>NC_060079.1:66391670-66993963 GCF_922984935.1 Meles meles
TTACCATCTACCTCCATAAATTCTGTAAGCAAATGAGAACAGACTCTTTAATTATCGCCACATTATCAGTGCCTAGGCTGTATGAAGTAATTAAATACCAATATCTGTTGAATGAATAGGCATATAATATAAGCTTAATTTTCTGGGGAAAAGAGGTGGGAGTTATAGAGAAAAAGGAAAAAAATAGCAAGTTAAATATATTTTTGAAGTTCAGATCCTTGTGGGAAAATTTAGTCTTCATTTGAGAGAAAACATATTTGCTAAATATCGCTTGTTCTAACAAATTTAAAAATATCATTGTAATACATTAGAGGTAGGCGGTGCTAGATATGGCACCCTTCTCAACATTTTATGGGGCAACTTATTTTTAAAGATACTTAATGCTAATTATGATAATCCATACTATTTTGTAATCTCAAGAAGTGGGATTGTGCTGGTTATGTACCTGTTGCCAATCAAGTTCATGGTCCCTTTTATGCCCTGCTCTCTGATACTGGGCCTGAAATCTGGTATCTATTTTCAAACTCTTTTCCTATTTGCATCTTGGGGTTATGTCCATGCAAAGCATTGGTGGGCAGTTGGAAGGCAAGGGGGATAAGGGACCTTACAACCCTGTTTCTACATCTCTCAGCATTTCTCCTGCCTTCAGGTTTGCTGGGTGTTCATTATGCTCTGCACTTAGAGCATCAGCGCTCTAAGCCTCCTCAGTGGTACCTTAGCATCAACCATCTCTGCCCCTCAGCACTCTGAATCTAGGACATGAATCGAAGGGACCCTTCTCCAAGCTCCTAAATTTGGCAACCCCACTTCTTCCCTTTAGTAAAGGGGCCTGTAGATGGGGCCTGTTTGCTGCTTCAGTGTTCTATCATACTTGAGCTTTCTCAACAACAATAGAACCCATTCCCCATATTCCAATCATTGATAGGCAAACCAGACCTGGACTTCTTCACTACCAATATAGTACTTTGATCAGAAATATTTTATTTTTTACATCTGCAACCTTAATTATTTGGTTTTGTCATTGAGATATTTTTATAAATGATACATTTTTATATTATATGGAGCAGGGATTTTTTTCAGTACAAAAAGGTAGATTTTTTTCATTACTGAAACAAAGCAATTATGATAATTCATATATTCACACTTCTATAGATCTTGCTAACTAATTTATCACGGTATTTTAAACATTTCTCTCATTTGTCCATCAGTGCTGACATTCCAGATGGAAGCTGCTCTTGACAGCTTCCTGTGTTCTGAAGGCTGCTCTTGCTTTTCTCTCCCGGTTGGAATGTCTTTTCTCTTGTACTTTTTGACCCTTCTCAAACTCAAAGAAAGTTAGCCTGAGGCCTGAACATGAGGCTTCACCTTTGATATTAAGTTTTTCAGAACTGCAAAGACATTTTGTTACCCTTTCTGGCAAAATGTTCATTTTTCCTTTCATTGTATATATTCCAGTTTTATCATAATTTCTATAAATTTGGCATAGACATGGTAGAAACAGGGACCCATATATTCACATATTTTAATCTCTAAAATCAATAAACGTGGTATTTCATATGTTAACTGAATTTTACTGAGTGATACAAATATAATAACTATGAACTTTTTTAAAGAAACATTGTAGAAACCAATATCACAAATATTTTATTGTCAACAATACCTCATCCAAAACGCAATAAAAAGAAATCACCTCATTAAGACGAATTTATGAATAAATGTTAAAGTTTTTTTAGTTAAATTCTTAAATTTTTTCACCTTTCTATAAATATGTCAAGAAGTTGAAAGTCACTCACAAATACACTGCTAAATAGAAACTTCCACCACCTAACCTCTATGGAATTCAATTTCTATAAAATGAGAATCTGTAATAACCTTTTGTTATTTCTAAAATTTTATGAAAACATAATTCCCACATGTTTATTAGCAAACTATTTTATATAAATTTTTGATGTGGGTTAATGCATTTTTTTGAATAAACAAAATACAAACAAAATAAACAAAACATGGTTTCTAGGAAATAGGCCTGACTGCAGTCTTATAGGTATTCTTTATTTCTGGCTGCAACAGCAAAAGTAATTTGAAGTTAAGGAAACTAATTAATTTCTGTGACAATCAACTGGTTCATCTAAAAAAATTAACAAAAATAAATACAAAGAAATGTATTGTAAAATTAGATATTAATATAAGGGCCTAATATACTCCTGGAACTTAGTAAGCATATAATAAAACCCAGCTACAAGAGTGACATTTTCAGTGGTTTTAAGATGATGTTGATTTAGCTCTAGATCCATGAAATTTTTAAAGAAATATTATGATCAAATTATTTAACTCTACAGCCATAATATTGATAAAATTAGAAAAGTCTTAATATATAATCTGTGTAATACAGAAAAATGGTCAGATAAATGTCATTTCAAAACATTTTATGTCATAAAGACAATGTAAAATGGTAAGCATATATGCCATTCATGTTTTTTATGTGATTTGCAGAAACCCAGTTACTAGTGATTTATATTTCCAGAATAATATTTTATAAATTGTTCAATTTCTATTATATGCTTTATCACTTAATTATATAATTCTAATTCTGATTTATTTTTTTAAAGATTTACTTATTTATTTGAGAGAGGGAGAGAGAGAATTCCCGCATGAGCAGGGCGGAGGGGGAGGGGCAGAGGGAGAAGAAGAGAGAATCTCCAGCAGGCTCCCCACTGAGCATGATGCCTGAGTCAGGGCTCTATCTCCCCACCCTGACCTGAGCAGAAATCAAGTGTTGGATGCTTAACGAACTGAGCCACTCAGGTGCCCCCCTAATTCTGATTTATGTAAAACTTACTAACCCAAAATAGTTATGCCACTCTATCATGAAAATATAATGACTCTTAGTTTATCAAATATGTTGCACTAATATTCTAACAGCATTTTATGCACATATAAAATGCATTTATTAAAATTTAAAAGTGACAAGAACATGTATGACCTACTCATATACTCTTTTGAGCTTATCTATAAACATTCATTTATTTTGTAATTTCTGGGGGAAGTTCCTACCGTATGATGCTGTGCTGGATGTACAACTTCAGAATATACAACATTTGTATCTAAAAGAAACACAATATATTAAGAGATAAATGCCAGTTGTTCTAAGATATGAAATATCCTATAACACAGGGATATTGCGAAGAAAAAAGAATACACATCTGTCAAACTGACTCATGGAAGATTTCACAATGGAGAAGCATGCAATGCAATTTTAAAAATGAGTTCACTAAAAAAAAAAAAAAGAAAATGTGTATAAAGAAAGTAATTTAGTGCATAGGGGTGGGGCATTACAGAGACCAAAATGATGATGGAGTAGTGAAGGAACAGCAATTCTTTTAGTATAATAGAAGACTATATGTGGGCACATGTAATAAGCATGAGAAGCAGCAAAGAGGTGAGGGTGGACAATAACAATGGAAACTGTGGGCAATCATAAGCCATTCAAGTGTTGGGTTTTTTTGCTGTTGTTTTTTGTTTTTTCATTCTAACACCATTCATTCTGTATTTTTCCTTTAGATGGACATTCAAGTTTGCATTTAAGTATTATTTTATGTTTTAGGAACATATTCATTGCTATAGCCAACAGTCATGTGTCTGTGTGTGTGTGTGTGTGTGTGTCTGTGCACACAGTTATCATTACATATATTCAAAAATAAATTTCAGATTCATGTACTGCACACTGTGAAATTTTTTGGTGATTATATTTTAATTTATCCTGACAAAATTTTATCAAGGTGAGGCGAGTGATTCCACCTCAGTTAACAACACTAATAGAAACTCTGACATTATGTTAATGGAAAATTATAATAATTCAATTAAGGCAGGACTAAGTTACCCATATATTTGAAGAATACAAGTTTTGGTTGTCCCATATGCAAAAAACTATGACCAGTTGAAATAATTACTGAGGAAAAAGAGACTATGGAATGGGTAGTGAAAGAAGATACTTATAAATGCAAGCTATGGCCATGTAACCAGCTGCAGAATTGGGACTATAACTACAAGAGTACTTTTGTCATGGCAATATGAATATACTAGTTATGAATATATTTATATATATGGCACATATTTTTTCTTCCCTATCTTATCCTTATATAAATTGACATAAGACATATTAATTCAATTAAATCTCAGTACTTAAGTTGTGGGAAATCAAGTATTTAAGCTGCAGGATATTTTAAGTTTTATGACACTCTATAAAGTTTTCAATAAAATACTATATATCAGGGGTCCTGAGTTCGGTTGAGCATCTGACTCTTGATTTCAGCTCAGGTCATGATCTCAGGGTTTGGGGATCAGCCCCTGAATCAGGCTCCACACTCAGCACAGTCTGCTTGTCCCTCTCCCTCTGCTCCTCCCTCCTTTCATATGCATGCTCTCTCTTTTCGTCTCTCTCTCAAATACAAAAATAAATAAATACTAAATAAATTAATTAATTAAATTGCTATATAGAAATAAAATTTTCAAAAATAAGGGAATAACAATTGAACCCATCAATAGACAAAGAAAACAACTGTAGGGCTAAAGTAATAAAAACAAAATAATATTAGTTTCCACAAAAATAGACAAAACCCTGGGCTAGGAGCAAAGAAGAGCCTAGACCCAGTAGTAGTAGCTCACTGTAGAAGAATACTTAAGGTTTCATATTATAGCAGTTGAAATAGATTTTCCTAGAATGTAGGTCTTCTCTTTTGAAGAAAATAATGTTACCATACAACCCAGTAATTGCACTGCTAGGTATCTATCCCAAAGATACAGAGGTAGGGAAAAGAAGGGGCACATGCATCCGAATGTTCATAGCAGCAATGTCCACAATAGCCAAACTATGGCAAGGAGCCTAGTTGCTCTTCAACAGATGAATGGAGAAGATGTGGTACAACTATACAATGGACTATTACTCAGCCATCAAAAAGGATGAATATCTACCATTTGTATAGAAATGGATGGAATGGGAGGGGATTATGCTAAGTGAAATAAGTCAAGCAGAGAAAAACAATTATTATATGGCTTCGCTTATATGTGGAACATAAGGAATAGCATGGAGGACCACAGTGGAAAGGAAGGAATACTGAATGGAAGAAATAAGAGGGGGGAGAAACCATGAGAGACTCTGGACTCTGGGAAACAAAAAGGGTTACAGAAGAGTAAGGAGGGGGGTGGAATGGATGGGATAACTAGGTGATGGGTATTAAGGAGGGCATGTGTTGTGATGAGCACCAGGTGTTATACACAACTAATGAATCATTGAAAACTACATCAAAAACTAATGATCTATATATGTTGGCTAACTAAACATAATAAAGAAAAGGAAAAAAAGTTAAATCCCTATGTATATCACATACCAGCAAAAATTATGAACAGATGATTAGAACATACTTAACAATTTTGCCTTTTTTCCCCCCATATCTTTACTTCCCACCATCTTTTACAATGGAGTTGGGTAGAACTTATTGAAAATTTTTAAGATAATAATGGAATATGTCTTTCTTTTAAGGTTTTATTTATTTGACAGAGAGACAGCCAGAGAGAGAAGGAGAAACAGGTTTCCCACAGAGCAGGGAGCCCAATGTGGGGCTCAATGCTAGGACCCTAGGATCATGACCCCAGCCAAAGGCAGACACTTAAGGACTGAGTCACCTAAGTGTCCCAATAGTGGAATATGCATTTTTTTAAAGATATTATGTATTTAGGGTGCCTGGGTGGCTCAGTGGATTAAGCTGCTGCCTTCGGCTCAGGTCATGATCTCAGGGTCCTGGGATCAAGCCCCGCATTGGGCTCTCTGCTCCGCAGGGAGCCTGATTCCTCCTCTCTCTGCCTACCTCTCTGCCTACTTGTGATCTCTCTCTCTGTCAAATAAATAAAATAAAAAATTTAAAAAAAGATATTATGTATTTAATTTAATTGACAGAGAGAGTGAGAGAACACAAGCAGGGTGAACATAGGAAGAGGGAGAAGCAGGCTCCCCACTGAGCAGGGATTCTGATGTAGGGCTCAATCCCAGGACTCCTGGATCATGACCTGAGCTAAAGGCAGACACTTAATGACTGAGCCACCCAGGTGCCGGAATATGTTTTGGTGATATATTCCTGTTATGAACTTAATGTGTGTTCCCTCAAAATTCATATGTGGAAACTCTACTCTCTAGTATGACAGTATTAGAAGATGGGTATTTGGGGGAAAATTGAGGCTAGATGAGTTCATAACAGTGGATTCCTGATGACCGAGATTTACATATTTATAAGAATTATGATAGTGCTTGCTTCCTCTGATATGTTCTTCACCATGTGAAGATGTATGAAGTTGGCAGCTCTCACCAGAACCCAACTGTGTTGGCATCCTGATCTTGGACTTCTAAATATGAGAAATAAATTGCTGTTGTTTATAAGTCACCTGAACAAAGTGGTGCTTTGTTATAGCAGCCTCAACTAACTAATATAATGTGAAAGGTAAGGATAAAGAGAAGACTATAGCATCAGATCTCATGTAAGTCCACTACAAGTTCATTTTCCTCAAAGTGATGACTTGGTTCCTAGAATAGGCAAGAGGCCCTGATCAACCGGGTACAGTAATGGGTGGTGTACAAGAGAAATCCTAAAAATGACCTGGAGTTTTGAAATAAATTGCAAACTCTCTGACTGCAACCTTTACTGGTATTTTCTATGTTGCTGATGACTTTAATATTATGTGTTTGTGTATTTTTCCAGGTTAGAAACCCTACATTTATTCATTCCAGTGATGTGTTTTCATGGTTGAATAGATTCTTTCCTGTTTCTTGCTTTGCTATCAAAACGGATTTCCCATAACTTCCAAGCTTCCAAGATATATAAACAATGACTCCACACACACACACACACACACACACCCCTCTTTAATATTTCCCTTTCTTTAATTTCCCTTCTAAGTAATCTGAGCTGCTATTGTGGCTTATAACCACAGAACTCAATAGATAGTGGTTTTTTTTTCTTTTTCATTAGATAATCTAATTTTTCCCCTCATTAATACAGTGAAAAGTTTTACAGCTACTTTGATTAGTTCTATATTTATTATTACTATTCATTATTAAGTGCACTCCTTTGAAGTTGTTATGAGTCTCACTTCAGCTCTGTTAACTTTTCTTTAAAATTATAACTCTTCTTTTTGTTAGTAAACTTGGAAATGTATTGGCTTATACTGTAAAACCTGAATATTCATCGATTCTACCTCCTTTGTGGAGTAGTAAGCTCTTGAGGTCCACTAAATCTTTATTGTTACTTGGTCAGTGATAGTTCCCAAGAGAATTCCTTCTGGAGTATAAGAATTGAATATAATTTTGATAACCAAATTACTACATAAAAATTATAAAATGTAACACTTCATTACTCATGTTTGTTATATGTAAAATTTTCCTTCTTATGAAATAATTTTTGAAAAAACTTGATCCAAATATTTACATATTATTTCAAATCAAAATGTTGGGAGCCATAGCTCTCACACCTCAAAACATGGTTTGTCCAGCAGCATTTGATGGAATAATCCAATGCATGCCTGTGGCATAGAATGGGCTGGAGTCAATAATTTAAAAACATAAATGCTGTCCCCATGCATATTAAACTGTACTGGTTTTTATACCTGATAGAAACTTAAGCTGTTTTTATAGATATAGGGGGGAAGCAATGAGATTCAAGATTTACTTTTATTATATATAGCAAAATGGTAGAACTTGTACTACATCATTGCGTTCCTGGGAGTCTGTGATGTTCCTTATTGGGAAAATAGAATGAAATCCTTGTCTATACAACTGGAATAATATTGATGTATTTACCCTTCCTGCAGCTATTGGAGATAGAAAATGACATAGAAATGAGATCACATTGATTAGAAGATACTATTGTTTGCTATCTTATTTATACTTTTTAAAAATAAATACTGGAGGGGTGTCTGGGTGGCTCAGTGGTTAAGCCTCTGACTTCAGCTCAGGTCATGATCTCAGGGTCTTGGGATCAAACCCCGCATCGGCCTCTCTGCTCAGTGGGGAGCCTGTTTCCCCCTCTCTCTCTGCCTGCCTCTCTGATTACTTGTGATCTCTCTCTCTCTCTGTGTCAAATAAATTAGTAAAATCTTGAAAAAAAAATACTGGAATGGATCAAAACCATTTAAATAATGTGAATAAAAGAAAGGAGAGATGATAATTATCATGATTTGAGAGTTATATAATACCTTCTGTTACATATTCTATCATTTCTATTCTCTAAGTATATTCTCTCCTGCTCTTGAGGCCTCTCCATGTATGGTTAGCTAAAACTAGATTTTAGTTTCCCTGATGGTAAACAAATTAAATAATACATGTGTTGCTAAATATTAAATGAAAGTAAACAAGTAAGTTAGAAAAAAAAGTAAGAAAAATAAAGGAAAGGAAAATATCACTAAAATATTACAGAACTGAGATCTAACAAATCTGACATTTCAATAAATGTAGGTGAGTTTAACTCATCTACTAAAAAGGAAAATTTCCAGTTCACCTAGTAAAATAATATTTGTCTTCATGTTGTGTACAAAAAGCACATTAAAATATAATGCTTTACAAGAGCTAAAAAATTTAATGGGTCAGAAGTTAAATAAAAATGATTTAAGGGGTGCCTGGGTGGCTCAGTGGATTAAGCCGCTGCCTTCGGCTCAGGTCATGATCTCAGGGTTCTGGGATCGAGTCCCGCATCGGGCTCTCTGCTCTGCAGGGAGCCTGCTTCCTCCTCTCTCTCTGCCTGCCTCTCTGCCTACTTGTGATCTCTCTGTCTGTCAAATAAATAAATAAAATCTTAAAAAAAAAAAAGATTTAAAAAAATGAAACAAGTGACCTGATTTCAATACTGGATAAAATAGTTAGTCACTAAATATTTTTAAAAAGATAAAGAGGAGGGGCACCTGGGTCGCTTAGTCAGTTAAGCACCCAACTCTCATTGCTGGCTCAGGTCATGATCTCAGGGTGCGAAATGGAGCTCCACATTGGGCTCTGCAGTCAATGTGTAGTCTGCTTCAGAGATTCTCCCTCTCTCTGTCCTTCCACCACTGCCCCTTTCCCTGTCTTTCTTAAACGTTCCCCCTCTATCTTCAAAAAAAAAAAAAAAAGGAGAGAGAGAAATGTTGTAACTACAATTTACATTAAATATATAACATTTATCTATATCTATGTAATATATAATAAAGTAAAACTTTCATTAAGCAGAAACTATTGGGAGATGTCCATGGAGACTGATACATGAAAAGTAAATTAGATTTTTAAGAGTTCTCAGATCTAGACAAATCTGGTGGATGCAAACAACCAAGATTTACACAAGATAGGCAGTATAATCATAGAGGTAATTTAGACATACAGACTGATAAAGAGATACAGATAGAAAGAGATCTACATCCTGAAAATCAGATCTTACATATATTTTTAAAAAGTGAAGATGAAGCATTTTTAAAGTATTTTATTAGACCATCTGTATAGCTAACATTAGACACCCAAATATAAATAATACAACATTCACCAAAATTTAATGAATTAACAAAGTAATAAATTTCAATGCTGTCAGTTTGGAAATTAAAACAAACAAAAATCAAAAGGACCTTTTAATATCATTTTGTATAGTCAAGATTGAGCTGCATGGACCTCCTTCAACTCTCCATGGGTTGAAAATAAAGTTTCCTTTCTTGTTGATGGCACATCCTCCTAAATTTTCCCCATAAAGAACCACAGCTGTCGGGCTCCCCAAAGGAATTAGATCTGCAGGACCACCATACCGATGACACTGCAGTGACTAGAGATGACCCTCAAGGTAGAGGTCTGCTTCCATACAGGAAAAGCCTGACAAAAAATTGGTTCCTGACCCCATTAAGACCACTGAATCAGGTAGTTAAGGGAAGTGGGAGGGGAGTATTGGAGAATAAGAGAAAACCCTGTAGCCTCCTTCCACCTTACAAGGAAGCCAGGATTCTATTCTACTAGTGAGGAGTAGAATGAATGCTGGAAGACGGATGACTTGCTGCCAGTCATAGAAAACTGCATCTTCTTCCTCCTGAGCTAGACTACTTCTGGGGTTGCTTATCAACACACCCTCTACTCTGCACTTGCCATGGTTTACATGCCTTTGGGTCCTCTTACATGAAGACCATGAAGAGTTTCTAGGGACACTCTTCTTACCAAAGCATCTGCTTATTTTATAGCCTGTCAAAAAGTAGTTGATAAATTTCTGCTTCCTGAAACATCCCAGGACTTTAATGACCACCTATGCATGTCATAGAAAGTTCTCTCCTTCTACTTTAGAGAAAGAAAAGCTACTTTCTTCAATTCATTCTCAATCTCTCTCTCTCTCTCTCCCTTCCTCCCTCCCTCCCTCTTTGAAGGGGTTATAATATTGCCCTTGCCCAAGCTACCTCCTGGCTACTTTCAGATTTTATACTTTGGAAGGAATTAACACAAGCCATTTAATTTTCCTCATTCCTCCTGTCAAATACTCACGTGTTTACTAAGGGCTGATAATTTAGTTCCAGATATCATAATAAAACGTTGCTTGCAACTCTTTTTTTTTTTTTCCACAAAAGCTCCAACTTTTCAAGAATTAGTTATGTCAGTGTAAATAGTAAATTGCTGTAATTTAACATTTGGACCTTTTGAGTAACCTTACGGAACTGAAATTTGTTACCACTGGAACTTAACTGTTAGCTGAGAGTACTCAGCTTATGAGAACTCGAACAAAAAAATCTAAATTTCATATGAAGTGTCATGGATTTGTGTCATGGTACATGTGATGATAATTTTTAAAGATGTGCTATAATTACATATCCCATGGGGGATATTGAGGCCCTCTGTTTAAATACATCAGTGCTTGGGGTGCCTGGATGGCTCAGTATGTTGTGTCTGCCTTCAACCCAGGTCATGATCCCAGGGTCCTAGGATCAAGCCCCACATCGAATTCCCTGCTCAGAAAGCCTGCTTCTCTCTCTCCTTCTGCCTGCTGCTCCCTCTGCTGTTCTCTCTTTATCTCTCTCTCTGTCAAATAAATAAATACAATCTTTAAAAAGTAAATAAACTTCTTATTAAAAAATAAAATAAATAAATACAGCAGTGCCATTCCATACATTGGAAGTGTTCTGTCATATCAGGTTTCCATTATATTTTTGTGACAGGTAAAAAATAAGCAATAAATAAAAAGGCTGATAAGGTCACACACCTGTAATACTGTTTTCAGTTTGAGACACTTCAGTGTCATAAAGATGCTGACAAATGGAAAGGGCTTTGAAGAAAACTCTGAAGTATGATTAAGGAGCTCTGAAGTTAGACTTAAAGTGAGAGCTTAAAAGGATGAAATATGTACACCCTCACTCCATTGTGATGAAGTAGAATGAGTCAAGTTATCTGCTTTAAAAAACCTTAAAGTTATAAATGATAAAGATTGCAGTGCTGTTTAGTGTGTATGTGTGTGCATGTGCACATGCGTCCCCATGCACACACACACACACACACACAAACACACACAGCGTTTCCTGGAATAATTGCCATGATTTCTCTGGTAAGAGTTTAAAACAAGACATTTTTCAAACTTGATGCACCAAAAATAGATTATTCATGCAATTACTTGTATATTTCATTATACTTTCTAAATATTGATTTAAAATTATGAAACAACAGTGTGCAAGTGGGGACAGCCACTAGGGAAAACAGTATAGAGTTTCCTCAAGAAGTTAAAAATAGAATTACCATATGATCCTGTAATGCTGCTAATGGGTATTTACCGAAAGAAAGCAAAAATACTAATTTAAAAAGATATAAGCACCCTTATATTTATTGCAGCATTATTTACAATAGCCAAGATATGGAAGCAATCCAAGTGTCCATTGGTAGATAAATGGATAAGGAAGATGTGGTATAGAAAGACAATGGGATACTACTCAGTAATTAAAAAAAAAAAAAAAGATGGAAATCTTGACATTTGTAGCAACATGGATGGATCTAGAGTGTATAATTCTAAGCAGAATAAAACAGAGAAACACAAATACCATATTTCACTTATACGTAGAATTTAAGAAACAAAACAAATGGCCAAAGGAAAAAAAAAGAGACAAACCAAAAACACAGACTCTTAAATGTGGTTACCAGAGGGAAGGTGGGAGGCGATGGATGAAATAGGTGAAGGAGATTAAAGAATACACTTACATGTTAAGCACTGAGTACAGTATTTTAAAAAAATATATTTATTTATTTTTCTTTTCAGTGTTCCAGAATTCATTGTTTATGCACCACATCCAGTGCTCCATGCAATATGTTCCCTCCATAATACCCACAACCAGGCTCTCCCAACCCCCCCAACCCCCATCTCTCCAATCTCTCAGTTTGTTTCTCAGAGTCCACAATCTCTCATGGTGTGTCTTCCCATCCAATTTCCCCCAACTCACTTCTCCTCTCCATCTCCCAATGTCCTCTGTGTTATTCCTTATGCTCCACAAGTAAGTGAAACCATATGATAATTGACTCTCTCTGCTTGACTTATTTCACACAGAATAATCTCTTCCAGTCCCATCCATGTTGATACAAAAGCTGGGTATTCATCCTTTCTGATGGAGGCATAATACTCCATGGTATATATGGACCACATCTTCCTTATCCATTCATCCATTGAAGGGCATCTTGGTTTTTTCCACAGTTTGGTGACTGTGGCCATTGCTGCTATAAACATTGGGGTACAGATGGTCCTTCTTTCCACTACATCTGTATCTTTGGGGTAAATACGCAGTAGTGCAATTGCAGGGTCATAGGGAAGCTCTATTTTTAATTTCTTAAGGAATCTCCACACTGTTCTCCAAAGTGGCTGCACCAACTTGCATTCTCACTGACAGTGTAAGATGGTTTCCCTTTCTCCACACCCTCTCCAACACATATTGTTTACTTTCTTGCTAATTCTGGCCATTCTAACTGGTGTAAGGTGGTATCTCAATGTGGTTTTGATTTGAATCTCCCTGATGGCTAGTAATGGTGAACATTTTTTCATATGTCTGTTAGGCATTTGTATGTCTTCTTTGGAGAAGTGTTTGTTCATGTCTTCTGCTCATTTTTTGACATGATTATCTGTTTTGTGTGTGTTGAGTTTGAGTTCTTTATAGATCTTGGCTATCAGGCCTTTGTCTGTACTGTCATTTGCAAATATCTTCTTCCATTCTGTGGGTTGCCTCTTTGTTTTGTTGACTGTTTCCTTTGCTGTGCAGAAGCTTTTGATTCTTTTTTAAAGATTTTATTTATTTATTTGACAGAGAGATCACAAGCAGGCAGAGAGGCAGGCAGAGAGAGAGGGGGAAGCAGGCCCCCAGCCGAGCAGAAAGCCCGACGTCGGGCTCGATCCCAGGACCCCGAGACTATGACCCGAGCCGAAGGCAGAGGCCCAACCCACTGAGCTACCCAGGAACCCCAAAGCTTTTGATCTTGATGAAGCCCCAAAAGTTCATTTTTGCTTTTGTTTCCTTTGCTTTTGGAGGCATATCTTGAAGAAGTCACTGTGGCCGATGTCGAAGAGGTTACTGCCTATGCTCTCCTCTAGGATTTTGATAGATTCCTGCCTCACGTTGAGGTCTTTTATCCATTTCAAGTTTATCTTTGTGTGTGGTGTAAGAGAATGGTTGGGTTTCATTCTTTTATACATAGCTGTCCAATTTTCCCAGCACCACTTATTGAAAGAGACTGTCTTTTTTCCACTGTATATTTTTTCCTGCTTTGTCGAAGATTATTTGACCATCTATATCTGGGCTCTCTACTCTGTTCCACTGGCCTATGTGTCTGTTTTTGTGCCAGTACCATGCTGTCTTGCTGATCACAGCTTTGTAGTAAAGCTTGAAATTAGGCAATGTGATGCCCCCAGTTTTGTTTTTCTTTTTCAACATTTCCTTAGTAATTCAGGGTCTCTTCTGGTTCCATACAATTTTTAGGATTGTTTGCTCCAGCTCTTTGAAAAATGCCAGTGGAGTTTTGATCAGAATGGCATTGAATGTATAGATTGCTCTAGGCAGTATAGACATTTTAACAACATTTCTTCTTCCAATCCATGAGCATGGAATGGTCTTCCATCTTTTTGTGTCTACTTCAATTTCTTTCATGAATGTTCTGTAGCTCCTCGAGTACAGATCCTTTACCTCTTTGGTTAGGTTTATTCCCAGGTATTTTATCATTCTTGGTGCTATAGTAAATGGAATAGATTCTCTAATTTCCCTTTCTGTATTTTCATTGTTAGTGTATAAGACATCAACTGATTTCTGTACATTGACTTTGTATCCTGCCACATTACTGAATTGCTGTATAAGTTCTAGTGGCTTGGGGGTAGAGTATTTTGGGTTTTCCATACAGTATTGATGAATCCCTTTATTGTACACCTGAGATTAACATAACGCTACATGCTAATTATATATAATTAAAAAGTATGTAACAATTTTTAAAAGTTTTAAAAGTTAAATTCTAACTCAAAAAATATCTCTGTATGTTCATTGTCTGTGTATAATAAAATTATTTTATTATGATTCAGTTTAGTGTTTGAGCAGAGTACAAGGCTGGACAAATGATATTCTGTTCTATAATTTCACATCTGCAATGAACTAGCAATTGTCTCTTAAACTGTCCTAGTTTTAGTTTTTTTCATCTGTAGAATAGAGTTATTGCACTGTATGTCTTAAAAATTTCATTGGCACGATATTCAAATTTTTATCAAAATAAAATTTAAGCTAACTCTTGGTGATGTTTCTTTGAATTAAAAAATAACAGAAGTATAAAATATTTTTAAATATTTTTAAACAGAACTCTTTAATAAAATACAGTGGCCTCCTTAAGGAGGTCACATGCTATGATGAGCACTGGATGTTATACACAACTAATGAATCATTGAACATTACCTCAAAAACTAATGTGTGTATATATACATATACACACATATATGTAGTGATCTCAAAAGCAACAAGAAGGTCAAAAAAGATGTAACCCTCTTTTTTCCAATTTCTTAATTAAAAAAGATTCAACAAATTAAGCATTCTATTTTAAGGGAGATAGAATCTAAGCTTGTCAAGGGATTGTCTAGAGGTGAGCATCGGAGTGCTTTTCATTACCTGAGAAGGCAGGAAACCAGGTGGGTGTGGAAAGGACATAAATTTATCAAGCAACATGAGAGTTTTGGCAGGTGTACTAAATCCCCTTTATGCTATGTTGAGGAGGGTGATGCTGCCTATGGCTTTATGAGTATGTTTGGGAGGCTAATTTATGAAACACTTACACCAGAAGACTTTCTTTTTGAGTGAAATAAAACTTATCCTTTCTGTATGGACAAGATTTCCTTTTCCTGCACTTGTTTTGGAGAAATAAATAAGGAGCAAAATAATTACAATTTCAAAAATAATTAGAAATTTCAAGGTGCTTATTCATTTCCTAAATGGATATTTTTCTGCAACATGACTAGAGAAACCCCCTGCTGTAGTTAGCTTATATTTTGTTAGGGGAGTGGAAAAAAAGCAAACCAATAAATATTTAATATGGTAAGAAATATATATATAAATGTTACTAATAAAAGTAAATATTAGAAATCGTTCTCAACATGACTGCAAGAGAGATGGAGTACTTTTATAGATAAGGTGGTCAGGATAGTGTCTCTGTGAGATTGGAACTTTGATAATCAGAATCCTCAGTAGAGCTAAAGAAGAACCTGGAAAATTATGTTAAATAGGAGAGAAAACGATTTCAAGCCAAAACAACTTTATGAAACTAAAAATAAAACAATGTCATACTTAAAACTTTAAATATAAGAAATGAATGAAAAGTCATTTCTTAGAAATGAATTAACCCTATGGATATCAAACAAATAAAATGTTTCACAACAAAGCAAGGATATAAAGAAATAGAATCCAAAACTGAAAAGAGATGCTTTGAAACAAAGATCCTAGAGACTTACTGAGAAGTAAGAATGTTAGAATGATGAAACAAATGTTGGACTAATACATCCTAATAACTAACAGAAAAATATCTCTTAATGAAATAAATATTGGAGTGTTAAAATTGAAATGTAGCGTGAGTTCTTGGCATTTTATATAGAAAAGATATATGTCCAGATGAACTTTGGTGACATTTATGAATCTAAGTAAGAAATAGAAAATCCCAAACAATAATGTATTTTTAAGAATCTTATCTAGAAAAGACTGACTAATAAGTTTTGGCCTTTTTATCTTCAACACTAGAAACTAGTAGACATTTCAAAATTATATACAGATATTTGCAGGAAAATTGATTGCGAGCTAAGAATTATATGCCTCCTCTTTGGAGACGAACAAAAAAGACAAGTTCAGATATCTAACAGTTCAAACAGTAGGGTTTCTATAACCTGTAGGAAAGAGAAAATTATTTAAGGAAAATAACAACAAACATTCAAGACAAGAGAAGACAAAAGGGAACTTAAAGTGGTTCACATGAATCTTTGTGATATTTATAAACACATTAAAATGTATGATAAGAAGATAACTATTAGTTGTAGTATTGATATTAATTTCAGATTCTTGGAATAGAAAAAATAGGACTACTGTAAAAATTAAAAAGAAAAACAAAAACAACACCTTTGTAGTCTGGTATTAGCTTTTCTAACTTATTTTTGCAAGACATAGTAGTGCAGTGAGGAAGAAAAGTATTCAGTTCTGTCAGTAGTAAAAAGTCAAAATATCTTGGTGCTATGAAGGTATGTATAAATTAATGGCATTTTTACAATAATAGAGGAAATCACATTTGATTATACTTATGAGCTCAGTAAGTTTAGGTGAATTTATTTACTTGATTATGATAAATATAATGTTATATTTATAAGCACTATGTAGTTAGATGTATATTTGTTCTAGAAAGACATTTTAACTTAATATCCTTCCTCTTCATATTCAGTCATTGGGTTTTTTTTGCTTTTTATCTTTCTGATTCATCAGTGTTCATTCTTACATAAACAACACTTGTTTGACTTATTTTTCCAGTAGATTTAATCCTACAACTTGACTATCAAACTTATTCATTTATTTTAATTTCTACCTTATTTTACTGAGGGGAGATATATATCGATACATAATATAATACATAACAGAGTATTAGCAAAGCTTTTAAAAGAACATAATAAAATCTTAAAGATAAGCAAATGAATAATTTTTCTCTAATTAAAGAATTATGCTTATGAAATCAATTCTGGCAAGTTGAAAAATAAAGTATTTCTACCGAGTAACTTGAATGTGAAAAATTTGGAAGAGTTGTGTAGTATGAAATTGTAATTGGATAAACCATTTTGTTGTTAATTTGTGACTTTTATTTGCTCTAATCCTGATACACCTGGTAGGTCTGTCATTACCATTTACATTTTTCAATTGACCTAACACATTTCAATAGAACATTTGTAAAATGTGAGGAGGCTAATGGTTCATAAAAAGCATATAGCAAATTGACTACTAGGAATTGAAGACAATTAGAAGTACAATATTAAAACAATTTTATTTTGTAGTCACTTATTTTTTTTAATTTTTTTAAAAGATTTTATTTATTTATTTGACAGAGATTACAAGCAGGCAGAGAGGCAGGCAGGGGCGGGGGGGGCGTAAAGGAGGCTCCCTGCTGAGCAGAGAGCATGATATGGGGCTCGATCCCAAGACCTGGGACCATGACCTGAGCCAAAGGCAGAGGCTTAACCCACTGAGCCACCCAGGTGCCCCTTGTTGTCACTTCTTAAAGTACAAAAGGAGAAGGAAACTGTGCATGAGAATTTATATTAATAAATATATTTATACTTATAAATATGTACTTACAAGTTTATTTTTACAAATTCATACTTATAAATATATTTATTATATATACAAAAGACAGTATTTTTGTAAGATAATGTTATATCATCAAGCAACGTAATCTTTGTCTTAAGCCTGAAATGTAAGCCCTTAGTACTCTAGATTTGAATTCTAAAAATTAAATATTTTAATGACTTTATTCTTAAGGTTTCAAAACATGCTTATTAGTTCACTACATAAAACAACCACACTACAGAGTAACATAAATATCATTTTCTTGTCTTGTGCATTTCAGTTAAAATAATCTCTCCAGCTTACTCTAGCAATTGTTTACATGGATGGATGCATGGAGAGAGAAGGTGGTTGCTTTTGGATGGTTGAAGTATGAATATACAGAGATTGGAAATGTTAGTACTCACCCTTTCACCACTAATGTATTAATTTTAAGCAAATTTCATATTCTGAAAATTTCCCCTTTTATGGAGAATAATCATATTCAAATTCAATTAGTTCCTGTATACTAAGAGGAATGCAGAGTCAATTAAATCAGAGTGTAGATTCTACACAGAAGTGGACAAAAAATAAAAATAATACAGAAGATATAGAAAACCTATTCTTTCAGAATTGCAGAATTATGGACAGAAGAAAAAAAGGGAGAGGAACTAATTGCCAGACTAGAATCCTGCACATTCACTGAAATATCAAAATGGAAAACTCAGAAGAGATTGAAGAGAACACTTAGGATCACTGACAGGTACATATAACTAGGGAGACTGCTCAAGCAGGCCCTTCTGAACCACACTCAATTCTCTTGTGGCTTGAAAAGTTCCCAGAGAGACCATTCTCCTTGTGAAGACTCCTTAAGGTGCTACCAGTGTGTTAGGAGTAGGCTGTTTGAGGGAGAACCTGAAGTGTTCTGCGACTGGGAACTCAAGAACAACTTGCTCTATCTGAAAAACAAGTCACTGCTAGAACACAAACTCATACACAGAACAGGGAACATATTCATGGGGCTAAGTACAAAATTAAAATATGATGCTTCTTTAAAAATTTTTAAAAGCATTTCAAGTTGGTTCCAGCAGAGCATTAAATGTAAAGTACCACCCTTGTGAATTGGGCCTTGTGTGACTACACACATCCATGAAGCTAGCTCAGCACAGACACAGAGCCACTGAGAACTCAGATGGGACCATATCAATGCAGCATGTGTGATCCTCCCTACTAAGAACTGGGCAGTCAACAACAAAGCAAAGAAAGAATATCCTAAAGGACTTAAAACATAATACAGGCACTTGTAGATATATCCCAGGGTCCTCTTCTGCAACACCATCACACAATGTATATCCCTCCTAATTTCCAGATGCCATGTTAGAAAAATAAAGATCAGAGGGAGCCAGAAAACCTGAAAGACTAGATATTCATCCTTATGTTGATTTAACCATATGCTAAATGTGAGCTTAGGGGCATCTGGGTGCCTCAGTCCATTGACTGTCCAACTCTTGGTTTCAGCATAGGTCATGATCTCAGGGTCATGAAATCAAGCACTGCATCAAGTTCCACCCTCAGTGGGGGAGTCTTCTTGAGATTCTGTCCCCTTTGCTTGCTCTCTCTCTCTCAAATACATATATAAATCTTTTAAAAATTGGGAACTTATAAAGAAAAGTAACTCAACTGTATAACAAAAAGAAATTGCAATTATTTGGTTACATCTGAGTGTTATTTTTGAAACATTAATGAAACTAAATCTTACTGTATCAATTTAAGGAAAATTTAAAACTTCAAACAGGTTTTAAGTACAACTTACTATTTTTCTACTTAAAGAAAAATGACACCCTTTATTTTTCAAAAAAAGTGTGAACTTTCCCTTTCATCTGAATTTCTTTGTTCCAAAAACTTTAGCATATTTAAAATTAACCATGAAAAACCCTCAGTTATTATTTTATTAGTTTTCATAAACACATATTTCTTTTACAGATTGAGAAAAACAACTCTGATTTCAATGATTTTATTACTTTGAAGATATTAGACATAAAGTCATTGCAAAATAAAAAGTTTCAATAAAATGGAAAAAATTTAAAAATACAAGAAATAACATATAGGAACTGATATTTACAGTACAAAATGCACAAGACCATTGACAAAGAAAGGAGAAAAGAACAGCACCTTATTTCAAAGTAATTCACCCTCCACATGTGCCAGAAATGAGATATTCCCTTCTAACACAGTTCATTTTTCTTCAGAAGTGTTCAGACTAAAGAATAATGGTGGAAAAGGAGTTAGCAAGTGAAGAAGAGTTAAACGAGGATTCTTTCCAAGAGTAGATTGATAAAAATAGTTATATCATCAAATAGAGAAGGGTTCAGTGAGCAATGGTGGTTGGTAGCTGTGATATGACAAGAATAAGCTGGCAACAAATGAAGTTATATGCTGAAATTCACTTTTTGATGTGTCATTGTGATATGCCCTCTTTGTCCCTCACAGAAGACTTCATAACTGTCTCACTACACATTTCTTTAGTCTTTTTGCATTACTACAACTATGACTATAATTTTTGGCAATTCAGTTGGTGACATTTTCAGCCAAAGTATATATTCCACTGGAAGTCTAAAACTATATTGGATCATCTCTTTGTTTTTCTATTATTTATCTATTCCCAAAGATGAGAATTTTTTTTGCCAATCAGAATTTTTTTTTCACTTTTAAAATGTGTAGCATGTTAAAATACTTAAAGGGAAACATATAAAGGAGCACAGGACATTTGAAAATGTGTAAAGGATCAATATATCTTTAATGTCCTTGATTAGAAGTCCTTTATTTTCCAGATTTAGAAATAGTATGATTTTGATGTTAAAAGTAAGTTGGATTTTCCCATGAATAATGAGTACCTTCACTGAGTTGCTTTAATATTTAATAATATTGAGGTTATAATTAATGAAACATCATCATTTTAATTAGAAGCATAATAGTGGGAAATAGTGCAATATGTAAAGTGGAGGAAAGTTTCTGTACAGAAAAATGCATATCATGATTAAATGAATCAAAACTATGTCTACAGAAAAGTGTATTAAATGTATTTTAATGGATATTTAACACTGAAATCTGTATGTCTTTTATTCTTGAGAATATCTAGATTTACTTCAAAAATGATAATAAAACTTCATTATCTAGATATGAATTTTAGCTTCTTATGATATTCAGATGTGATATTATTGGTGAATCCAAAAACCATTATTTTTCATAGAAGATAAAATAATTCTAGAATTTTTATTTTCTCTTTGAAATTATAATTCTAATTGCCAACTGCTTTCTTTTCACTCTCAAAGCATGCTAATGATATGTTATACTTTAATAATATGTTCAGAGGAGAAAGAAAGATAGAAGTGGAGTAGGAGGACCATAGGCTCATTTTGTCCCACAAACACAAGTAGGTAGCGATCAAATCGTCTGACAGAACAAACTTCACAGCTAAAGGGAGAGAAGAGGTTACACTGAATAAAGTAGGAAAGTATGGAAGCATGGTTTAGGGGAGAAACAGATCCCCACTGCTGTGAGGGAAGGAGCCACAGTCACAGAGAAGTGCAAGAGAGAGGAGCACACAGGGAGATGAACAAGGAAAACGTTTCCCCAAAGACATTGACTTGGAAAATGAAAGGGGCTGAATTTCATGAGTTCTTACAACCAATAAGCCACCTGAGGGAAGGAGTTAGTGCAGACATTGGCTACCTAACTTGCTTACACCAAGCTTCACCCCATTATGCTCTGGCAGGCAGGACTACCCTTCTTAGTTAAACTTGCCTCAGTCCAGCATGGTGGGCCCATTCCCCAGAAGACCAGCACAAATCCTTTCCCACACCATGTCTTCTGACCAGAGAGTTCTAAAGGATCCCAGTTCTGGTGGAATGAGTGTCAGGTCTTATTTCACAAGCAGATCAGAGCACACATAGTTAGAAATTCAAGATTCAGGCCAAGGACCAAACACTGCCCACAGAAGGCAAGGAGAACTTCTGAAGACAACAAGCCTGAATGACAGAGCAGTGAAAACACAACAGTATGTTCCACACATACCAGAGACACTCCCTGGAGCACGAGGCCATAGGCATTACATGACCTCTTCCTCATAAGGCCATTACACTCAGAAGCAAGATACATAACTGTCTTTTCTAACACAAAGAAGGAGGCAGATACTTTGACAAAAGGCCAAGAAGGGGGAACTTATTGCAAATGAAAGGACAACATAAGGGCAAGCCAGAGATCTAAGCAAAGCAGATATAAGTAATATGTCTGATGGAGAATTTAAAGCAACAATCATAAGGATACACACTGAGCTTGAGGAAAAAATAGTATACATCAGGAAGGCTGATATATATATCCCAGATACAAAAGATGAAGAATTCACAGATGAAGAATGCAATAAATGAGATTAGAAACAGGCTTGATGCAATGAACAACAGGCTGGAAAAGCAGAGGAATGAGTTAATGACCTAGAAGACAAATAATAGAAAAAAAAATGAAGCTGAACAAAAGAGAGAATAAAGAATTATGCAACACAAGAATAGAATTAGGGAACTGGGGCACCTGGGTGGCTCAGTGGGTTAGGCCTCTGCCTTCAGCTCAGGTCATGATCTCAGGGTCCTGGGATCAAGCCCCACATCGGGCTCTCTGCTCAGCGGGGAGCCTGCTTCCTCCTCTCTCTGTGCCTGCCTCTCTGCTTACTCGTGATCTCTCTCTCTGTCAAATAAATAAATCTTTAAAAAATAAAAAAAAGAATTAGGGAACTCAATTATTTCATCACACACATTAACATTTGAATTATAGGAGTCCCAGAAGAAGAAAGAGAGAAAAGGGGGTAGAACATTTATTTCAAAAAAAAATAGCAAAAGCTTCCCTAATGTGGGAAAGGAAAATGGGCATCCATATACGGAAGGCATGGAGAACTCCCATAAAAATCAACAAAAGAAGGCAAACAACCAAGATATTAAATTTGCAAAATAAAGGACAAAAATTTTAAAAAGCAGCAAGACAAAAATAGTCCTTAACTTACAAGGGAAAACCCAAAAAGTCAGCTGGAGATTTCTCAACAGAAACTTGGCAAGCCAGAAGAGAGTGGCATGATATATTTAAAGCTCTGAATGGAAAGAATCTGCAACAAAGAATACTCCATCCAACAAGGCTATCATTCAGAATAGAAGGAGTTGCAAAGAGTTTCTCAGACAAAAACTAAAGGAGTTCATGACAACTAAACCAGCACTGCAAGAAATATTAAAGGGGACTCTTTGAGTACAAAGGAGACACTAAAAATGATAAAGACAAAAAAGGATCAGAGAAAATCTCCAGAAACAAAACAAAGCAGGTAATAAAATGGCAAAATATACATATTTGGCAATAAGTACTTTGAATGTAAATGGACTAAACTCTCTAATCAAAAGATACAGGGTGTCAGAATGGAGATATATATATGTAAAAGACCCATATATATGCTATCTACAAGAGACTCATTTTAGACCTAAAGATAATTGCCAATGAGAAGTGAGGAGGTTGTCCTTTATCCACCTCCCTGCTCAGCAAGGAGCCTGCTTCTCCCTCTCCTTCTGCCCACCACTCCCCCTGCTTGTGCTTTCTCTCTCTGTCAAATAAATAAATAAAATCCTTTTTTTAAAAAAGTGAGGGATTGGAGAAATATTTATCATGCAAATGGATGTCATAAGAAAGCCAAAGTAACAATACTTATATGGATAGAGTAGACTTTCAAACAAAGACTATACAAAGAGACAAAGAAAGGTATTATATAATCATAAAGAGGACAATCCAACAAGAAAATAAAGCAATGATAAATATTCATGCACCCAACAGGGAAGCACCCAAATATATAAAACAATAACAAACATAAAGGAACTAATTGATAGTAACACGATAATAGTAGGAGACAGACATTAACAGCCCACTTACATCAATGGGCAGATCATCTAAATTGAAAATAAACAAGGAAACAATCATTTTTAATGACACACTGGACAAGATGGACTTAATAGATAAATTCAGAACATTCCACCCTGAAACAGCAGAATACATTCTGCAGAAACATTCTGCAGGGATCGCAGCACCTCACCAGAAACCGCCCCTGCAGCAAGCGAGCGAGAGCCGAGGTGTCGGGAAAATGGCAGACAGTTTTTCACTTACTGATGCTTTATCTGGGTCTGGAAACCCAAACCCTCAAGGATGGCCTGGTCAATGGGGAAACCAGCCTGCTGGAGCAGGGGGCTATCCAGGGGCTTCCTATCCTGGTGCCTACCCTGGACAAGCTCCTCCTGGCAGTTATCCTGGACAGGCCCCGCCTGGCGGCTACCCTGGACAGGCCCCTCCTGGCGGCTACCCTGGACAGGCCCCTCCAGGAGCCTATCCTGGACAGGCCCCTCCTGGCGGCTATCCTGGACAGGCACCTCAAGGAGCGTACCCTGGCCCAACAGCTCCTGCTTATCCTGGACCACCCGCATCAGGAGCCCACCCTGGGCAACCGAGTGGGCCCGGGGCCTACCCGCCTCCTGGACAGCCAAGTGCTCCTGGAGCCCAGCCCGCTGCTGGCGCCTTTGGCATCCCTGCTGGACCACTGACTGTACCTTATGACCTGCCCTTGCCCGGAGGAGTCATGCCTCGCATGCTGATCACAATTCTGGGCACAATGAAGCCCAATGCAAACAGATTTGCTTTAGATTTCAAGAGAGGGAATGACGTTGCTTTCCACTTTAACCCACTCTTCAATGAGGACAACAAGAGAGTCATTGTTTGCAATACAAAGCTGGATAACATCTGGGGAAAGGAAGAAAGACAGGCGATTTTCCCATTTGAAAGTGGTAAACCATTCAAAATACAAGTGCTGGTTGAATCTGACCACTTCAAGGTTGCGGTCAATGATGCTCACTTGTTGCAGTACAATCATCGGATGAAAAATCTCCAGGAAATCAGCAAACTGGGAATTTCTGGTGACACAGATCTCACCAGTGCTTCACACGTTATGATACAATCTTAAAGGGAAAGATTTTGAAAAGAAGAAATTGAATATAAACCCTTACACATTGAAACTTCATGCTTCCTGATTGAAAATTTTCACTTTTATTCATTCATCCTTCTTGTAAATCTTCCATTTAATAAACATTCTAAGAGTTAAAAAAAAAAAAAAGAAAGAAACATTCTGCAGAATAGATTACACATTAGGTCACATTACAGACATCAACAAATTTAAAAAGATTGAAATCATACTATGCATTCATTCTGACCACAATGCTATGAAACTAGAAGTCAATCACATGAAAGAATTTGGAAGACCACAAATACATGGAGGTTAAACAATGTGCTACTAAATAATGAATGGCAAAACAAGGAAATCAAAGAAAAATTTAAAAAAAATACCTGGAAACAAATGAAAATGAAAACACAATGGTCCAGAACTTTTGGGATGCAGAAAATCATTCATAAGAGGTAAGTGTATAACAGTACAGGTCTACCTCAAGAAGCAAGAAAAATCTCAAGTAAACAATCTAACCCTACATCTAAAGGAGTTTAAAAAGAGCGACAAACAAAACCCAAACCAGCAGAAGGAAGAAAATAAAGATTAGAGCAGAAATAAATGATATAGAAACTAACAAACAAACAAAAAAGTAGAACAAATCAATGATACCAGTAGCTGTTTTTTTGAAAAACTTAATAAAATTGATAAAGCTTTAGCCAGATTTGTCAAAAATTTTAAAAAATGACCCAAGTAAAGAAAATCACAAATGAGAGAGGAGAAATAACATCCAACACCATAGATATAAAAATAACTGTATAAGAATATGAAAAACTATATGCCAACAAATTGGACAACCTGGAAAACATGGATAAATTCCTAGACATATAAACTACCAAAACTGAAACAAAAAGAAATAGAAAACTTGAACAAACCAATGAACAGCAATGCAACTGAATCAGTAATCAGAAAATTCCAACAAATAAAATTCCAGGACCAGATGCCCTCACAGGTAAATCCTACCAAACATTTCAAGAAGAGTTATTACCTATTTGTCTCAAATTATTCCAAAAAATAGAAAAGGAAGGAAGGTCCAAATCAATTCTATGAGGCCAGATTTATCCTGATACCAAAACTAGATAGACAATAAAAAATAAAAATAAAAAAAGAGAGAGAGAGAGATTTATAGGAGAATATCCTTGGTGAACATGGATGCAAAAATTCTCAATAAAATACTACCAAATTCAATCCAACAATACATTCAAAAAGTTATTCCCCATGACTGAGTGGGAGTTATTCCTGGATTGCAAGTGTGGTTCAATATTCACAAATCAACCAATGAGATAAACCACATTAATAAAAGAAAGGATAAGAACCATATTATCATTTCAATAGATGAAGAAAAAGCTTCTGAGAAAGTACAACATCCATTCATGATAAAAACCCCAAACAAAGTAAGTTTAGAGGAATCATACATCACCATAATAAGGGCCATACATGAAAAACCCACAGCCAGTATCATCCTCAATGGGGAAAAACTGAGAGCTTTTCCTCCACAGTTAGGAACAAGACAGGGTTGTCCACTCTCACAATTGTTATCTAACATAGTACTAGAAGTCCTGGCCACAGCAATCAGACAACAAAAAGAAATAAAAGCATCCAAATCAGCAAAGAAGTAAAATTTTCATTATTTGCAGATAACGTGATAATCTATAGAGAAAACTCAAAAGTATACATATGTTTTTCATTTCCAGTCAGGTCTGCATAGGTAAATAGCTAATTCTTACAAATATATTTGAAAAAAAAAAGTTTACTACAAATTACACAAAGCAAATGAATTTTAAGTTCAAAATATTTTGTATGAAGAAAAAAATAGTAAATAAAATCCATTAAAGCAACTGAAAATAAGAATCCATCATTTTTTAGACATTCTCAATTATTTTATTGAAAATTCTTTATAAAATAAATCAGACAAATCCTGGCACTTGATCATTTCCTGCTACCACCATACATTACAAAGTCATGCCCAAAAGCCCAGCCCATAATATGTAAGAGTTTGCTAACATATCAAAAATTGGGGTCACACGTATTGCTTTGTTGTTAACTTAATGGGCAACTAATTATTACACTGAGACTTTCTTAAGTGCCTTGAATCAATAAGTCTCACACATTTTTACAGTGGCCGTGTTTGCACTTTGAGGCATACCTTAACTTTATGGCAGTTTAGCAACCTGTCTTAGTTTTCACTTCCTGTTTTTACAGATAATCGGCCATGGGTAAAAATCAGGCCCTACTCATTTCCTTCTTTGTCATATTCACATTTCTGTACATGTGGGTTTTTTTTTTTAAGATTTTATTTATTTGACACAGAGAGAGATAGAGATAGAGAGAGAGATCACAAGTAGGCAGAGAGGCAGGCAGAGAGGGAGAGGGAAGTAGGTTCCCGGCTGAGCAGAGAGCCCAATGTGGGGCTCGATCCCAGGACCCTGAGATCATGACCTGAGCCAACAGCAGAGGCTTTAATTCACTGAGCCACCCAGGCACCCCCTGCACATATGTTTTTAATCAAAACCATGGGTATAGGACTTTTCTCACTGAAATTGTTCTGAGTGAGGTTGATATGGGAAACAAAGCAGAAGAAAAATTATTAAATTTCCTTATTACCTATAGCCCTCTGACAAGTCCTTGAAATGGGCAGAGTGACATTCCTCTAGGGATTCAATTGCCTTGGTGTTAATACTTTGTTAAGGGCAAAAGGCAATCCTAGCTAGACCAGCCCTCCTCTCCAATCCTGTAAGTCTACTTTAATGTATAAAAATTCCGTTGGAAACTTCATCTCTAAACCCCCCAAAATACATAATGGTAATCATCCCCCAAGCATATGGCCCACTGATATACATCTGAAGGGTCTCATGACTAAGGTTTTATTAGATGGTAATAAATTACCTTTTCCCAACAATAGCTAGCCCCCTCAAGTTCCTGGAAACCTTGCTTCCAAGATTCCTTAGAGACTTAGCTATCCCTAAACCCCCTCCCAACTTGAAAGTATATAATGGGCCACTTCTCATGACCCCAGTGCAGTTCTTTCGGCCATGCGTCCTATCCCCATGTTTTAATAAAATCAACTTTTTGCACCAAAGACATCTCAAGAATTCTTTCTTGGCCATCAGATTTGAACCCTAACATTCTTACATCAAAGTCAAATGAAGACAAGCCCTATAAATGGATGTTTTCTAGGAAGTTTCCAGACATGTTCAATAGAGAAAATTCTTGGCATGGGGCTTTTAGGAAACTACAAACTCAGTTATCTCCCTCCAACAGGTGATTTTTACAGCATCTGGTTTGAGGCAGGTGGATGTGAAGGCAATGGTGGAAGAATGAAGAGAAGCAAGGCAATAAGGCAGGGGAAATGTCACAAATTATGCTATTCTTATAGAGTTCAGCCATTCTTCCCGAATAAATGCTTGTCCCACTGTTGCAGGTCTCTGGTTAATTCCATAGTTAAGAAAAGGTTGATTTTTTTTTTTCAATATTTTGTAAGTGTTCTTTATTTTTTTTTATGAAAGAGCATATTTTAAAACACCTTTATTTCTCTGTTGCCATGAATTCTGAATCATATATTCCTTCTTTGTCCTGATTGGCAGCTGAATTTAACATCTGATATGACTCCAGTTTTCATAGTTCCTATCTGCTAATATTGCATTACTCATATTACAGATATTCTTCTTAGGGTGTGTTATGCAGTGAATTCCTCACCTGTTCTCTCAATAAGGTCTAGTGGCTACAAGCTTCTATCACTGAGGGGCCTGATGCTGAAACAAGAGTTCATCACTTTATGTGAATTTGGAATACTGCATAAGAATTTTGTATTATTAGATTATTTAATTGATGAAAATCACAATGTTACTATTCAAAAATGTATAGAATAGTGATTTTTAAAAGATGATTTTTGAATATGTTTCTAAAAATATTTGGCAAATCATAAAAATGAGTTAATCTGAAATTTCCAAAATATTTGACTATTTTTCTCAACTCTGAGGACTTGAAAGTTAACTAATATTCTGACCACACATTTTCAAAACAATAATTTTTGCAGATTATATCTAATTATATTATGAATGCCTGGGTGGCTCAGTGAGTTAAGTGTCTGCTTTTGGCTCAGGTCATGATCCCAGGGCCTAGGATGAAACCTTGCATCAGACTCCTTACTCAGTGGTCAGCCTACTTCCCCTCCACCTGCCACTCCCCTGCTTGTGCTCTCCCTCCCCCGTCTCTGACAAATAAATAAAATCTTTAAAAAATTAAAAAATAAATCTAATTATATTTGGAATGCTTATTGCTATCAGCTTTGAGATTTTTTTTTTAAGATTTTATTTATTTATTTGACAGAGAGAAATCACAAGAGAGGCAGGCAGAGAGAGAGGAAGGGAAGCAGGCTCTCCGCTGAGCAGAGAGCCCGATGTGGGACTCGATCCCAGGACCCTGAGATCATGACCTGAGCTGAAGGCAGCGGCTTAACCCACTGAGCCACCCAGGCGCCCCGCTTTGAGATTTTTTTATGCTCTAGCCACTAATTATATAATTTAATATATTTATATTTTGAAATAAGTAAATGGTATATAATATTTCTAAAAGTTTTATCAAAATGTATGGATATTAAAAATATCAAAGAGTTATACTATATATTATAAACTTTTGATGTAATTATAAGAGTTGAGGATTATTAACCCCATAATTAGGAGACATTTATCTTTAACCTAAATGAATCAAATACCCATGGCTTTTATATCATTTTAGGATTCTTATGACTATGATGCTTTAAGTTTTTATAACATGTTAAATCTATTAGGTGTTTTAAACATAAAAACTGTATGCATTTACAACTTCATGTTTCTTTGTCCTCCTTTCATTAATATTTGTCCTCCTTCATTAATATTACCTTGCCATTATATCTATCGTTATGTCATATTTCATTTTTATCATAAATTGGCTGCAGCCAAAGTATAATTTAAAAATATAAAAATAGTCTAATCACTTCCCTTTTAATATTCATTATTGACTTCCCAATTCTCACATTGTTTACAAGGACTTTATAAGCTTTACATTGCAGGTACTCTGATAAAATTTCATTAAGTACTAAAACAACAACAAAAAACCTACCAAAACTAGTCCCTCTGTTTTGCATGTCCATGTGCCATGTTCACGGTTTAATATCTGTTACACAATAGACCAAAATATGATTTCTGTGACTTTTCCTATTTTACAGACTCTCAAATTTTTGGAATCCATATTTGTTCCTTCCATGTAGTATGTTACTTAGTCCTGGTAAGTGAATGAGGACTAACAGATTCTATCACTTCACTTAAAAATATATTTCTTAGAGTTTTCTCATCAAAATTGTTTCAGTTTGCTAGTTTCTCTTTCACACTTCATTGCGTTGTTGTCATGTAAAGATATTAGATGAATTCTGTGATGTAGAGCTATAGAATACAAAGATAAACTATTAATCCTGATTTAATATTATAAAATGACATCAAGTATTTTAAGGACAAATCTTTCAAAGAGCAAAAGAAGCTTATGATGAAATAAAAACGACTTGAACTGCTCGACACATCAGGTAAAAATACCTTAGTATCATTTTCCCCTCCCAGTTAATTGGTTGAGCTTCCACCTGCTCCATTAAGAGGAAATATAACATATCCCTTTTGGGCTATAAAGTCTTCAAAATATCTCAAGAATGCTAGGGGCTTATATGTTCAAAGAAGTATCAGAATCTGGTTTCCACCTCTAAGAAAAGAGAAAATAGAAACTTCATCAGGTTGATAATGCCATGGATTTTGAAAAATAATCAGAAAATCATAATGTTTTATTATTTTCGCTTCTTGAAATGTGAACATTTTTAACACACATAAAAAGTAAAGAAAATCACATAATGAGCATCTGTGTACCCATAATTCCATTATAACTATCATCAGCACTCTGCTGGACTGATTTTATCTTCCCTTATTTTTGGAAGAGTGAGGTAGCTAGAGTATTTTAAAATAAATTCAAGACAGCAGATAATTTCACTATTAAATGCCTCACTACACATCTTTACTAGACAATGACAATTTCATTAGTATCACACTTAACAAAAGAAAAATTAATATTATTACTGCCTATTCTATTTCAATATTTTTCTGATCAGCTAAAAATATGTCTTTATAAACAGTTTGTTCTAATTAAGATTCAAATGAGATGTGTTCATTAATGTTATTGCTTTATGCTGTTATGTATTAAAATTATTGGAGATTGGTCTAAAATAGTCCAGCTAAGCTATACAACCAACATTAACTGCCCTCGTTGGCATCATGATCTATGAAATGCACCAGTAGTTCACTGTGTCATAGGCCAATAGATGGGTCCTTTGCACTCTTGGTTATCTTTCCTAGGGCCTGAACAACTTCCCTTTTGCATGACTCAAGCACAGAGGGTTTGGCTATATACTGTGCTGCCCATGCAATGTTAATCAATGCAATGCGAATCACACTGTATTTACCTTCTGCACGCCTCAAACTGATGTATCATTCTTTTTTTTTTTTTAAGTTTTTATTTATTTTTTTGACAGAGAGAGAGCACAAGTACGCAGAGCAGCAGGCAGAGGGAGAGAGAGAAGCAGGCTCTCTGCTAAGCAGGGAGTCTGATGCGGGGCTTGATCCCAGGATCCCGGAATCATGACCTGAGCCGAAGGCAGCTGCTTAACCAACTGAGCCACCCAGGCGTCCCTGATGCATCATTCTGAAGAAGACTTTGCAAGTGATTACTAAGTATTTCATACTGCATCTACTTGATTTCGCAGCATAGAAAAAGCCCAAATTTAATGCCTTAAAATAATAGCATTTGTCTAGCTTATAATTAAGAGGGTTAACTACTTGAACAGAGCTAAGTTGGGCACCTCTCCTTCCGGTTTTGACTGGGATGGCTCAGGTATCCACTCACCTAGGATTTCGGACGTGGGCGCTTAGCTAGGGTAATACAGAAAAATGAACCATGTATGTTTTTAATTATACATATAAGCTTGAGATTCTTTACATGGTAGTAGTTGAAAGTTTCCAAGGGAGGTAAATTTCCATTGTGCAAAGATGTTTTACCCTTCTGTTTGCATCATGCTAGCTATCACTCCATTGGTCACAACAAGTCACATAAGCAAGTCCAGAATCAGTATAAAAGACTACCTAGAGGTTTAGGCTAGATTAAATACATTGGCCAACACTAAGTTTTCTGTTAATGTACCATATATCTCAACCCTTTCAAACAATTATTTAGGGTATATTTTGGCACCTTCATTAGCAAAAAGTAAAACAATCCCATAAACATCATTCCAGTTAAGCATTCCTTACCTGATTAAATATAACTTTGCTTTGAGAAAAATAATAATGTTATATTCACAACCGTAATAATTTATCTGAACTTATAATTAAGTAGCATTGATAATGACCCTTGATGGCTTAGCTTGACTTCCTTTAAATAGGAAAACATTAGATCTATCTATTCTCTGTCAAAATGGCATTTTCAATTGTATCATCTCTACCAGATAACCACAAGACTCAAATCTGACAGAATTGTCTTTCAATACATAACAGTGGGAACTGACAATGAAGCCCTGGGAAACTGATGCATTTTCAATAATGAAGGGATTATTGTTTGTGTGTGTGTGTGTGTGTGTGTGTGTGTGTGTGTTTTCTTTAAACACACCATTTTCCCACCACAGGGAAGTTTAAAGCACTCAGTGAGGAAGAAAAAAGCTATTTTATTGGGTTTTTTTTAATGGTTATGTCTTCAAACTTAGAAAGTTTCATGTCACTTTTAAGCACATTATTAAGAAAGTCAGAGCCAGATCAGATTCAAACTTTCCTCTCTCACAGCCAAATCTTCTGTAATTGAAAATGCCAGGGTGACAAAAGGAACTGCCATGTAAGAATAAACTATTCTGTCTGAGAAGCTCCAACTCTCCCAATCATTCTGACGTTACCTGTGTTATTTCATAGGTGTTAACTTAGATAGAAATAGTACAATCAAATTGAAAACTAATCGCACCTCAGGAAAAATGTTAGTATTATTTTTCAATGATCCTTATTATTTGTGAGAACCCAACAAGTGTGGTGTGCATGAAGACTGACACAGATTTCATAAGCTGAGCTGACTGACATTATAAGCTTGACCAGGAAATTAAATACCTTATAAATGATAGGACAGAAAAATCACTAGGACCCACTCACGATTAGCTATGGGTCATCTCTTTTCCATTTGGCCCCAATCATTGAAGCCAGTATCGATTTCCTTGCATCCTGTGGGATTTTGTTAGTTTACATAGACTTATAAGGAAGCAGGAGAGAAACTGGAAGAAAAAAGCTTAAGTTTCATCAGTGGCTCAGTTCTTATCTCTTCCTGACAAGATCAGCTACTTTTCTGAAATGTTACAAAAATACAATCATTAGGGGGGAAAAACCCTAAAAATAATTTCTACTCTTATATTTAGGGCTAAATTTCTTTAAAATAATATTAAGGATCCCATTGTAAAGTTTAAATGAAACAATCTAGAGAGCACAGAGCCAAGATATTTAGAGTATATCTGTTCTTTTCCCCAAAGTCAGCAGCTTTAATAGTTATTTAAAAAATAATTTTAGACTTACAAAAGAGTTGCATAAGAATAGTAGAGAGTTCCTGTATGTCCTTCACCTAGCTATGCCTGTGTTAATCTATCAAAACTAAGAAATTAAACTTGCAACAATACTATTAATTAAAGGACAGAAAATAATTGTTTGTAAGGATGTGAACAAATTGGACCCCTTTGCACTGTTGGTGGACATTCCTAAAAAATTAAAAGTAAAATTACCATATTATCTAGCAGTCCTACTTCTGGGTATTTATCCAAAAGAATTGAAAACAGGATCTCAAAAGAGACATCTGCAATTCCATGTTCAGTATGGCATTGAACAGTACCCAAGTACATATTTAGAAACAAGCTAAGTGCCCACTGATGATGAATGGAGAAAGTATGGCAAAAGTGTATATAGAATATTACTCAGTCATAAAAAAGACATAAATGATGTGATATACTACAACATGAATGAAACTTGAGACAATTACACTAAACAAAATAAGACAATCACACAATGACAAAAGCTGTATAACTCCACTTACATGAGGCATGTAAAGTAGTCAAACTCATTTAAGCAGAAAGTAGAGTGGTGGTTTCCAGGGGTAAGGGGAGAAGGAAGTGGGCAGTTGTTGTTCAATAGGTAGAGAGATTTAGTCATACATGTTGAAAAAACTCTAGACATCTCCTGTTCAACATTGTGTTGGTAGTTAATATTATACTCCACACTTAAAAATCTGTTAAGAGTATAGATCTAATGGTATGTGTGTTTTTTTTATTTCTTATTTTTTATAAACATATAATGTATTTTTATCCCCAGGGGTACAGGTCTGTGAATCACCAGGTTTACACACTTCACAGCACTCACCATAGCACACACCCTCCCCAATGTCCATAACCCCACTCCCCCTCTCCCAACCCAGCACCCCTCAGCAACCCTCAGTTTGTTTTGTGAGATTGAGTCACTTATGTTTGTCTCCCTCCCAATCCCATCTCGTTTCATTTATTCTTCTCCTACCCCCCACACCCCCCATGTTGCATCTCTACGTCCTCATATCAGGGAGATCATATGATAGTTGTCTTTCTCTGATTGACTTATTTCACTAAGCATGATACCCTCTAGTTCCAGCCATGTCGTCGCAAATGGCAAGATTTCATTTCTTTTGATGCCTGCATAGTGTTCCATTGTGTATATATACCACATCTTCTTTATCCACTCATCTGTTGATGGACAGCTAGGTTCTTTCCATAGTTTCGCTATTATAGACATTGCTGCTATAAACATTCGGGTGCACGTGCCCCTTCGGATCACTACATTTGCATTTTAGGGTAAATACCCAGTAGTGTAATTGCAGGGTCATAGGGTAGTTCTATTTTCAACATTTTGAGGAACCTCCATGCTGTTTTCCAGAGTGGCTGCACCAGCTTGCATTCCCACCAACAGTGGAGGAGGGTTCCCCTTTCTCCGCATCCTCGCCAGCATCTGTCATTTCCTGACTTGTTAATTTTAGCCATTCTGACTGGTGTGAGGTGATATCTTACTGTGGTTTCGATTTTTATTTCCCGGATGCCGAGTGATGTGGAGCATTTTTTCATGTGTCTGTTGGCCATCTGGATGTCTTCTTGCAGAAATGTCTGTTCATGTCCTCTGCCCATTTCTTGATTGGATTGTTTGTTCTTTGGGTGTTGAGTTTGCTAAGTTCCTTATAGATTTTGGATACTAGCCCTTTATCTGATATGTCGTTTGCAAATATCTTCTCCCATTCTGTCAGATGTCTATTGGTTTTGTTAACTGTTTCCTTTGCTGTGCAAAAGCTTTTGATCTTGATGAAATCCCAATAGTTCATTTTTGCCCTTGCTTCCCTTGCCTTTGGCGATGTTCCTAGGAAGATGTTGCTGCGGCTGAGGTCAAAGAAGTTGCTGCCTGTGTTCTCCTCAAGGATTTTGATGGATTCCTTTCTCACATTGAGGTCCTTCATCCATTTGGAGTCTATTTTTGTGTGTGGTGTAAGGAAGTGGTCCAATTTCATTTTTCTGCATGTGGCTGTCCAATATTCCCAGCACCATTTATTGAAGAGGCTATCTTTTTTCCATTGGACATTCTTTCCTGCTTTGTCGAAGATTAGTTGACCATAGAGTTGAGGGTCTATTTCTGGGCTCTCTATTCTGTTCCATTGATCTATGTGTCTGTTTCGTGCCAGCACCATGCTGTCTTGATGATGACAGCTTTGTAATAGAGCTTAAAGTCCGGAATTGTGATGCCACCCACTTTGGCTTTCTTTTTCAATATTCCTTTGGCTATGCGAAGTCTTTTCTGGTTCCATATAAATTTTAGGATTATTTGTTCCATTTCTTTGGAAAAAATGGGTGGTATTTTGATAGGGATTGCATTAAATGTGTAGATTGCTTTAGGTAGCATAGACATTTTCACAATATTTTTTCTTCCAATCTAGGAGCATGGAACATTTTTCCATTTCTTTGTGTCTTCCTCAATTTCTTTCATAAGTACTTTATAGTTTTCTGCATAGAGATTCTTAGCCTCTTTGATTAGGTTTATTCCTAGTATCTTATAGTTTTGGGTGCAATTATAAATGGAATTGACTCCTTAATTTCTCTTTCTTCTGTCCTGTCGTTGGTGTAAAGAAATGTAACTAATTTCTGTGCATTGATTTTATATCCTGACACTTTACTGAATTCCTGTACAAGTTCTAGCAGTTTTGGAGTGGAGTCTTTTGGGTTTTCCACATATAGTATCATATCATCTGCAAAGAGTGATAGTTTGACTTCTTCTTTGCTGATTTGGATACCTTTAATTTCCTTTAGTTGTCTGATAGCTGAGGCTAGGACTTCTAGTACTATGTTGAACAGCTGTGGTGATAATGGACATCCCTGCCGTGTTCCTGACCTTAGTGGAAAAGCTCTCAGTTTTTCTCCATTGAGAATGATATTTGTGGTGGGCTTTTCATAGATGGCTTTGATAATATTGAGGTATGTGCCCTCTATCCCTACACTTTGAAGAGTTTTGATCAAGAAAGGATGCTGTACTTTGTCAAATGCTTTTTCAGCATCTATTGAGAGTATCATATAGTTCTTGTTCTTTCTTTTATTGATGTGTTGTATCACATTGGTTGATTTGCAGATGTTGAACCAACCTTGCAGCCCTGGAATAAATCCCACTTGATCGTGGTGAATAATCCTTTTAATGTACTGTCGAATCCTATTGGCCAGTATTTTGGTGAGAATTTTTGCATCTGTGTTCATCAAGGATATTGGTCTGTAGTTCTCTTTTTTGGTGGGATCCTTGTCTGGTTTTGGGATCAAGGTGATGCTGGCCTCATAAAATGAGTTTGGAAGTTTTCCTTCCATTTCTATATTTTGGAACAGTTTCAGGAGAATAGGGATTAGTTCTTCTTTAAATGTTTGGTAGAATTCCCCTGGGAAGCCGTCTGGCCCTGGGCTTTTGTTTGTTTGGAGATTTTTGATGACTGTTTCAATCTCCTTACTGGTTATGGGCCTGTTCAGGTTTTCTATTTCTTCCTGGTTCAGTTGTGGTAGTTTATATGTCTCTAGGAATGCATCCATTTCTTCCAGATTGTCAAATTTGTTGGAGTAGAGTAGCTCATAGTATGTTCTTATAATTGTCTGTATTTCTTTGGTGTTAGTTGTGATCTCTCCTCTTTCTTTCATGATTTTATTTATTTGGGTCCTTTCTCTTTTTTTTTTTTTTTTTTTTTGATAAGTCTGGCCAGGGGTTTATCAATCTTATTGATTCTTTCAAAGAACCAGCTGCTAGTTTTGTTGATTTGTTCTATTGTTTGTTTTTTTTTTTTTTTGGTTTTTATTTCATTGATTTCTGCTCTGATCTTTATGATTTCTCTTCTCCTGCTGGGTTTAGGGTTTCTTTCTTGTTCTTTCTCCAGCTCCTTTAGGTGTAGGGTTAGGTTGTGTACTTGAGACCTTTCTTGTTTCTTGAGAAAGGCTTGTGAAGCTATATATTTTCCTCTTAGGACTGCCTTTGCTGTGTCCCACAGATTTTGAACCGTTGTGTTTTTATTGTCATTTGTTTCCATGAATTTTTTCAATTCTTTAATTTCCTGGTTGACCCATTCATTCTTTAGAAGGATGCTGCTTAGTCTCCATGTATTTGGGTTCTTTCCAAATTTCCTCTTGTGATTGAGTTCTAGCTTCAGAGCATTGTGGTCTGAAAATATGCAGGGAATGATCCTAATCTTTTGATACCAGTTGAGACCTGATTTAGGACCCAGGATGTGGTCTATTCTGGAGAATGTTCCATATGCACTAGAGAAGAATGTGTATTCTGTTGCTTTGGGATGAAATGTTCTGAATATATCTGTGATGTCCATCTGGTCCAGTGTGTCATTTAAGGCCTTTACCTCCTTGTTGATCTTTAGCTTGGATGATCTGTCCATTTCAGTAAGAGGAGTGTTATAGTCCCCTACTATTATTGTATTATTATTGATGCGTTTCTTTGATTTTGTTATTAATTGGTTTATATAGTTGGTTACTCCCACGTTAGGGGCATAGATATTTAAAATTGTTAGATATTCTTGTTGGACAGACCCTTTGAGTATGATGTAGTGTCCTTCCTCATCTCTTATTATAGTCTTTGGCTTAAAATCTAATTGATCTGATATAAGGATTGCCACCTCAGCTTTCTTCTGATGCCCATTAGCATGGTAAATTGTTTTCCACCCTCTCACTTTAAGTCTGGAATTGTCTTCGCATCTAAAATGAGTTTCTTTTAGGCAACATACTGATGGGTTTTGTTTTTTTATCCATTCTGATATCCTGTGTCTTTTGATTGGGGCATTTAGCCCATTAACATTCAGGGTAATTATTGAGAGATATGAATTTAGTGCCATTGTATTGCCTGTAATGTGACTGTTACTGTATTTTGTCTCTGTTCCTTTCTGATCTACTACTTTTAGGCTCTCTCTTTGCTTAGAGGACCCCTTTCAATATTTCCTGTAGAGCTGGTTTGGTGTTTGCAAATTCTTTCAGTTTTATGTTTGTCCTGGAAGCTTTTTATCTTTCCTTCTATTTTCAATGATAGCCTAGCTGGATAGAGTATTCTTGGCTGCATGTTTTTCTCGTTTAGTGCTCTGAATATATCATGCCAGCTTTTTCTGGCCTGCCAGGTCTCTGTGGATAAGTCTGCTGCCAATCTAATATTTTTACCATTGTATGTTACAGACTTCTTTTCCCAGGCTGCTTTCAGGATTTTCTCTTTGTCACTAAGACTTGTAAATTTTACTATTAGGTGATAGGGTGTGGACCTATTCTTGTTGATTTTGAGGGGGATTCTCTGCACCTCCTGGATTTTGATGCTTGTTCCCTTTGCCATCTTAGGGAAATTCTCTCCAATAATTCTCTCCAATATACCTTCTGCTCCCCTCTCTTTCTTCTTCTTCTGGAATCCCAATTATTCTAATATTGTTTTGTCTTATGGTGTCACTTATCTCTCGATTTTCTCCCCTCGTGGTCCAGTAGCTGTTTGTCCCTCTTTTGCTCAGCTTCTTTATTCTCTGTCATTTGGTCTCTATATCACTAATTCTTTCTTCTGCCTCATTTATCCTAGCAGTGAGAGCCTCCATTTTTGATTGCACCTCATTAATAGCTTTTTTGATTTCAACTTGGTTAGATTTTAGTTCTTTAATTTCTCCAGAAAGGGCTTTTACATCTCCAGAGAGGGTTTCTCTAATATCTTCCATGCCTTTTTTGAGTCAACTAGAACCTTCAGAATCGTCATTCTGAACTCCAGATCTGACATATCACCAATGTCTGTATTGATTAGGTCCCTAGCCTTCGGTACTGCCTCTTGTTTTTTTTTTTTTGTGGTGAATTTTTCCGCCTTGTCATTTTGTCCAGATAAGAGTATATGAGGGAGCCAGTAAAATTCTAAAAGGGTGGCAAAGACCCCAGAAAAATGCGTTTTAACCAAATCAGAAGAGACCCCAAATCGTGGGGGGGAGAAAGGGGATAAAAAGAGGTTCAGAAAAAAAAAGAAAAAAAGAAAACAAAGAAAAAATATAAAAAAGGAAGAAAAATATATATTAGATAAACTAGTTAAAAACGTTAAAAAAGAAAAGGGTAAAAGTTTTAAAAAATTTAGCAGAAGAAGAAAAAAAATTGAAAAAAAAATTCAATTAACTGCAAGAGTAAAGAATCAAGGGGAGAAAGCCATGAGTTCCATGCTTTGCTTTCTCCACCTCTGGAAATCTGCTGCTGTCCTTGGTATTGAACCTGCTTTCCTTGGTATATGAACTTCGTTCTGGCTGGATTTTTTGTTAATCTTCTGGGGGAGGGGCCTGTTGTAGTGACTCTCAAGTGTCTTTGCCAGAGGCGGAATTGCACCGCCCTTACCAGGGGCCGGACTAAGTAATCTGCTCGGGTTGGCTTTCAGGAGCTTTTGTTCCCTGAACGCTTTCCATAGAGTTCCCGAGGATGGGAATGAAAATGGCGGCCTCCCAGTCTGCGGCCCAGAGGAGCCAAGAGCCCGGGGCCCCACTCCTCAGTGTGTCCCTAGAGAACAGCGCCCAATCACTCCTGTATCCCCGGCCTCCGGCCACGCTCCAAGCTCACCCAGCCTGCAACCGGTACCCCGAGCTGAGAGCTCAGTCCTCGGCTCTGTCTCTGTAGCCGGCTTCCCCGTTCTAATACTTGCAAGCTCTGTAACACTCCGACACCCTCGATCCTTCTGTGACCCTGCGGGACCTGGGGCCATGCTGAACCCACGTGGGCTTCACCCTGGTTTACCCTCTGGAGCGATGTCCCTCAGTGGAACAGACTTTTAAAAGTCCTGATTTTGTGCTCCATTGCTCCACCGCTTGCCGGGAGCCTGTCCCTCCCCCCATGGCCTATCTTTCCGTCGTTTTGGATTCACTTCTTCGCCAGCCCTAACTTTCAGAAAGTGGTTGATTTTCTGTTTCTAGAATTGCTGTTCTTCTTTTTGATCTCCCGTTGGATTTGTAGGTGTTTGCAATGTTTAGATAAGCTATCTAGCTGAACTCCTGCTAACTGATGTAGTCTCAGCCTGCTACTTCTCTGCCATCTTGACTCCTCCTCTCCAATGGTATGTGTTTTTTAACACAATTTTTAAAATGCAATGTTATGTGTACATAGGTTTTGTTCCCAGTGATACTTCTAAACACTTTTATTGGTTCTTATAGCATATTATTATGACTTTTTTAGTATTTAATATAAACAGTTGTGCTATCTGCAAGTAGAAACAAATTTATTTTGTCTTATCCACTATTTAGTCCACTTGAGTTGCCATAACAAAAGTATGATGAATTGGATGGCTTATAGAGGTACAGTGAAGTAGTAACAGAAGTCGAGCTTTGCCTTTATTCAAATAATATGGTAAGGCCTTCAGTCTTTCACCTATCCATATGATGCTAGTATTTTTCTGTTTTCAATTGCATTGATTTATTTCCCTTTTTCTGCTTATTCCAGGTTATGAGTTAACATTTAGCATTGACCAAAGTTCCAAAATGCCTTGATTTCTTATTAGAACAATTTCTTGGATAAAGCTGGTTTAACTTGTTTTTTCATTTTTAGGATGTGCTCTTTTGGTTGCTGATGAGGTACTGATGACCTGGGAGTGCCTCTTTCCCCATAACTATAGAAGAAAACAGATGCGATTCTAAGTTGAATCTCCCTTATGATTCCTATTGTGTAAAAAGTGAGCTATATTTTGAAAATCAAAAATGTTTAGTGGAAGAATCTTTTATTAGTACTTTATGATAAAAGCTTACTTTGGAAATACAATTACAAAATGTTCACTATCATGCATTTAGCTACTAGCCTATTAGGTCTCTTCTATTTCTTCTATACTTGAATTAACTTAACAAATCAAAAGTGTTAGTACGTTTAATATCTAGTCATATAAATGAATAATCAAAATAAGGAGTTCAGTAAGGAGAAGCTGTGTCACATGGAATCATGGTGAATAGTAAATCTTGGAACATATACCAAGATAAAATTATGAGAAATTATATCCACAAAACAAAATGCAAATGTTGTAAATTCCTTAGGTATAAAAGCGACAAAAATCTTTGGGCAAGAGATGAGAAGAAGTATAAGGATGCTGATCTCCCTCATCTTTTGGCAAGTACGTTTTTACTCTCTAAATGAGATCCACAAAACTCAAATATATTAATTAACTATAATGTTCCTAAAGGTGTTATAAAAGTTTCTCTCATTATCATTAGGCATCAGGGAGATTCAAATCAAAACCACATTGAGATACCTTGTACCAAAAGGTATAAGTCAGAATGGCCAGAATGGCCAAAATTAACAAGACAGTAAATGACAAAAGTTGGCAAGGATGTGGAGAAAGGGGAACCCCTCTTACACTGTTGGTGGAAATGCAAGTTGGTGCAGCCACTTTGGAAAACTGTGGAGATTCCTTAAGAAATTAAAAGTAGAGATTCCCTATGACCCTGCAATTACACTACCGGCTATTTATCCTAAAGATACAGATATATTGAAAAGAAGGGCCATCTGTACCCCAATGATCATAACAGCAATGGCCACAATCACCAAACTGTGGAAAGAGCCAAGATGCCTTTCAACAGACAAATGACTAAAGAAGATATGGTCCATATATACAATGGAATATTATGCTTCCATCAGAAAGGATGAATACCCAACTTTTGTATCAACATGGATAGGACTGGAGGAGATTATGCTGAGTGAAATAAGTCAAGCAGAGAGAGTCAGTTATCACATGGTTTCACTTACTTGTGGAGCATAAGGAATAACGTGGAGGACGTTAGGAGAAGGAAAGGAAAAGTGAATTGGGGAAATCGGACAGGGAGACGAAGCATGAGGCACTGTGGTCTCTGAGAAACAAACTGAGGGTTTTGGAGGGGGTGTGGGGGGAAAGGTGAGCCTGGTGGTGGGTATTAAGAAGGTCAGGGATTGCATGGAGCACTGGGTGTGGTGCATAAACAATGAATCTTGGAACACTGAAAAAAATAAAATTTAATTTAAAAAAAAGTTTCTCTCAACATTTAAGATGAGTTTAGGTATTAACACCTTGTGAAATTCCTTCACTTTCACTTCTGTTTGTTTATTTGCTAAAGAAGTGAATTTAGATATTTTGTTAAAATTACATGGCTAGCATCCTTTTCTGATGAAGTATATATCTGTCTTTTTATAGCATTTTTTTCTTTTAGATTATTGTTTAATAATTTAATGTGGTTCAGTAGGTACTTGAGGTTTAGAAAATAAAATTTTCCCATAATATTTAAACTCTTAAACCAACAAATAATGGATCAGCAAGACTCCTAGTAAATCCTAGGACAGAAATACCATTTGCATTTAAAGACAAAGAGGCAACTATTGCCTATACCCCTGAAAGGGCCCTCCAGGGAAAAGGTAGTGTGCTCATTCAAATTTATTTACCCTTTCTTATTCCTTCTTTTTTAAAGATTTTATTTATTTATTTATTTGAGAGAGAGAAAGAGCACAAGCAGAGGGAAGGGTGGAGGGAGAAGCAGACTCCCCACCAAGCAGGAGCCCCTTATAAGACTCAATCTCAGGACCCTGGGATCATGACCTAAGCCAAAGACAGATGATTAACCGCTTAACCAACTGAGTCACTATCCTTTCTTATCTTTTCTTTACTCCTAATACAGAAGTGAATAGGAAAGGGTGTAGGCCAACAGACTTCAACCATCGTGAGTCCCCAGTTATCTGTGCTGTTAGATGTCCTCTTAATTCTCAGGGGACTGCTAGTAGCTGGGTGTTATTTTTCTTCACTCTGGATCTGTTGTTCCTTTTATATATCATCTTCCTTGTTTAAGCACTACAGATTTTACTCTTCATACATTCACTCCCATTAAGTACAAAAAATTTGGGAAGATTACAATCTTAACTCTATCTTGCATATGTTTGTGCCACAAACTATATTAGATAGAAAAACAGGGATTTCTTTTACCTCAACAGCTAACATATGTTTAGTTTTCAAATACACCCACTCTCCATCTCCAAATGGACATGAGTTTGGTTATCCTGGTAGATACCGGTAGCTGTCCATGGAGACAAATTGGAAATGAAAATGTTGATATGATCAAAATTAATCATCTTCCTAAGATCAAGAAATGTTTATTTACCTTGTCAAGTTTGACATACATCACTTTATATTTGGGAAAAAGAAATCAGTCCTCTGTTAAAGGGATGTTGAATAGGTTTATTCCTCTTTTAACCACATAGATCCAGACATAGTAGTTCCAGTTTCAGCTGTGGTTATTCCTCCCAACCTATATGCATGACATCAATAATTAGTGCCTCATATGACTAACAAATTTCCCCTTATAAAAAAAACACATTGAACAACTCCCACATGCAATTAAACAATTTAGTGTATAATGCAAAGTTCTAAGATACAAATAAATTTTCATATTTCATGAAATTTCTGAGAAGGGAAGTCATAATCATATGTGCATATATCAGATTACTCCTACTCGATGTTTAAAAAATTATTGCCTAAAGTACTGTAAAATGATTTTTAAATGCTCATAATATTCAATAAGAATAAAATATTTATATCTTATTATGAGGAAAATCATGTTTTAATATGAGGTATGAATGTACTTGAGGTAGTTATGACCTATTAATTATTAAAAGTTCTAATATCATATATGAAAAACTTGGTGAATTGCTTTTCAATATTCCAAGTGATTTAAAAAATCAGTAGCTGTATCATTAATAAATTTTGGTATCCAGGTCATTACATTGCTTCTCTAACTTTCACTAGTGCTCTAGGCATGGATTTGAATGAATTGATATCTAATACAACATGGTGTTCATTAGTCATATTAAAGAAATTTTGGCATAGCTTTTATATGAAATATCCTAAAACAAATGTAGAGCTCCATCTCCTCTTGAAAAAAGACTCAAATTCTGGCCTTCAAATTTAAAATGTTTATGCCTTGGGGTGTCAGTCAGTTAAGCATCTGACTTGATTTCAGGTTAGGTATTGATCTCAGGGTCTTGAGTTCAAATCCCACATTGGGCTCTGTGCTGGACATGGAGCCTAATTAAAAAGTAAAATAAAATAAAATAAATAAAATAAAATATAAAGTTTTACCTTCATACCTGAATTGCTACAGAGCATATAAAAATTCAGTTTTAATAATATATTTAGAAACCCAAACATAACTTTTTTATATATAAAAAATAGGAAATGTTTCTTATGTTATTAAATGCACAACCATTGGTAATTATAAAGCATCAGTAAACTGTAACTGAAATTTATAGTAATCAACTTCTATGAGGAATTTACTTACATTAAGAAGCCATTTAGATGTAATTTTTAAACTTCATATTCTAAATGATATAGTAAAAATGCTTTCTTCTACCTCTTCTTAGAAAACATGTGAATATATCAGGAAAAGTGTAAAACAGGAATCCAAGTTCTGCATGTAATTGAAATAGAAACTATCTGAGATTGAATAACCATTAAGAGACAGTAGTGTCAACTGGGGGAACGTTCATGTAAAATATAGTGGGCTCTCAGAAATGACATCATAAACTGCAGAGCATAGGCAAATATTGCAAAAAGCCATGCTCTAAGGTAAGTGACATCCTATAAGGAAAAATAAGAATTCCTTCTTTACAACATGAAAAAGAAACAGATGCATGCAGGATCTATTCCACTCTAATTTTTCTTGCTAGAATAATTCACTAACATACAAAACTCTGTACTGAGGATTCCTATTAGTCTGGATCTGTGCTGAAAACTTTCTGAAAATAGGTGTTCAAATTAAACAAACGCCAGTTTTGGATGAATAACAATAAAAGAGAAACTCAAATGGGAGCTACACAAGGATACTACATGAAAAAAAAAATGAAAAGAGGAAGTAGAATAAGGAAAAAATAAAAGATCTTCACCAGAAAAATTTACCACAGAGCAAGCAGAGTTGTGACTAAACAGATTTTCATGAATTAATGAAACAAAAATCCCAAAGCAAAGTTTCACAAACTCAAAAGACCATGATGAGAAACAAAAGATAACTATATTGAGACACATAGACTCTGAGTGACATGGGAAACTTTGGATAGTTATTGAGCAGAAATATAACACAATATAACTTATAATTTAAAGATATATTTTCTGGCTGTCTTGTTGTAAACTGGATGAAAAGGGAGAAAGAATGAAAGCAAGGATAGCAATGAAAACTGTTACAAAATATGGCCGTTGCATGCACAAAAGTGGAAGAAGTAAAGCATAACATGAGGATATCTGTAGAAAGAGCAATCCAGGTCACATAAGTAAAAAGTGGAAAGTTTTTGAGATGAAAGCATGCTTAGTATTTTCCACAATGAGACAGGATGGCTGGAGCAAAGAAAAGTTAAAGTGAACTGTAAAAATTTGGAGATGGATGTACACTTAAGAGAAAATTTTTGTTTTTTTCTTTGTTTTGAGAAAGGAAAATTATATCATGTGTATGCTGATAGGAATGATTCTGAAGAGACAGAAAACTGGTGATGCAGAAAGAGAAAAGAATTTCTCGAGAGTGTTAGTAGGGGGGCGCCTGAGTGGCTCAGTTGATTCAGGGTCTGCTTCTGGCTCAGGTCATGATCCTGGGGTCCTGGGATTGAGCCCATGTCCTGGGTCTTTACTCAGCAGGGAGCCTGCTTCTCCCACTCCCTCTGCCTGCCACTATGCCTGCTCCTGCTCTCTCTATCAAATAAATAAAATCTTAAAAAAAAATTAAAAAGAGTCTTAGTGGGATGAATATGATATATAAGTGGAAGAGATGAGGAAAAACACCAACAGTATTGTTAGAAAAGAATGAAACATTCATAGGCTCAGATCAGATAAGTAGGTTGACAGGGTGTTCACAGTAGAATTTCCCTCATGACTACTTCTGTGAATGAAGAAGGGAAAGAAAGTATTGAAAATCTGAAGAAAACAGGGAAGATATGAAATATTAGGAGTGTTCAGTGAATTATCCAGATTAGTGGTTCTCAAACATGGCTAAACACTGAAATAACCTGTGAAGCTTTACAAAATCAGAATTGTGGAATCATGCAATTCTAATGGGTCTGGAATGTGTCTCAGCATCACAATTTTAAAAACATACTAGGTTGGGGCGCCTGGGTGGCTCAGTGGGTTAAAGCTTCTGCCTTCAGCTCAGGTCATGATCCCAGGGTCCTGGGATCAAGCTCTGTGTCAGGCTCTCTACTCAGCGGGGTGCCTGCTTCCTCTCTCTCCCTGCCTACGCGTGATCTCTGTCTGTCAAAGAAATAAAATCTTAAAAAAAAATACTAGGTAATTTTAATGAATATGCAAGGATGAGAGTCACTGGCCTGAGGAAGAATGCTAGTGTTAGCTACATCCAAACACTACAGTGAAGGGCCATCTAGAGGTAAGTGGTTCCATATTTTTAAAGTAACTCTAGTCAGCATATTTGTGTGTTTTTCTCTATTCTTCTGTTTTTACTTTGTTGGTGCCATGTAGGTCAAGAGTATTTAACGAACGTTAGGCTCAGCCAAATTTGAATGAATAAAGGGAACACAGCAAAGGATAGTTTAATTATAACTAAGGCTCATTAGAATCTAAAATGAGAAAAAATGAAGTGAGGTAATGAAGGTTATTAATGGCTGCAAAGGCTGCATTGGGCTCCCCCACCAAATGCTGAGGTCCTAACCGCCAGTATCTCAGCATGTAATCTTATTTGAAGATAGGGTCTTCACAGAGGTAATTAAGTTAAAGTGAGTTATTAAGTTGGGCCCTAATCTAGTGAGTGGTGTTCTTACAAGAGGAGGAAATTTGGACAAAAATACACACAAAAAGAAGGTGACGTGTAGATTATGAAGAGCATGGCCATCTTAAGAAAAGAGGCCTGGAATACCTTCCCTCACAGCCCTTAGAAGGAACCAATGCTGTGAACACTTTGATCTTGGACTTCTAGCCTCCAGAACAGTGAGGAAAAAGGAAAAAAAGTTCTGTTTTTTTAAGCCCCCAGTTTGTGGTAGCTTTTAAAGTACAGACAGCGTGAGATACACTGAAAATATGTAACAAATCTGGGTCTCAGTGAAGGCGCGGAATTATTCAAGTAAAAATAGGATTGAAATAAAGCGATATTAGCAAATGAGTAACTAAATTAGGATTATGAAGGAGCTGCTCCCTCGAGAAATGACAAGAACTAGGGAAAATGGCAATGGAAAATCAATGATTGTGATGAAGTGGAAGACAATATTCCTGAAAAAGAGATGAAAGAGTAGGATATCAGAGTTTTACAAAAATTAATTAAGCAATTATTAAATTCAGCAATAATTTTGACATAGTGACAGTGACGTCAAGAACTAGGTTCTTTAAGGAATTAAAGTGGGTGCTATCTAGTAGCATCAGTAAAGTCTGATGCTATTCAGTGCTGTGTGTTTTTTAGAGAAAAGGAGAGAGAATCATCTGGATGTTATAAGAGGTCTGGTTGGGATAAATCAGTTATCACTTGATATCTGCAAGCAATGCAGCATTTTAGGAAAAAATACTGGAGTTAGAGCAAAAAAAGACTAAGCATTGAAAAAGTTAAAGGATATATCTGTCAACCGATGGTCATTTTTAGAGAGAACATGGAGAAGGTTTTAGGTGCCAAAGGCGGTTGGAACACGGAATTGGAAAAGTGGGTGTACAGAGCTACATGAAGGTATGGAGTTTGGAGCAAAACGACTTGAGAACCCTGGGTTTCTCGTGATGATTTGTGAAAATAGACAGCCAAGATATAAAGAGGTTATTTGTGATTATAAAAGGAAGAAAGTGATATTAAGCTATTATTTCACATTTTCATTATATGTGATTTACATGCATACATGTATTCTCTAATATCTCTAATATCTATAATTCTCTAATATCTAATATTAACAGAATATCTTTGCTTGTATACTTAAGCCTGGGTGGTGAGTTACTGGTTAAATTGCTGTCATAATTATCTATATGATTTCTGTGTGTTTAAATGTTTCTCAGTGTATGTTCATCATCAGAAATTAGTGGAAATTAATACATAGTTGACTCGAAAAACATGGGTTTGAACTGTGTGGGTTCTCTCATATATAGAATTCTTTTTGATAAATACAGTATACCATTGGAAATGTATTTTCTCTTTCTTATGGTTTTCTTAAAAACATTTTTATCTAACATACTTTATTATAAAAATATAGTATATAACACATATAACATACAAAATATGCATGGATCAACTATTCAGATCATGAGTAAAGCTTCTAGGCAACAGTTGGCTATTAATAGTTAAGTTTTGGTGAAGTCAAAAGTATTATGCACAGATTTCTGAATGCACAGGGTTCAGCATCCCCAACCCTCCAATTGTTCAAGGGTTAACTGTAATGTACAATATCCTGGCTGCAGATACAATGTTTGTATGGAAAATGATGATGCTTAAAAAATTAAGTTGTTGTAATTTACTTTCTTAGATTTTTTGAAATAACAGAAAATAATGTTTAATAAAGGACTAAAAGTTAACTTGTTTCCAAACCAGGAATGTTTGGAATGGATTTCTAGTTTTTAATTGAAAAGAAAGTAATTTTTGAACATGTAGCCAGTGAAGGAATAGGTTTGTAATTGGAAGAAATGCACAGTTGCCCTTTTGAAAATAAACTGAGGTCTGTCTGGACTATTTTGGTTAACAAGGATAAGGGCCCTCCAGTCAGAGCATAATTTATACAGTTCCATGATAAAACATATTATTCAAGGTCCTACTTGAACTTAAGGTGATTTATTAGACTTGATATAAAACTGTGTTAATGACTCATACTTAGGTGAAGTCTTAAGGTCTTCAAAATTAAGGGTAAATATGACAGAGCTCTAAAATGAAGATATATAAATCATCTAATCTTTAATGACAATTTATGTCCCCAAAATGACTATATGCTCTGCATTGATTCCTACTTTCACTCTGAAAGCAACATCGTTGAGCTTCTAAGAATCAGTTACCATCATAATTGGAATGAATGATTGAATGTATGAAGAAGTGAATTAATGCAGATACCTTCCAATCCATTATTGCATTTGTAATTATAACATGATATGCTATGATTATGCAAATATAGTAAATATACAAGATACAAGACATGGCTTTCATGGAAGCTCGTTTCCTGAAATTTATGACTGCTTGTTTTCCCAAACTGTGAAACAATCCTTTATAAATAATGCAAAGATGCTGTAATCTGGCAAACTTTATAAGATAAATTATGTGCTAACTGTACTAGTTTTTCTCTGCTTATTGCCTTCATTCCTTTATTTAACAAGGATTTCTGTTTAGTAATAGAAATGCAAAACCATTTAAAATGGATTTAACTGTAACTATTTAACATAATCTATTGTTGGCACAATTACTCATGGATTATTACAAATCACATTTGACCTTGAAAAGAATGGCCAACAAAAGATAATCATATGAATACTATTTTCCCTTAACAAAATGTAAGTAGATACTATTCTTCAAATTTTTTATGTAAAGATAATACTACTGTCTTTTTTGAAAAGCTGTGTTACTAATTTGCTTTTTGTTCCCCTTGTTTCGTTAGAAAAATACGTGCAGAATATGTGTGGTAATATCCAGCAGGATAGAGTAGCATGTCATTATTCCCATTGTTTTAGAATGTGAAGAACTTTAATTTGTATAGTGAATATTCGGGATTTCAACTGCTAGAAGGAATTTAAGCACAGTTAACAACCCAGACCAAATGGATAAGCTCCTGTTGATATTTTCAAACCTGAGCCAGGATCAAGGAGGGTGTTAATAAAAAGTCATCTATTTCACACTTCCAAATATGATGCCAAATAGTCACTGTTCTTGAACTTTGGAATGATGATTTCTTCTTCTATTTTTGGTGAGGGATTACTTTATCTTAGCTGTGTCAGTTGCTGATTATGCTTCCATTATATTAAAACTGTGTATGAATATTTTGTAAAATAATAATGACAAAACAACAATAAAAACCTATACAAAACTAAGTTGGAATGTTTATATTGTGTTCTATAAAATTTTTCAAACAACAAACATAAATATTTTGATTTGGAGCTCTTATTTTCTCTCTTGTCATCCAAGGTATTGCACAACAAATATCATTTATATTTTACCCATGTGCCTTATCTCAACTTCCCACTACTCCAGAGCTGGAAAATATATTTTAAATTGGTACACAATGAGCTACACAATCAATTATAAAGATTTTACATTTCACTCTTCTTGTGATATCTATATTTAAAGTGAAACCTGGAATCTGATAGGATTGATAGGATTCATAACTACAGAAATTAGAAGAAAAAACTATTTTCAAGATGGGAGTTATAAAATTTTCCCTCAAATCACATAATACAATTAATTGTTAATTTGATCGATGATGAGACCAATTTGGTTAAGTGTTTCCAACTTCCAAATATTTCACTTGTTCCCTTTTAAATAATGGTATAAATAATAAAATTAAAATATGTTTAAATATATATTCAATAATATACACATCATTTATATTTGTGTATATCTATGCATATATATATATACACATATATATAATAATTACCAAGAGAAACTATTAATTACCAAGTAAAATATAAAGTATATTTAATGATAAACACACTCAGGTATTTGGAGAAAATTAATTTACTGTTTTCTTTCTTTTCTTAAAGGATTTATTTATTTTAGAGAGAGCATGATTAGGGGAAGGGGTAGAGGGAGTGACTCTCAAGCAGACTCCACACTGAGTGAAGAGCCCAAGGCAGGGCTCAGTCTCACAACCATGATATCATGACCTGAGCCAAAATCAAGAGTCCAACACTTAACCAACTAAGCCACTCAGGTGCCCCTTTCTGTTTTCAAGCACGCTTCAGTATTTGCTTATTTAAAGCATGTTTGGGGATGCTGCATGGCTTCATTGGTTAAGCATCTGCCTTTGGCTCAGGTCATGATCGTAGTCCTGGGATATAGTCCCTCAATGGGCTCCTTGCTCAGCAGGGAGCCTTCTTCTCCCTCTGCCTGGTTCTGCTTTCACACACTCTCTCTCTCTGGCATATAAATAAATAAATAAATAATCTTTTAAAAAATACATAAATAAAATAAAGTATGTTTGGAACGTATTAACTAGCTTTGAAACTGTTTTGAATTGAACAGGAATACACTATGTTAAACCATCCCTTTAGAAGGAATGAATACATAAAGAGAAACTACTCTGTGTGAAGTAGGTCCACTTTAAGATAAAGATCCCTAAATAGACCAAGGGCTCCTTAAGTGGACCTAGAGACAGAAAAGCAATATAGTCAGGAATTTTCAATTATTATTATAAATTCAATTAAATAGATCACATTACGAGCTACTGAAATTTCTTTGGGGCTTTATATTTTTTAAATGCTTTTATTGTTTTGTTTTTTAAGATTTTATTACTTATTTATTTATTCGACAGAGAGAGAGAGAGTACACATAGGCAGAGCAGCAGGCAGAGGGAGAGGGAGAAGCAGGCTCTCTGATGAGTGGGAGCCCAACACAGGGATGGATCCTAGGATCCTGGGATCATGACCTGAGCCAAAGGCATATGCTTAACTGACTAAGACACCCAGGTGCCCCTAAATACTTTTATTGTTAATTGAAAAACAAGTACCATTTAAAATATGGATATATGTATATCCCTCAAATTCTCGGTCTCTGTTTAGAAGTTTTGCTTTGTTTTATTTCCCACCTGCTCTTCTTTTTCTTTATATAGATGTACAATGAAATCAAATGTTCAAAATTTAAATATATGTGTGTATTTGTGTGTGTGTGTGTGTGTGTATCACATATACACAAGTGATAATGTTCAAATCCATTGAATTAACTAATTTTTATTTGGATAACAGACAATGCCCTATTCAACCAAGGTCTGGGTCATGTCAGATAAATCCTAGTATAGCTCAAGGCAGAGAGAGATCTGATGTTTAGCTTTCCTGAACTGCTTTCTATTTCTGTGTTTTGTATGGATCCCCAGAAGAGCTCAAAGTCCCACTTTTTAAATTCCAAATTGTAAAAGCATGGAGAAACAGAGGTAACACATAGCAAAGGGAAAAACAAAAACAAAAACCAAAAAAAAAAAAAAGAAAGTAAAAACCTGTGACTCTCGGCCTGGGCCAATAGTCTGTCTCAGGAGGGCAATGGCCCAAACCTAAGAGCAGTCAAGCTGAGTCAGCCAGGAAGTAGTGCTGTGCTCCAACCAAGTAGAGTGAGACCAGGCTATATGGAAGGCCCTATGATTAACTTCCTTGAGAGGCTTTTATCTTGTCAATACCAGAAAAAAGGAGGGTTCAAAAGACAGACCATGTAGAATCACGTGACTCCATGTGGATCCAAAGAAACCTTTTCCAAATCATGGGGCAATCTTGTTTTCATTTACCCTACCATCAAGAGATCATCAAGCTCCACAGAGAAGAGCTGTGAATAGTGGTGTGGATGAAACTCTGAGAAACTGAGCGTTTTTACCTAGAGATATTGAGTGTTACTTTAGGGACTTTAAACATAATTGCACTGATGAACTATACTGAATGAAACTGCTTTCTGGTTGATGAATTTAGAAGGAAGACAAATAAATTATAAACAAAATAAAATAGCTCCATTTTCTTATACGTCAGAGCTGTATGAGAATATATTCTAGGCCATCACAATATTTGGATATGGTATACTTGACCATCCCTTTCAAATAGTGGCACAATTAATTTAAATGCTAAAAGTGGACAATCATGGCTAGTACATTTCATCATTTACGTAAAGACTGAAGAATAAATGAAACAAGATGGGATTGGGAGGGAGACAAACCATAAATGACTCTTAATCTCACAAAACAAACTGGGGGTTGCTGGGGGGAGGTGGGATTGGGAGAGGGGGAGCGGGCTATGGACATTGGGGAGGGGAGGCAAACCATAAGAGACTATGGACTCTGAAAAACAACCTGAGGGTTTTGAAGGGTCAGGGGTGGGAGGTTGGGGGAACAGGTGGTGGGTGATGGGGAGGGCACGTTTTGCATGGAGCACTGGGTGTTGTGCAAAAAGAATGAATACTGTTACGCTGAAAAAAATAAATAAATAAAAAGGGAAAAAAAAAAAAAAAAAAAAGACTAAAGTATAGGGAGTAATTACATGGGCACAAACAGTGACTACATTACATATATCATAATATTCTGATCCAAATTCATTATCCTCTTCTGTATACATCTTAGACCTCTCTATACTTATGAGATATATAGTGTATTTGCAAGCTGATGTACAAATTTTTTTTATTCATTTGTTGCCCAAATTGTTATTTTGAAATAGCATGTCTTACTCTACTATTTAACTCTTTTTTTGGAAACGCACCAATGCTTATTTCTTGTATTTGTTGCCTCTAGAAAAAAATTAATAAGCTTTATCTAGCACGAAAACACAAACATTGTGCACAAGTATTCAGGAAATGCATGTTTAATCATGAATAATTTTATGAACCTACATGAGTGTAAACTTTGCTTCTTGTTTGTGAACTTAGATTAATTTGATTTGAAATTAGAAAATGTCTTCATTGCTGCTATATATGAAGACTTTTTAGTATATCGGATGAAAGAGGCAGACAGTAGCAGTAAAAATCTTGTCAACAATAAGATACTTTTTCTTTTTATTGCCATTCTTCAGAGATGAAGGATTTCAAGTATACACATTTACCTGCACATATATACATGGCATGCAAAATTAAGAAATCTAAGTTATTATGCTATCTATATATCCAATAAGTCATCAAACACTGCACAAAGGTGGAAAAATGAAAGAATATGGCCCTTTTATTTAAGAAGTTCATAATTTACTTACAAAGCAAAGATATATATTTATAGGAAATAGAAAATGACGTATGGTTTCACTTACTTGTGGAGGATAAGGAATAACACAGAAGACACTGGGAGATGGAAAGGAGAATTGAGTTGGGGGAAATTGGAGGGAGAGACAAACCATGAGAGACTGTGGACTCTGAGAAAAAAAACTGAGCATTTTGGAAGGGAGGAGGTGGGAGGTTGGATGAGCCTGGTGTTGGGTATTAAGGAGGGCACATATTGCTTGGAGCACTGGGTGTGGTGCATAAACAATGAATTCTGAAACACTGAAAAGAAATAAAATTAAATTAAATTAAAATAAAAATAAAAAAGAAAATGACATATGAGATTATAAAATAAAGAACAAATTGTTGGAGTTGCAGAATTTCAAAGAATAATAAAATAAAGCTTTAAGGGGAATAAGTAAGTATCATAGATAATATGGCTTATGTTCTTTTTTTTTTAAAAGATTTTATTTATTTATTTATTTGACAGAGAGAGATCACAAGCAGACAGAGAGGCAGGCAGAGAGAGAGAGAGGGAAGCAGGCTCCCTGCCAAGCAGAGAGCCTGATGCGGGACTCAATCTCAGGACCCCGAGATCATGACCTGAGCCGAAGGCAGTGGCTTAACCCACTGAGCCACCCAGGCGCCCATGGCTTATGTTCTTATCTCGCTTTTTCTTTATAGATAACTAAAGGTTAGGTACATGTGTTTGTCCCTCCTCATCTTAACATATCCCTCTTCCTTCTTGCTAGATGATTATTTCTGCTAAGTAATCTATTGTATCTTTAACTGCCCATATCTTTTAGGTCTTTGCTCTGTCAGTACAAGGACTTTTTAGTGTCAAGGAATTATAGCAGGAAGGTCAATGTTGTTTCTGTTGATAATCTTTCTGATTGTATCTTTACACATATTTTTATTAATACCTGTGGCACTTAAATAAAGGCATCATTTTTCTCTTAAAAGTATATATTTAAAGTGTCATTTGGCCTTTTGGACAAATAGTCTCTCTATTCTGTTCTTATCAAGGATCTTTTACAAAATGCTCTGATTAAGCAAGTGGTAAGTTCAAATGATTTATACAATATGAATCTTAACAAGCATTAAATTATAAAATGCAATTCGGGTAAGAAAATTCTACCTATTTCAGAGTCAATTAACAGTTATAAAGTTAATTCATAGACGGTGACAAACCATAAGAGACTTAACTATAGGAAACAAACTGAGGATTGCTGGAGGGGAGGGGGCATTCGGGGGTTGGGGTAACTGGGTGATGGGCATTAAGGAGGGCTCATGATGTGATGAGCACTGGGTGTTATATAAGACTGATGAATCACTAAACTCTACCTCTGAAACTAATGGTACACCATATGTTAATTAATTGAATTTAAATAAAATATATATTTTTAAATCATAAACTGTAGATGAGGGAAAAGGATCCTATCAATCACATATTTTTGAAGAAAGTTAAGCTATGTCATAATAATCTCAATCACCTATGAAATTCTATCCATACAGATATATAGAAAAGAGTTATATGATTCCAAAGTACATATGTTCATTAACAGGTATAATATTCTAAGGGCAGTTAGAGAAAAAATAATACAAAACCAAATATGTCCATAATATTAACTGAACAAAAAATATTTTGGGGTTTAAGAATCCCAACTTTTTTCTTTACTTTCAAGGGCTAACATTTTAGAACATTAACTATGTGTTTTAGAGTAAGAAATATTCTTTAATCTAAATCTATAATTTATTGACATTTCAGCCCTGCTTGTATTTTCCAATTTCTTCATCTATAAATAAAGAACATAAAATATTAATTTAAAAGATTTTATTTTTTCTGGAATCATTTAAGTTGTGTTGTTTTATGATTTAAGATCTGTACTTGCTCTATTTGTAGGAACAAAAAACTGTTCCAAATGATTTAGCTGTATTTTGTTGGATACAACAATGCAGGCAAGAACATATGCTTTTACTTATTATGAGAAGTTTTTATACTGAATTATGTAATTTTTAGAAAACAAATTTACCCACAAAATGATAGAGGAAGATTGAATTAGCTCTGCCTGAATGCTTAGACTAAGAAATTGCTCTTCTGCCGTTGGTGCTCCTGGTTCTCAGGCCTTCAGACCCAGACTAGAATCTATACCATCATCTCTCTGGCTTTCAGGCTTTTAAACACAGGTTTCCCTTGGTCTCCAGCTTGTAGATTGTAGGACTTTTCTACTTCCATAATCATGTGAGACAAAACCTTGTAATATATATATTACATGAGTTATGTGTTATAAAATACTATAAACACACACACACATACATATATATATACACATACATATATATATACACATATATATATATATATACATATTTGATTCAGTTTCTCTGGAGAACCTTAACTAGAACACAGATGCAGTTTCCATATTTAAGATATCAAAAAGTACATATTTTTATATTTACTTATTTTCAGCGTAACAGTATTCATTGTTTTTGCACCACACCCAGTGCTCCATGCAATATGTGCCCTTTCTATTACCCAACACCTGCTTCCCCAACCTCCCACACCCCCCGCCCTTCAAAACCCTCAGGTTGTTTTCAGAGTCCATAGTCTCTCATGGTTCATCTCCCCTTCCATTTTCCCTCAACTCCCTTCTCCTCTCCATCTCCCCATGTCCTCCGTGTTCTTTGTTATGCTCCACAAATAAATGAAACTATATGATACTTGACTCTCTCTGCTTGACTTATTTTTTAAATAATAAGCTTATGTGTAGTATTTATAAAAGTTTACATAATCAGTCCCTGTCGAAATATTATTAGATTTTTATTTAGCATACTTAATCTTACTACATGAAATGTGTGTAAAATTTTGAAAACAGAAATTGAAATTATTATTTCATGGATTGACAATAATTGCCAAGATCTGGGTAAGTCAAAAGTCAAGTTGTGTCTCTATATCATGAAAATGAATCTGTTTTTACAATCCATTTCATATACCAACTAGATCACATTTGATACAAGATTGGAGAATATTAGGTTAACAACAATCACCAGAGTATCCCCTGTATAACATTTTTTAAATAGAGCCCTTGCATTGTTACCATTTCTAGTATTAAAGTTGCCCATTTTCCTAAAGGAAACCAGAATATGTTACCCCAAAATATTCCTCTTTGACACAAAAATTATTTTAAACTGAAGCAATTGGGAAACAGAAAAAACAGAAAAAGTCCCCCTCTTCTGTCTAAAAGCAGAACATAAATATTCCTTTTACTGGAGGTAGACTCATAGGCCAAAGATGGCACCAAAGGAATCTGCAAACAAATCTTACTATATTAGTTCCCCAACCCCCATATATGTACTTTTCCACAGTTTGCAGCACTTGGAAGGCTGGAACTGATTTTCTTTGTCTGTCATTTCTTTAGCAATTTACAATTTTTTTTGTTGAAGATGTTATACAGGCTAAAATTCTAAGCCACATTATTTTTGTTTAGGTTTTTCCCACATGATGTGTGCTATATGCATTACTGAACTGTTTTTGTTGTGGTGGTGGCTGTTGTTAACCTTTTTGTTACAGAGTTTCAGCTGAAAACCTAAGATGGACAGAAGTCAAGTTTTTGTATATAGCATTAAGTAGGGAACAACATTCATTTTTACCCATACAAACACCAAACTGATCCAACATCCTTTGTTGAAACAATCAGCATCTTTCTATGGAAAACAAAATATCGAACAAAGGAATAGATATGTAATATTCATGGCTTGGAAGACAAAATACTGTTAAGATGCCAATTAAATTGTCTGTAGCTTTGCTGCTATCCCAATCAAAATTTTATAAATATGTGTGTGAATAAATGAATAAGATATTTTCAAATGTTTATGAAAATGCTGCAAGGAACATAATAGTCAAGAGAATCAGGAAGGAGAATTCAGGTTAGAAGATTTACACTTTTGTATCTAGAAAAAGGTTATTTCGTGTATGTGTGTGTTGCACTTAAATTCAGTGAATCCACTAAATATAATTATGAAATTTAATCAGTTGTTTTTAATGATTAATATGTTTCTAGATACCAAAAGACATCATATATGTGAATAGTAAAAGTTTTTCTTTTCTAACCTTTAAACTATCTTTGTATTACTAGATTGCATTTTTTAGTGTAACTGAAGGGGTTTGACACTTGGGATGCGTCCAATTGAACACAACCCAAGGCAGTACTGAAAGCAAACAGTTTTTATTACTTCTTGAAGTAAAAAGACAGCGAAACAGCTCTCAAAGCACTATCTCCCCATGAGGTTAGTACAGGGAGCTTTCATTCAGTGTATGTGGGGGCAGGAACAGGGAGCTTGCATAGGAACTTTTGGTTCAATTACACATGTCAACATGCTAGTGCATACATCATATACTCCAAAAAAATGGCAAAATACTCCACCCAAAGGAGGAGATCTTAGTATTACAATGAGCTAAATGTAACTTCAGACAACTCAGGGGGTCTTTTGCACAGGTACTCAGCTCTAATCCAATTCAAACTAGCTCATGTTTGGCTATCAACTGAGACACATCAAGCGAGGGGGAAGAAGAAGACATAAAGGAAGAGGGAGAGGAGGGAGAAGAGGAAACCCCTGATCCACTTTAAGGACATTCTCTCTCTTCCTTTTTATTCCTACTTTGTTGAAAGGGTTTTGTTGTTGTTGTTGTTTTTCCCCCATCATGTACATGTATTGAATTTTAGCAAATGCTTTCTCTTGTTAAGTTTATGCATTATGCTGGCTGATTTTAAACTTTACAGCTATATTTGCACTTCCTAAATAAATTCCACTTATTCAGAATGTATACTCATTTTCTACATCATTGGATTCTACTTGTTGTTTTGGTTAGGATTTCTGTGTCTATGCATTTAAGAGATACTGGCTTACAGTTTTCCTTCATTGTAAAGTCCTTGCCAAATATCTGTAAAAAGATTATGCAATTATTTCATGAAGAGTGGGAAAATATGTTTCTTCTTCCTTTTTTCTTTTATCTGAATCTTTTCAGATTTTTTTTCTACATTAATGTTTGCAAGTTTTCACTAGTGACATCAGTCTAGTTACACATATCTGATGTCTTTTTAGTGTTTCAGACGACTGAGTTCTAGACTGAATTTAATTCTTGTAGAGATTAAAATTCTCTGTTGAAATATCCCATCTCACCCATTTTGTTCATATTTTTCTTTGCATTATTTGTCAGATTAGTTAGTCTTGTCAGCTAACTTTAGTATCTTGATTAACTGTGGTTTTTCTTCTATGGTTTGAGCTTTTCTCACTTAATTATCAGTAACGGTTTTCTGCTTTTTCATGTTGTTATTAACTGTTTTCTCTTATTCTGAACATCGCGTGTAATAGAATTTTGGGAAATTCAGGGAGGGAGGGTGGATGAGGGCTGATCTCATTAATTCCTTAAGAATTGAACTGGCACTATAGTTTCAGTGTTACTAAATATGTCTGATTCTTGTGCATTGATACCCCTCTCAATCTCTCTTTCTCTCCTCCCCTCAATCATGAAGGTCTTAAAACTTTTGTTCTACCTTTCAGAATTTTTGTTTAGTTCTCATTCTCTGCCTCACTCAAAATCTGGCCAATAAATTGTAGAAGGAGGCCGTCATAAGCTTATAGCACAGTGCTTGCTCCTAACAGGTTCTTGTCTCTACCTGTGAAACGCTGGGAAACATCATTGAACCTTTTATTGAGGTTTCCCACCCAACACCCAGCCTCCTGCCTCTTCCAGGAATTCAGCAAACAGCCTTTGGCAAAGACCAACTACGTATTTTGAACCCTTCTATTTTCCCATTTGTAATGCCCACCCCATAAAAATTTGAAAGTTCTGCTGGTTTGTCTTTCCTACAGTAGAGACCTTTTGCACTGACAATATTCAGCATTAAGAAACATCCCCAGGGAAGTAAAAGATTAACAATTCTCAGGTCACCCTGGAAGGATGCATTCATTTCCATAATTTTAATTACTTTTTTTTATTGTTTCTACCACTCACCATTCCTTTCATTTATTAGTTGTGCAATATAGGTATTTTTATTTATTTGATATATATAATTTTTTAAAGATTGTATTTATTTATTTGACAGACAGAGATCACAAGTAGGCAGAGAGAGAGGAGGAAGCAGGCTCCCCACTGAGCAGAGAGCCTGATGTGGGGTTTGATCTCAGGACCCTGGGACCATGACCCGAGCCGAAGGCAGAGGCTTTAACCCAGTGAGCCACCCAGGCACCCCCAATCTGATATATATAATTTTATCTACAAAAAAAAAAGAAGACATTTTCAGTCAAGTAGACCATTTTATATACTTAGACATTTACAAATATTTGATTAGAAATATTATATTATCACTCAAAATACAAGCAAACTTTCCTTAAAATTATATTTTGTTGCTCCTAAGATTATTTATTTATACCTGCTATACTTTCCAACGGATGACAAATATTATTCAATAGCAGGGATCACCAATTTTTTTTTTCTGAAAAAGACAGTAATAACTTGACATTGGTAAATAGCCACAAACAATACAAAAATAATTACTATGACTATATTCAACAAAAATTGTATTTATAAAAACAAATGATGGATCAGATTTGAACTGCTGATTGTATTTTTCTTCCATCTACTCCCCAGCATGAAAAAATCCCAAAGATTCATTTTCTAAAAATCAACTGGCTTCTGATTCTGCTCCTACATGTAAAGATCTTGAAAGTCATAACTTCTGTCCGTACTAGAAAAAACCTGGACAAACTGTAAATCAATTGCTTTTCTTGGACTCATCAGAAAACTGAAGTCACAAGGAAAACCTCCATCCTGAAACCTGTGGAGAGACAGGTGCATCAACACAGTTACAGCAACTAAGATCTGGAGCTGGAGCCATAAAGTAAAATGAGCAATTAAGTGACAACTTTGATAAATTGCTAAAAATTGTGCATGAATTGTCAAGAGAATGAGAAATTCCTGTGGACTGCAGTTCTTGAAGGTTCCCTTCAGGAACCTTACCAGGTTCTCACAGAGAAGATCAGAGAAAGAGTCCATCATGACTCTGAAAGAGGTTGGAGAAGAGTAACAACCATTGTGCAACATGCCCAGAGCCTTCATCTTAAGAAAGTCTACCCTTCAGGAAAAACAGATCTTGCCAGAGTGTAGTTGTAAAACAAATTGCTCTCCAATTCAACACTCTCCAACTTTCCTATTGTATACAAGGGAGAAAAAAAAAAAAAAAGCATGGTGAATATGAGACAAAGACTTTGAAAAATATACTGAAAATGTTGCAACAGGTACTAAGAAGAAAAATCTTATCATCCCATCAAAAGACAGATGCAGAAAAATAACTTGACAAAGACCCAATGTTCATTCATAATAAAAACTCAGAAAACTAGCAAAACAGGGCAACTTCCTCAAGTAGATTTAAAAAAAAATCTACAAAACACCTTGTTAGGATTAATAAGTATAGCAATACTATGAGATATAAATTAAGATGCAAAAATCAATTGCCTTCCTATATACCAGCCATGAACAACCAAAATTTGTTAAAGAGAAACATCATTTACAATAGCAGCACAAAAATGAAGTATTTAAGTTATATATATATATATATATATACACACACACATACACACACGCACACACACACACACACACACAAAAGAAAAGATCTAAATGAATGGGTTTGTTTCTATGTCTTTGTTGTTGGTTTTCAGTATTTTTATTCTATTATGCCTTGGAGGCATTTTAGTGGAATTCAACTTGCTTGGATTAGGTAGCACCTCCTATCTTTGTACATTTTCTCTTTATTCCATGCACTTCAATTTAAGTGTATATACATACACTTCAATTGTGTATATATAATGAATTTTCACCCATTTTAATGATTTTTTTTTTCTTTTTCATCATTTCCCCCACTGCGCTATAATATGGGAATTTTCTTATGTTGCTTCTATTACATTATACCCACTTTATTATGATGTGGACTCTAAATTCTCACAAAATTGTCCAAATATATATTCTTGAATGTAAGTTTTCCAGCAATTTAAAAAGTTGACATATAATTGACATATAACATTGTGTAAGTTTCCAGTGTACAGTGCTTTGATCTGATATATTTATATATTGCCATATAATTACCACCACCACAGCATTAGCTAATACCTTTATCATGACTTATAATTATCATTTCTTTTTTGTGATAAGAACATTTAAGATCTAGACTCTTGGCAGCTTTGAAGTATGTAACACGGTATTGTTGAACATAATCACAATGCTATGCATTAGGTCTGCAGAACTTATTCATCTTTTTTTTAAATTTTTATTTATTTATTTATTTATTTATAAAGATTTTATTTATTTAACAGAGAGAAAGTACAAGCAGAGACAGCAGGGGAGGAAGAAGCAACAATAGTGAGGTAGGGAATTGAGGAAGTGTGGGGCAGAGAGTATAAACTTCTTATTCATCTTTTAACTAGAAGTTTATACTCTCTGCCCCACATCTCAATTCCCCTACCTCACTTCCAGACCCTGGTAATAACCATTCTACTCCATTTCCACAAGTTGGCTTTTTAAAATCCTACCTATAAGTGATATCATACAGTATTTGTCCTTCTCTATTATCTTGCTTAGCATAATGCCCTTATTATGTTCATGGATGATCCATCCATTTTGTTGCAAATGGTGTAATTTCCTGCTTCCTCTTTGTTGAGTAACATTCTCAGTAATTTAAATAATTAGATTACTTCTCAGACCAATCTGTTGTGTTTTATTTTATTTATTTATTTATTTATATATTTTGGTTCATGGTCATTTATTTTCATTTCTCTGCCTGGCTGTTCTTTTTAATAGAATCTAGAGATTGTGAAGTAGAATAATGTAGAGTTTGGGTAATATCTTCTTCAGAAATAGTTTGACCATCTCCGTGGCTAAGGAGATCTAATGGGGATTAATCTCTTTAATTAGATACTGAGCAGACTGCAAGCCTACTTGTAATGATTCTAAGGAGCCCTCTAAGGTTTTAAACTGAGAGCCTCTGGTGAATAATTACTTCCAAATGTGATCTTTTTCTCTTCAGAATTAGAAGACTCTGAACAATACTGATTTTATATACCCTCTTAGCATACTACCCCACAGCTGAATTAGAGTATAGGAAAATGTCCTGAGGAGAAATGTTGGCTGGGTGGGTCATTCATATCTTCTCCCTTTTCTTCTTATCAGGATCTTAGTGCTTCAAGAAGTCCCCCTAGGCTGCAAGAGATTGCTTAATTATCTGTTCACATTTCTACTTCTTAGGGTTATCCTAAGTATGGATTTTCTGGCAAGTTCCTTTACTCCATATCTAAACACCATGAAAAAATAAGCAGTTGTAAATTATAGACTCTTCTTTCTGGAATTTTGTTCCCACAAGTACTGACCACTTTTAGCAATTCTTTTCAAAGCTCATAGATACAGATATGGATATAAATATAGATCTACAGATATAGATAGATATATCTGTTTGCATTTTATCAGGCTTTCCTACTTCTCATTGAGATTAATAATAATCTGTCTCAAACTACTACATCAAATCCATAAGCAAATGCTCTTGAAGGATAGTTTTAAAAAAGAAAAAAAAGTGAATGAATATAATTTGGAAGAATAATCTATTCATGATATTAAAAAATGAAGATTGAATTCAGTTTATTCATTTATCTTAAATTATTTTCATTTGTTCCAAAATGTATGCTTGGTAGGCAAGGGGAAATCCCAATCAAAGATTAAAGAAGCAAAGAAGTAAGTTTAACAGAAAGGATCAACAAGGGGAATTAAATGTAGTAGTGGGAAAGACTAGGAAATAAGATAATTATTTCTGACAAAACAAAACTGACATTTGAGTGGAAGGAGTCAAGATGGCAGAGGAGTAGCAGGCTGAGATGACATCAGGTAGCAGGAGATCATCTAGATAGCTTATCAAACCATTCAGAATACCTACAAATCCAACAGGAGATGAAGAGAAGAAGAGCAGCAATTTTAGAAACAGAAACCACTAGCAACCACTTTCTGAAAGGTAGGACCTGCAGAGAAGTGAATCCAAAGTGACAGGAAGACAGAACGTGGCGGGAGGGGCCAGCTCCTGGCAAGTGGTGGAGCAGTGGAGCACAAAATCAGAACTTTTAAAAGTCTACTCCACTGAGGGACATCACTCCAGAGGCTAAGCCAAGGTGAAGTCCATGTGGGGACAGTGTGGTATCAGGTCCTCCAGGTCACAGAAGGATCAGGGGTGTCTCAGTGTTGCCGAGCTCGCAGGTATTAGAGAAGGGAAGCGGGCTACAGAGACAGAGCTGAGAGTGAGCCTCAACAGTGACCTTAAACCATGATCCGTGGCACAGTCAGGCTACTATGGGGACCCCACAAGATCCAGGGAGACCCCCCCCCCAGAAGAGTGCAGGGATCTGCTGGATTTGGAGACTCAAGGGAGGGTTCTGTGCCAGAGAGAGAGATGGTTAGTCACAGGCAGGGTGAGCTCAGAGTGCAGCCGGAGGCCAGGGAGATGGGAATGTTTGAGCACTTTCCTCCAAGAGTGCACTGAGGAGTGGGGTCCCGATCTCTCGGCTCCTTTGCACCGGAGACTGGGAGGCCGCCATTTTCATTCCTATCCTCCTGAACTCTACAGAAAGCATTCAGGGAACCAAAGCTCCCGAATGAGAACCCGAGCAGATTATTTAGCCCAGCCCCTGGTAAGGGCGGTACAATTCTGCCTCAGGCAAAGACACCTGAGAATCACTACAACAGGTCCCTCTCCCAGAAGATCAGAAGAAATCCAGCCAATGCCAAGTTCACTTACCAAGGAAAACAATGGAATTCCAGAGGAGGAGAAAGCAAAGCATGGAATTCATGGCTTTCTCCCCATGAGAAAGTTTAATTTTCTTAATTTTATTTTTTCTTATGCTAATTTTTTTAACTTTTACTCTTTCCTCTTTTGTTTTTTAACTAGTTTATCTTAACAATATCTTTCATAAAAGAATCTTTTTGAACCTTCATTATTATAGTCATATTTTATCCTTCATTGTATCTAACTTTATTTTTTGTATACACATAGGGTATTTATTTCTTCTAAAAAAAATTTGGGATACAGCTTCTTCTAATAGATCAAAATATACCCTAAATCTAGCACAGGGCTTTGTTCTAGTCTCCAGTCTGAGCAAATTCTCTCCACTTTCTTTTTCTTTATTCCCTCAACCAACTTACCTTATCAACTCCTTTTTTAGAAATTAAAAAAAAAATTCATCTTTATAGTCATATTCCATTCCTGCATCATGTTTACCCTTATTTTGTGTGGTGTGTGTATGTGTGTGTGTGTGTGTGTATATATATATGTGTATGTATATATACATATATATGTATATGTATATATATGTATGTATATGTATATATATATATACATACATACACATATATATGAAGTTTTTCATTCTTTAAAATTTTGGTAGGTACTTCCTTCTAAGAGATCACAATACTCCCAGAATTAAGTGGGTGACTCTGTTCTATTCATCAGTCTAATAAATATATTTTCTTTTGTATATTTTTTCTTTATTTTTTTCTTTTTTTTAAAATTTTTTTTCCTGAACTTCTTTTTATCCCCTTTCTATCCCCCACAATTTTAGGTCTCTTCTGATTTGGTTAAAGCACATTTTCCTGGGGTCTTTGCCACCCTTTTAGTATTTTATTCTCTCCTTCATATATTCTTATCTGGATAAAATGATAAGGCAGAAAAACTCACTACAAAAAAAAAAAAAAAGAAAAAAGAACAAGAGGAGATATCACAACCAACACCAAAAAAATACAAACAATTATAAGAACATATTATGAGCAACTCTGCGTAAGCATATTTGACAATCTAGAAGAAATGGATGCATTCCTAGAGACATATAAACTACCAAAGCTGAACCAGGAAGAAATAGAAAACCTGAACAGACCTATAACCAGTAAGGAGATTGAAGCAGTAATCAAAAATCTCCCAACAGGGGTGCCTAGGTGGCTCAGTGGGTTGAGTCTCTGCCTTCAGCTCAGGTCATAGTCTTGGGGTTCTGAGATCAAGCCCCACGTCTGGCTCTCTGCTCAGTGGGGAGCCTGCTTCCCCCTCTCTCTCTACCTGCCTCTCTGCCTACTTGTGATCTCTGTCAAATACATGAATAAAATCTTAAAAAAAAAAATCTCCCAACAAACAAGAGCCCAGGGACCAACGGCTTCCCAGGGGAATTCTACCAAACATTTAAACAAGAAATAATTCCTATTCTCCTGAAACTGTTCCAAAAAATAGAAATGGAAGGAAAACTTCAAAACTCATTTTATGAGGCCAGCATTACCTTGATCCCAAAACCAAAGGTCCCATAAAAAAAGAGAATTACAGACCAATATCCTTGATGAACACAGATGCGAAAATTCTCACAAAATACTAGCGAATAGGATCCAAGAGTACATTAAAAGGATTATTCACCAGGACCAAGTGGGATTTACTCTAGGGCTGCAAGGTTGGTTCAACATCCACAAATCAATCAATGTGCTACAACACATTAATAAAAGAAAGAACAAGAACCATATGATACTCTCAATAGATGCTGAAAAAGCATTTGACAAAGTACAGCATCCTTTCTTGATCAAAACTCTTCAAAGTATAGGGATAGAGGGTACATACCTCAATATCATCAAAGCCATCTATGAAAAGCCCACCACAAATACCATTCTCAATGGAGAAAAACTGAGAGCTTTTCTGCTAAGGTCAGAAACACGGCAGGGATGTCTATTATCACCACTGCTACTTAACATAGTACTAGAAGTCCTAGCCTCAGATATCAGACAACAAAAAGAAATTAAAGGCATCGGAATTGGCAAAGAAGAAGTCAAACTCTCACTCTTTGCAGATGATATGATACTATATGTGGAAAACCCAAAAGACTCCACTTCAAATCTGCTAGAACTTGTTCAGGAATTCAGTAAAGTGTCAGGATATAAAATCAATGCACAGAAATTAGTTGCATTTCTTTACACCAATGACATGACAGAAGAAAGAGAAATTAAGGAGTCAACCCCATTTACAATTGTACCCAAAACCATAAGAAACCTAGGAATAAACCTAACCAAAGAGGCAAAGAATCTATACTCAGAAAACTATAAAGTACTCATGAAAGAAATTGAGGAAGACACAAAGAAATGGGAAAATGTTCCATGCTCATGGATTGGAAGAACAAATATTGTGAAAATTTCTATGCTACCTAAAGCAATCTACACATTTAATGCAATCCCTATCAAAATCCCATCCATTTTTTTTTTCAAAGAAATGGAACAAATAATCCTAAAATTTATATGGAACCAGAAAAGACCTTGAATAGCCAAAAGAATATTGAAAAAGAAAGCCAAAGTTGGTAGCATCACAATTCTGGACTTCAAGCTCTATTACAAAGCTGTAATCATCAAGGTATGGTACTGGCACAAAAACAGACACATAGATCAATAGAACAGAATAGAGAGCCCAGAAATAGACCCTTAACTCTATGGTCAACTAATCTTCGACAAAGCAGGAAAGAATATCCAATGGAAAAAGACAGTCTCCTCAACAAATGGTGTAGGGAAAATTGGACAACCACATGCAGAAAAATGAAATTGGACCATTTCCTTACACCACACATGAAAATAGACTCCAAATGGATGAAGGACCTCAATGTGAGAAAAGAATCCATCAAAATCCTTGAGGAGAACATAGGCAGCAACCTCTTTGATCTCAGCCGCAGCAACTTCTTCCTAGGAATATCACCAAAGGCAAGGGAAGCAAGGGCAAAAATGAACTATTGGGATTTCATCAAGATCAAAAGCTTTTGCACAGCAAAGGAAACAGTCAACAAAACCAAAAGACAACTGACAGAATGGGAGAAGATATTTGCAAACGACATATCAGATAAAGGGCTAGTATCCAAAATCTATAAGGAACTTAGCAAACTCAACACCCAAAGAACAAACAATCCAATCAAGACATGGGCAGAGGACATGAACAGACATTTCTGCAAAGAAGACATCCAGATGGCCAACAGACACATGAAAATGTGCTCCACGTCACTTGGCATCAGGGAAATACAAATCAAAACCACGATGAGATACCACAGAAAGTCAGAACAGCTAAAACTAACAAGTCAGGAAATGACAGATGCTGGCGATGATGCAGAGAAAGGGGAACCCTCCTCCACTGTTGGTGGGAATGCAAGCTGGTGCAACCACTCTGGAAAACAGCATGGATATTCCTCAAAAAGTTGAAAATAGAGCTACCCCAATACCTAGCAATTGCACTACTGATTATTTACCCTAAAAATACAAATGTAGTGATCTGAAGGGGCACGTACACCCAAAAGTTTATAGCAACAATGTCCACAATAGCTAAACTATGGAAAGAACCTAGATGACCATCAACAGATGAATGGATAAAGAAGTGGAATATATGTGCAATGGAATACTATGCAGCCATCAAAAGAAATGAAATCTTGCCATTTGTGATGACGTGGATGGAACTAGAGGGTATTATGCTTAGCAAAATAAGTCAATAGGAGAAAGAGAATTATCATATGATCTCCCTGATATGAGGAAGTTGAGAGACAACATGGCAGGTTTGGGTGTAGGAAAGGAATAAATGAAACAAGGTGGGATCGAGAGGTGGACAAACCATAAGAGACTCTTAATCTCACAAAAAAAAAACCTGAGGGTTGCTGCGGGGAGGGTGGTTGGGAGAGGGTGGTGTGGTTATGGACATTGGGGAGGGTATGTGCTATCGTGAGTGCTGTGAAGTGTGTCAACCTGGTGATTTACAGACCTGTACCCCTGGGGCTTATAATACATTATATGTTAATACAAAATAAAAATTAAAATTAAAAGAAAACTGACAATTGGTCTTTAGACATTATTAGTTAAAAAATGAATATATGAAGCAAATTGTCACAAGAGAGATATTTTGTTTTATTTTTAATATATGAAACATATAAATCTACACTTTTCTAAATGATTTTTCCCTCAGAGTATAAATATTTTTATTTCTTTTTATCACTCAGTTATGGGAGAGTAAATTATCATTCATTAATATATCATTTCAGTATCCTAATCAAAAATACTGAGAGAAATTGAAAGGACTGGATCCTCTCTGCTGTTTCCCTGGTAGGCCTTATTAAGTCATGTTCCATTTTTAATCTTGCATCTGAGTCAACCAAAGAAGTTATGTTTCCACTCCCAGGGGTGAGAAGAAAGTTAATCTTTCTCTGAGTTTTGTCCTAAATCACCATACACCTGATAACATCTAAGAACCAGATCCTAACATATTTTGGGACAACAGCTTCAAAACCTTGGCTCACACTGGTATCAATACCCCCTACATTTGGTGTTTTATGGAAAAACACTTATTGTTCATTTGTCACTTGTCTTTGATTGGATCCTACCCTGTATTCCTAAAGAATCACAATTCTGGACCTATTTCCAGTATAAACTTCATCCCAAGTGATGAAGAGATTCAAACTTCTCCTTTTCTGAATATGCCAGACATTCTATCTTCTATACTCCATCATTTATGCTATTCAATAAATTCTGCTCAAGGGGTGCTTGGGTGGCTCAGTGGGTTAAAGCCTCTGATTTTGGCTCAGGTCATGATCCCAGGCTTTATGCTCAGCAGGGAGCCTGCTTCCTCCTCTCTCTCTACCTACCTCTCTGCCTACTTATGATCTTTGTCCGTCAAATAAATAAATAAATAAATAAATAAATCTTAAAAATAAATAAATAAATTCTTCTCAAACTTCCTTCTGGATTGCATTTGATTTCTCTTCTGCATGAACCTTCCTGTGGACCCTGTTGGCTAGTCAAGCAGGACCCACCTGTGGGTCCTCGGCCCTAGCCTGCCTACATCTAAATGATTGAATGAGACAGAATTTTTAAGTATTTTGCATAGAATTATGACTAATTAAAACTGGATGAGAAATAACAACCACAAAAAATTAGCTCAGTTTGAGAAATGGGTACACTTTGTTCCTGTCTTTGGTATATCTGGGTACATAGAGGAGGGAATTAACTTGATGGGAAACAAAATGAATTCAGTATCTAGTGACAAAGTTAAGTACATTCTGTTTAAACCAATGCCATAACAAAAAAGACAAGGAAGAGGTGTTTGAAATATGCAAAATGTATGTAGGCATGACACAGAAGTTACAATTTATGTAGTTCTATACTTAAAACAACAGATGCCTATAATTTGATCTAGTTTTACGATAAAGTAGCAATGGGAATAATAGTTCATATCTCATAGTTTTGTGGAATTTAAAAGAAAGAACAAATTCATAAGTACTTCATAGAGACACTAAAATATATTCACTACAAATATTGTTTTTTCTAAGTATCTTACATAAAGTTTTGAAACTATTCTGAAAAGAGATTAACATATGTTAAAATGATCAGAATATGAGAATTATGAAATATTCAAAGTGTTTATCAAGGTGTATGGTAGTTTATTTCAACATTCACAGCATGGCTTGGTAACAGATAAGGAGATAAAGATTAATTTTATAAAGATTTAGGTTGCATCTGAAATTATTTAAAACAAACTCCAGCAACTCCAGCCACAGGAGGATCAATTCTGCATGGATTTTTACAGCTAATAAATTGGCCTTGTTTATAAATAGACATAAATAAACCTGATATAAGGCAAAATTGGGGAAATTGATGAAACTGAGTCAATTTTACATTACAATCCCTTGGAAAATGAGGTTGTTTTGGAAAAAATAAAAACCTACAAATTATTACCTACAGGGCTATGTTAACTGAGTATACTGCTAAAAAGAAATACACAAAAATACAAATGTCCTTGCATTCTTTTTTTTCCATTTGCTATAAGTGAAGTTTTTGATGAAACATAATGGGTAAATATAGTAACAAGATAGTATAGCAATATTTGGTAATATTTTTCCTTAAATATTAAATATTAAATAAAGGAAAAAAATTTCCTTTCCTTAAATTTTCTAATGCATTTAGAGCAAGTTATATTTTGTTATGGTCCAAGCATTCCTTAGACCCTTGGACCATGTCTATGACAGTAGAAACCTCTGGATTTTTTAAATCTTGGCCTAATACTACATATACACCTAAGGATATCTTAACTGTATACTGTAATATAAATTCTTTCTAATTTTGCATTCTTTATTATTTTATTATTTTCCTCTGCTTACAAGTAACAGTAACTGACTAGTCAAGAAAGTAATACTTATTGGAATAACTGGAGTTTAACAAATAAACAGTGGACTAGCTCAAAGACAGACTGTAAGAAACAAAAATCAGTGTGACTGATGATCAGCAAGTGCTTGTGTCCCCAATGTGAACAAAATGGCCAAATAAATACTTTCAGTTACATTTACTTTTAGCTAATAAAGAACATATTTTACAAATATTTTAAAATGCATGTATGTTTTATGAACAGATAAAAGTGTATATAATTTACAAATAAATGTACATATATATGGGGTATTTTCTCACAATTTATTTGTGGATATGAGAGCAGAAGCTTTACCATTAGAAAGCATGGCACTAAGACAGTGGCATCGAGTGAATGAACATCACTGTATTATACTGTTAAGTGTCTGTGCTCAGGATTCACACCACTAGGAAAGAACTCTTGTTTATATGTCAATTACTAGGATGGGAAACTGGCAAGAAATGGGGTTTTCTGACACCACAAAGGAAAGAAATTCACTAAGCAAAAAAAAAAAAAAAGCTATTGAAAGGAGATAATTTACAGTGAAAGCAATGAATTGTCATGCACCAATTAGTATTCTATGAGAAGGGCTAAATTAGTAGAAATGCTAGTAGAAACAAAAGACATATTTACAATTGGAGACTAACATAATTCAATAAGAGATGAAAAAAAGCAAGAATATATGCTTAGTAAACAGAGTACATATATATACATACACATATGTACGCGTGTGTGTGTGTGTGTGTGTGTGTGTGTGTATATATATATTTGCCATTGCCTGTGACATCAAATAAATAAGGGAAGGGGACACAGAAATACAGAAATACCTAACTCAATTTTACCAATATTTATTAGGTAGGTTTTATATACCAGGCACTCTGTTAGGTAAAGATAATATAATGTTGAGTAAGACATTTCTTAATAATTAGTAAGAGGCTGGGGCGCCTGGGTGGCTCAGTGGTTTAAGCTGCTGCCTTCAGCTCAGGTCATGATCTCGGGGTCCTGGGATCGAGTCCCGCGTCGGGCTCTCTGCTTGGCGGGGAGCCTGCTTCCTCCTCTCTCTCTCTCTCTGCCTGCCTCTCTCCCTACTTGTGATCTCTATCTGTCAAATAAATAAATAAAATCTTTAAAAAAAAATAATAATTAGTAAGAGGCTGCCATTATTTGTATGAGTGTGTGCCTGTGTGTGTGTGTGTGTGTATACATACACACTATATATAGAGTTCATAGAGAGAGTTCATATAGAGAGAATATATATATATATATATATATATACACACTCAACATATTCTCTTTGTTTTTCTCCATATATATGTGTCTTCATTTTTGTATAGTAGTTATCCTTGGAAATTTGTAGCTAAGAACACAGGATCAGGCTACAGACATCCTGTCGCCATTGCAATTTCACAGTCACAGCATTATCTATGGCATCATGGAAAATAAATCCATTCTTCCTCATGCTATATATTTTTCCAGGCTCTATGCCCTATATCCCTATTCAGCATTTTAAATTCACAGACTTAATTTTGTGGCACACTAGTGGTATCCTTGGTAGGTGGATGGAATTTGGCAAATTGCACTTGGCTCTTAAAGTCTCACTTATTAAGGTGTTTGAAGTGCTTGAAACAATTAGATATATTAAATTTGTAATTGTAGTCTGAAGTGTCATGAGAATTTAATGAAGTTTATAAATGGTGTTGGATGGTTAGGAAAATTTAATCTATCAAAATTAAAAGTTAATTGAGCATAAACCAGAGAACGGGAAAAATTAAGTGTTTTTAATTCTAGCAAAAAACTTATTTCTTTGAAGACCTGTTTTAGCACCAACCATGTGATCGAACTCTCAAGTGACTTTCAGCGAGTAGGAAGGGCATTGGCTTATATCCAGGAAGCCTAAGCACAGGATTGCAGTACACAGAGGATGTGCTGTCCGGAAAGGTGTCAGCTGACAATACTGTGGGCTGCTTCTTGATGAATCTGGTTAAGTACCCAAGTACCCAAGATAGTTCCCCATGACTTTGAAAATGTGCTCAACAGCAACATCAATAGCCCACTGATGATGACCTACACTGCTAATCTCATGCAGTCAGTTTGTTTCCCTTAATGAGAAATTTTTAAACTTGCAAATGGGCCCAAGCAGAACTCCTGCCAGTCTGGGCTACCGGAGGACTCAGAATGGAGTGAAGTGGGATGGTTTCCTTGTGGTTTGAGTCACACTGAGTCAATCAACCTCTTGTGACCTTTTGTGACTGACTGACTGAATGAATGAATAATAAATAAATAAATAATAAATAAAATGAGATCTGTAGGTAAAATATAAGGCTTAAGAAATAAATATTAATGGGGCGCCTGGGTGGCTCAGTCGGTTAAGCGTCTGCCTTCGGCTCAGGTCATGATGCCAGGGTTCTGGGATCAAGCCCCGCATCAGGCTCCCTGCTCTGCAGGAAGACTGCTTCTCCTTCTCCCACTCCCCCTGTTTGTGTTCCCTCTCTCACTGTATCTCTCTCTGTCAAATTAATTAATTAATTAATTTTAAAAAAAGAAATATCTATTAAGGGGCATCTGGTGACTCAGTTGGTTAAGTGACTGCCTTTGGCTCAGGTCATGATCCTAGAGTCCTGGGATAGAGTTCCACATCAGGCTCCCTGCTTAGCTTCTCCTTCTAACCCTCCCCCTTCTCATGCTCTCTTTCTCATTCTCCCTCTCAAATAAATAAAATCTAAAAAACAAAACAAAATAAAAAAAGAAATATCTATTAATAGTAACCATGAGAAATTAAATATTAAATTACAAGTAAGCAAAAGCATTATCTTCCTTACATAATAATATATTTTTTAAAATATCCGTTCACACACATCTCTGAACTCCAGGATGGAACATTTGGAGAAGAATGTGAGAATATCTTTATATCCAAGAAATAATAGTGAAACTGAGCTAGAAATGTATATAAAACAGCAGTCTTTCTACTGCTCTGTCCCCACACTGAGGTCACATTCAGCATATGGTCATATACCTCAAAACAGACATTGAGATATTATTAAAGATCTTATAGGGACACAGACTAGAACATTTTAATAGCATATACCAAACCAGAAATTCAATTTGCTACCCATCATATATCTTTTTAAAATCTCAATGTCTTATTTTTTCCAACCCATAACATTTCTTCTCTCTTTCCAACAGACTGTACATTTTCACTCTTATCAGGAAAATGTAATGTTCTCCTTTATTTAAGATAAACTCTCTTTCAAAACCAAAGCGAGTACCTGACAGGACATTGAATAACTATTTTTTATTAAACATGGCCTTAGGAGAGACTTGTTCCCACATCATTATGCTGGTCAAAGTATTCACCTTATAAAATACGCCATTTCCTGTGAGGAGGGAGGATTTGACAGCTGATAAGGGATAATTTTTCTATATCAGGAAAGTTTGAGCACCCACTCCCATAGAGTGATAGGCCTTAATGTCAGGTTTATAGTGTATTGGGCGCCTGGGTGGCTCAGTGGTTTGGGCCGCTGCCTTCGGCTCGGGTCGTGATCTCAGGGTCCTGGGATCGAGTCCCGCATCGGGCTCTCTGCTCCACGGGGAACCTGCTTCCTCCTCTCTCTCTGCCTGCCTCTCTGCCTACTTGTGATCTCTGTCTGTCAAATAAATAGATAAAATCTTTAAAAAAATATATATAGTGTATTGATAAGAAATTTTAAAGAAATATTTGCTTTCATGCCAAATATAAATCTAAAATGCTTTGAATTAGTTCTATGAAATGTATATTAAGTTGTTAGCAGCTATTAGGTACCACATGAGTTGAAGATAGGAGCTGATAAGGAGTCTGGGGATTACTGATGAAGTTAAGAATAAATACTGCAGTTAACAGAGACCACAAAGAGAAGACACAAATAAAAATAAAATTTGTTTACCACTTTCAGATGGTCTGAAATACATTTCTATAAAAAGTGAATGGTATGAAGTCTAAATGAAGTATCACTGGTCAGAAAAATTAACTGTAATACAGATTTTGGGTTGTAGATTAGTCAGACATTGAACGTTACATGTACTCAAATTATTTCACATGATAGAAAAGTTCTTATGAAGACACTAATATATGTGGTATGATAACACTATTTAATTTATTACCCACACACTTCTCTAATACCCAAAAGTATTTGTAAAAGTATTTACAAATTGTTTATAGTTTATTCATAGCTTATAAACACATCTATATGTGCATTAGGCAACACTGTATGTATGATGTAACAAATTAAAAATAAATACATGACAAAACAGGTTGAGGGGAAAATGAGAGAAAGTAAACCAAAGAAAATGTAAATCCATAAAACACATGGAAATTTTATCATCTAATAAAAATGAAATAAGAATGATTTGGATAAAAAATTTTCTTTGCCCTTAATTCTTACAGTTCATTCCAGGGCAAACTGGAACATGAAGCATGCCTTAATGAATCTTTGCATAAATACAATTAGAGCAATTCCTGTGAATGGATTTTATAAAGGGGCAAATAATGTTATCCAAATATTCAGCTCATTGATGGCACAGCTTGATTCAGTGTTAATGTTTAGTTTCAGGAAAAAGGAGTAAACTGAATGTACAACTCTATTTAAGATAACCCCACATTATGTCTCTTAAATAATAAAAAAAAACACTAATAAATTAAAGGCAATAAACTAGACTTTTGATGGCAGTATGTTTGAGTATTTAGATGGATGCATAATGAGTGTTTTCCTCTGAGTTTGTAACCATCTGGTGTAACTGAGATAAAGCAAGTTTCTTTATGAAATAATTTGCTATCCTTGAGTATACATAATAAAACACCAGATGTATTGATAATTTATAAAAATGATTTTTTTGAGTAATTAATGCAGAACTTTTATGGCAGTAATTGATAGTTTAGCTACTTGTAAATTATACCTCTCACATCTTATCATCTATGTGTAAGCATATTAGGTAGCAGAGAGTGGTACATAAAAACCCAGCTGGGAGGCTATCACCCCAATCTCACTACTTGCTAGCAAAATGACTTTCTAAAACATAAATTGCTCTCAATGTCTTGGTTCCTCTTTCTTTAATATTAGTACTTTATTTTTAGAAGTCTTATAACAAATAAAAGGTTTATTACAGTGGTTAAGTCAATGTAAACTAGTGGATTAGTTTGTAATATATAGTAGGCAGTTTGTTCAAGTTAATTATTATCTAAAGATAATATTAAATTAATGAAAAATATGCTTTTTTCATCCTTAAAGTATCTTCATTATTTTCACGAAATGAATTTTATTGTTATACTAAGTTAGTAACAAAGAACAAATGCAAGAGTATAAGAAAACAATGCATCTTAACAACATCTTTAAGGGCACATACAAATTAGTCTTATTTTTAAAATATTTTTAAATAATATCAATTAAAACCTGATTAATGGTTATAGCTGAAGAATAGAATTAGAATGGGTTCAGGGATACTAGTTTTTTTTCACCTCCTAACATGTAATTCAAAAAAGCATTTTATTTTTTATTATTTTTAATTTATATTTTGTGTCTTTTCCTACATTTTTCCTTGTCAAAACTGTAATATACATTCTGTGTGTGTGTGTGTGTGTGTGTGTGTGTGTGTGTGTGTGTGTGTGTTTGGAGAGAAAGAGAAAGAGAGAGAGTGTATCAAATCTTGTGCTAGATACTAGGGAAACTGTAATTAAAGAGACCATATCAAATGTCCTGTCTTGAAGTCATAAAAATCCAATTATGTAGAACTGAAATGCTTTGCAGCAATTTTCTTTTCTTTTTGCACACACACACACACATACACATCATAACTTAGTTCTATTTGGGTCTACAGACAGTGCTTTCTTCATTCTATTAACATGTCTTCATTTGCTAAACTCAGGAATTTTTGCCAGGGGTTTACTTAATGTTCTTTTAGAAGTAGGGCTCCATAATCTGAGGAAGTAAGAGAAGAAATGTTTTATGGACTGATAATGTGTTCAGGTGCTACTCTCCCACAGACAGCATTGAATACATAATCTGGTTTTCAATCACTGGGGCAGCATCAGCACCGAATCATTCCCTGAAGGAAGTTTGCATTTCTTTCTGTCCCTGAAAGCATATGGCCTAGGTGGGCTGAATAATGTTTATCTCCAAGGAAGCTCACAATTAAAATGATTAAATGACATGCTCAATGTCTTACCAAGATTGGAATCAGGAAGAGAATGCAGATATTCTGAAACCTAGTTCAGTATTGAAGATCAGTTTGTCATGACAGCAGTTTCTATGCAAGTGAGGAATTATTTTCTCATTCATAGTTTCAGGGGTTCTGAGTGTTAGCAGGAAAGCTACAGGACCAAAAGGGAATCACTTGTGTCACTTAAGGCCCCACATCAGCGAACTAAGACTTAATTCCTAACTTAACTGCACTTTCAACCACCTTCCACCCATAAATGTCTTCTTTAACCAGTCCACATGGAATTTCCTAGTCAGCACTAGGAAATTTACTGGTAGACCCCTTCTAGATCACTTAGGAAGGCGACTTTGCCTAAGACAATGCATTCATTGCTAATAATTTCCTCTTTTCTGCTTCCTCTCTTCTGTTTTTCCTCTCTTCTGTTCCTCCTCTTTTCTGTTTTTAAAACCCTTTCTTTTCTTCAGGTTGATGGAGCTCCTTTCTATTTGCAAGATGGGATGTCGCCAATTCATGAATCATTTATCAAAGCCGATTTGAACTTTTACGTTACTGGAATTTTCATTTTGTGTCATTTAATAGATTTAGTAGTAGAGGCATAACTGAAGGAGAGGGCTTCAGAGACAGTGAGAAACACAGGCATGGTACCTGCAAAGCCCTTTCTGAGTTCACTGTTTTTCTCACCATTTCCAAAGTCTGTGGGTGGGTTCCCTTGTTGTTTTGAGCTCTGCTTTCTTTGTGTTGAGCTACAGATTTAAGATTTAATTGGCTTTCCAGTCCAGGGTTCATAGATCAGTCTAGGATGATTGGAGGCTCTAATAGAGTGCCAGTTAGCCTTTGGTTCAGTCTGCAATTCCTCATTGGAATCTCTTCCTCACTTCCAGTCCACATCCCCACTGATTAAGATTTGCTGGCTTAGTCCTTGCCCAAGGTCCATTCTTCCATCTCCAATGGAGTCTGCTGGTTTCCTCCACACTAGGGATTGTTGATGGTGCATTCAGGGCCTTCTGTTGGCCTTCTGTCTGCTCTAACTTCTAAACCCTGGCCCTTGGTCTGTTCTCAGATTCTATGTTGGGAACTTCTGGTAGAAGTTACAATTCTCCTTTATTTTGAATTCGTCCACAGACCCCATTCTTTGAGGTCTGCTGGTTCAATCCTTTTCTGAATCCCTAGTTCTTTGGTTACTGCTACTGTCCACAGTTCTCTTTCCTTAGTTACTGTGGGTTTCAGTTAATGTGCACATAAGCTAAAGGCTAATTGCTTACTAATGGGGATCTCAAAGGCCAAAAAGCTGCAAAAATTGGCAGGTATAGGTTGAACATTTAAAAGCCATCAGAGTGTTATTCATAGTTAACCCAAAGACTTTTATATTAGGAGAAGTTGGTCAAGGACTGGGTAAGATAGACACTAAGTCATCTAGCAACCTCAAAATTTCTGTATAATTAAGGTACACTGTGAAACACCACACTATCCCAACTCTACATCACATCTCTCTTAGATACTCATCTGGCTCCAAGAAACCCAAAGGCTTAGCTAAAAACAACAGCAAAAATAAATAATAATAAAGATGGGAACTTTAATTTCTAGAGCCAAGCACACCACCTTCCAATACACATGCTTATTTTACATCTAAGAACTATGGTCTCAGAAGCAATAAATAACTACAAAAACGGCATGATCTTATTATTTTGTGTCCTAAGAGAATTTGGATTGGTAACCCTCATGCTGGGGGCCCCAAAATAAGGCATGACAGAAATATGATTTGCACCCCATTTGTGGTTTTATATGGCAAGACAGAAATGTGAGTTAAACTGTGTAGCCAGGGCTCTATCAAACTGCTGCTAGCCCTCAGTGAAATTTAACCTAAAATTACAATAGCCATTATGAGGAACATTTCAATTAGGCAGGTTCACTTAAGAAGTGCACCTAAAAGAAAGACTGAAAATTCCAAAAATAGCTTCATTGAAAGTTTTGTTGCAAAAAGCTGATAAAAAATTAAAAACACATAAAAGTTACCTAATACAAAAGATTAGAAGACTGATGAAAGTTTTACTGCTTTCCTCTGCCCCCCTTTATTTAAATACTCATTCTACTTCTCTTCTATCAGAATTGCTATTACATGACCGTAAACAAAAGTCCACAGATTCAGGTATTTTCTGGGGAACCACTATGCTACTCCTTAAAACGGCCAAGGGAAAACTAAAATTTAAAAACAAAACAAAAAACTTGCTGAACTGTAGTGAATATCAGAGTTAACACTCCATTTTAAACCCCACTCAAAACATCCAGATGGGATCGTAGAAAAACTGATATAAGCAGGCTAAGTCCTTCTCTAAGCTAAATGTACCCAGAAGGAAAGTAAGACAGTCTAACATAGGTCAATGGGTATGTTAGTCCTTCAACATCCAGGCTACAATCCAATTCTTTGAGGAATTAAAAGCAACTGTCCTCATCTTACAAATCTTTACAAAACTAGAAATGCAGCTTTAGAGGCAATTCACAGTTTACCTATGGCTTTTACCAGTCCCAAAACCTCCCCCATTTATCTCAAAAATCTTGTAAATTATTGGCCTTAGGAAACCAAAGTTCTTCTTGTAGAAACTTGCATTCTTTCCCTGTGCCTTTGAGATAAAAAGATCTGAGATTAAAAGTACAAACCTCAGGGAGGTACCTCTCATCAGAAGTAGAACTAAAGGGGTAAAGGTCCTTTGAAACTTAGACAAATAAAAAACTCTGTGTCTTCTCCACAAATATTGGTAGAAAAAATGTAGCCATCTGAGGCTACCTTTACTTATTCCATCCGCCAGAAAGAATAGTTTGGATCCAAATGTTCTTTTTATTTTATTTTAAATATTTTATTTATTTATTTGACAGACAGAGATCACAAGTAGGCAGAGAGGCAGGCAGACTGAGGGGGTGGGAGAAGCAGGCTCCCTGCTGAGCAGAGCCCAATGCAGGGCTCGATCCCAGGACCCTGAGATCATGACCTGAGCCCACTGAGCCACCCAGGCTTCCCCAACTGTTCTTTTTAAACCAGTGAGTTTTATATTATCATAACTGTCTGATGCTTAAAAATTTTTTAAACAATATCTCTAAGGTCTCTGTTATGTATTTATGTGAGGCTATACAGAAGGGTGGCATTTTCTACTTATGAATGGTAATTCTTAAAAAAATGTAAAAAAGCTAATTTAATAAATGAAAAATAGCTGCTTGAAAATTTTGTTAATATTGTAGGATACTTTGTCATGAAGGCTGTTTCTATGTGCAAAACAATTACTTTCTCATTCATAGTTTTGGGGATTTTGAGTGTTAAAAAGAAACTACCAGCCCAAAATCAAATCACTTACGTCACTTAAAGCCCCACATCAGCAAACTAAGACTTAGTACCTAATTTAACTGCAGTTTCAACCCCCTTCCACCCATGAATGTCTCCGTTAACCAGTCAACATGGAATTTACTGGTTGGCACTAGCAAATTTACTGGGAGACTGCTTCTGGTCCCATTAGGAAGGTGACCTTGCCTGAGACAATGCATTCTTTGCTAATAATTTCCTCTTTCCTGTTTCCTCTGTGTCTTAAAAACCTTTTCTTCTCTGCAGCTTGACGGAGCTCCTTTCTATGTGCAAGATGGGATGATGCCCAATTCCTAAATCATTCAATAAAGCCAATTGGATCTTTTAAGTTACTCAGCTGGATTTTTATTGTTTAACATGAGTAGAAGTGTTTGAACTAGAAGAAATACACATAACATACATATGTTTTGGTTTTGGGTTTGGGTTTTTGGACCAAGAACTTCTTTTTATCTAGACCTTTTATAAAGAATATTCTCACTTAAATAAATCATACTCTGTCAAGTTCTTATAGCCAAACTGAAAAACTAGAATAAGAGAAAAACAACTTATTATCTAAAGAAAACTCTTTTGGAGATTTTGCTATGTTTTGAAAAAAAAATATTATGGTAGAATTCATCACTTAGTGATAACATATTTTACACTTTTAATAAAGTTTTTACTCACAATTCGTTTCTACTTATTTAAATGTAATGGACGATATCAATAAAAGATAGATGTTTATTGAGAGATTCATGTAATAATCTTCTCTTTACAAGGGATGTCAGCCAAACTCAGAACTTTCCAATATTTTGACAACAAAGACTCTATAAAGAAATCTAACACAGAATGAAAACCCACTTCTGGAGAATAATTATTTCTATTCCTTGATTTCACTTTAGTGAATGCAGGACAGTAAGAAGGACAATGCATTCCAGAATATTGATTGGAAAGTATCAGAAAGTATTTAATTTTTCCACACTTCAGACAACAGTAATACACATTTAAGGTTTGGTATTAAAAAGATGAATGACAAAAACCATGGACTCCAGGTTTTTCATTTATTTATAATGTAGTGCAGTTCTCAATCCTCTCAATGTATCGCAACATTCTTTATTTTACATTTGTGTATAGAGAAGGATGATCATTTTCTATGTTATTATTCTAGTTCTTTATTTACAAAGAAAAAAACATAGAACTCTGTCTGTCTAATAGAAAAAATTCAATATCTAGTTGCTATTGCTTCTGGTGATTTTTATTTCTATTCTTTACACTGTAACATTGTTCTTCATGAAATCCCAAAGTCTACACACTGAACAGAAAATTATGACTTTCAGAGTATTAGTTTTGATATAATATTACATTTCCTTTTTTACTGACATAACTATATTTCAAAATACTAGCAAATTGAACTTATTATGTGCTATTGTTTATCCCATTTTAACTTATTATTTTATTTCCTTCAAGATATGTGATGTAGCCTCTGATCTTTTATGTAATATTTTCTTTTGAAATGAGGTATTTTGCAATTTTATGCAACTCACAGTTATAATTATTTTTAAGTATGAAATGTCTGTAAAAGGAACCAATTCTTAGTTGAATTTTAATTTCCCTGATCTTTCAACAACATATTATCATTAACCCCTACTTTTGTTTTCCAATATCTTTCACTAAACCACAGAAATATTTGCCACTGGCCAATATTTTAGGATTGCTAAAATTGCTAAAAATGCAATTTTAGGAAAGCTAAAATGTGCGTACAGGCTTAGTCCTAGAGTGATCAATTAAACAGTAAAATAAGGTCACATCAATGCCTTCAAATATATCAATTATGCTCCATTGTTTCTCTATAAAATCTTAAATCCTACAGATTATATAGTCTCTACCAAACTCTGGGCCATGTCTCTTCATATACTTGGATTTGCTCCAGAAATTAATGCTTGCAACTCTCAACAAACAATCCACATCATTTTTGAGAACTTTGCTCTTACCTCTGTCCTTATTATCTTTCCACACCACTGTGTCACTGTATTGCCAAATTTAGTGGATATTACTTTCTCAGGAAACTTCTTTGTTAGTTACCAACTGCTGTATAATAAATCACCCTCAAACTAATTAGGTTAAAACAACCACTATTTATAATTGCTAACAATGTAGTGGGTTGGCAATTTGAGCAAATGTCAGTTGGGTACTACTTCTGCTAGTCTTCTTTGAAATCACTTGTGAGGATGCACTCACGTGGTGCCTTGAGATTTCAGCTTGATGGTCCAAAATGCTCTCCCTCATATGCTGGAAGTGGCACTGGCTGTTGGCCTGAGAAACTCAGTTCTTTCCATCAGCCTTATGTCCTCCTAGTAGGCTACACTGCACTTCTTTATATGGCCACCTCTGCATTGTGCTCCAAGAAGGCAAAAGTGGAAGACACAAAGCTTCTTAAGGCCTGGGCTTTGGACTCCTAAAACCTCACCTTTTCCATACTCTATTGGTCAAGACAAATCATAATGCCAGTATGGAATACAAGGGGTAAGACATAGTCTCCACCATTTACAAGAGGAGCAGACAAATCACACTGCAAAAAAGAGTGCACAGAAACATTTTTGCAAAAAATCCTTGGTGTTTCAAAGTTACATATAGTTTGTTCTTTAACAAATGAAATTTAACATTGCTTCATAACAATTATAAGTACATTTTCCTATATATATTTTGTGGATTCTGATAACTAGGTTTCATGAGAAAATATATTTATGCATGATATAACATATGATCATTTCAACAGACGGAAAAAAAAAAAAACCCATTTGACAAAGTACAACATCCATTCATGATAAAAACCCTCAATAAAATAGGTTTAGAGGAGGGGCGCCTGGGTGGCTCAGTGGGTTAAGCCGCTGCCTCGGCTCAGGTCATGATCTCAGGGTCCTGGGATCGAGTCCCGCGTCGGGCTCTCTGCTCTGCAGAGAGCCTGCTTCCCTCTCTCTCTCTCTCTGCCTGCCTCTCTATCTACTTGTGATCTCTCTCTGTCAAATAAATAAATAAAATATTTAAAAAAAAAGAAAAAAATAGGTTTAGAGGAGATTTACCTCAGCATAATAGTTTTTCTATGAAAAACCCACAGTGAATGAACATAGTACTCAATGGTCAGGAACAGCACAAGGATGTTCACTCTCACTATTTTTCATCCCACATACTACTGAAAGTCCTTGCCACAGCAATCAAACATAAGTAAATAAGTAAGTAACATCCAAACTGGTAAGGAAGAAGTAAAACTTTCACGATTTCCAGATGACTTGATATAGAAATCCTAAAAGGCTCTACCAAAAAACTACTAGAACTGATAAATAAATTCAGTAAAGTCACAGGTTATAAAATCAATGTACAAAAATGATGAATTTCTATACACTAATAATAAATTAGCAGAAGGAGAAATTAAGAAAACAATCCCATTCACAATCACACCCAAAATAATAAAATACCTAAAAATAAACTTAGCCAAGGAGGTAAAACACCTGCACTCTGAAAAATATAAAACACTGATAAAATAAATTGAAGATAACACAAGGAAATGCAGAGACATTCCATGTTCATGGATTAGAAGAACAAATATTGTTAAAATGTCTATACTATTCAAAGCAATCCCTATCAAAATACCAAAAGCACTTTCCCCAGAACTAGAATAAATAATCCTAAAATTTGTATGGACCCACAAAGACTCTGAATAGTCAAAGCAATATTGAAAAATATAAACAAAACTGGAGGTATCACAATTCTAGACTTCAAGTTATATTACAAAAGTGCAGTAACAGTATGGTACTGGCACAAAAACAGACATACAAATCAACAGAGCAGAATGGAAAACCCAGAAATAAACCCACAATTATATGGTCAATTAATCTTTGCCAAAGGAGGAAATGATATCCAATGGGGAAAAAACAGTCTCTGCAAGAAATGGTGTTGGGGAAACTGGAAAGCTAATTGCAGAACAATTAAACTGGATCATTCTCTGTCATCATACACAAAAATAAACTCAAAATGGATTAAAGACCTGTGAGATCTGAAGCCATAAAAATCCTAGAAGAGAGCACACGCAGTAATGTCTCTGACATCAGCCATAGCAACATTTTTCTAGATAAGACTCCTTTTTGCAAGAGAAATAACAGCAAAAATAAACTATTGAGACTACATCAAAATAAAAACTTCTGCACAGTGAAGGAAACAATCATCAAAACTAACAGGTAATCTATGGAATAGGAAAAGAGATTTTCAAGTGATATATCTCATAAAAGTTTAGCATCCAAAATATGCAAAAAACTGATACAACCCAATACCCAAAAAAAAAAATCCAATTAAAAATGGGCAGCAGACATGAACAGACACTTCTCCAAAGAAGACATACAGATAACCAACAGAGACATGAAAAGATGCTCAACATCACTTATCATCACGGAAATGCAAATCAAAACTATAATGAGATACCATCTCCCACCTGTCAGAATGGCTAAAATCACAAATACAAGAAACAATAATTGTTGGCAAGGATGTGGAGCAAAAGGAACCTTGGTGGATTATTGGTGGAAATGCAAACGGGTGCAGCCACTCTGGAAAAACAGTATGGAGGTTCCTCAAAAAATTAAAAATAAAAATACCTTACAATCCAGTCATAGTACTACTACTGGGTATTTACCAAAACAAAACTAAGCAAAACAAAAAAACAAAACAAAACCAAAACCCACAAAATTCACTAATTCATGTACACCTATGTTTATTGCAGCACCATTTTCAATAACCAAATTATTGAAGCAGCCAAGTGTCACTGATAGATGAACAGATAACGAAGTGGCATATATATATATATATATATATATCATAGAATATTTATTTCATTCAGCTTATATTTCATTCAGCCATGAAAAAAAAAAAAAACAATGAAATTTGTCATTTGTGACAACATGGATTGAATTAGGGAGTATAGTGCTAAATGAAGTAAGCCAGTGAAAGAAAGACAAATACCATATGATTTCACTCATATGTGGAAACTAAGAAACAAAACAAATGAGCCAAAGCAGAAAAGAGAGAAAGACTTAACTATAGAGAACAAACTGATGGTTACCAGAGGCGAGGTGGGTGCAGGGATAAGTGAAATAGGCGATGGAGATTAAAGCATACACTTACCATGAGGAGCACTGAGTAATGTATAAAATTGCTGAATCACTATATTATACACCTGAAACAAATATAATAATGTACATTAATTATACAGAAATTTTAAAAAACTTAATTAGAAAAAGATTTATTTCAGGTAGTTAGCATTAATATCAAACTGTAGTATCATTATATTTGTCTACTCAGTATATGGGTTTAAAAATAGATGACTCAGGGGCATCTGGGTGGCTCAGTGGGTTAAAGCCTCTGCCTTCGACTCAGGTCATGATCCCAGGGTTCTGGGATCGAGCCCCACATCGGGCTCTCTGCCTGGCCGGAGCCTGCTTCCCTTCCTCTCTCTCTGCCTGCCTCTCTGCCTACTTGTGATCTCTGTCTGTCAAATAAATAAATAAAATCTTTAAAAAAAATAGATGACTCAATAAATAAATGTATTCTTACTTAATAATATATGCAGTATAAGCAATATGACTTTAATCATGGAACATTTATTTCCATTTTTGTACTTAAAACAACATTCAATTCTTGATTTAAAAGACTATTTGCTATGATTATGATTTTTTGTTTGTTTCTTTGTGTTTTGTGTATGTGTGTGTATAAAAATATTACATTTTGAATATTTACTTAAGTTGAAATTTGTGCACTTTTGTTTTTTAACAGAAATTTAACTGGAATGGGCAAAGCGCTATGCTAAGCATAAGAGATTCAAGGCCATTACAATGTTCCTACTCACAAAATATCTCCAATTTACTGAACGACTACTATTTGTTTATTTTGTTCTGCCTTTTTAAAAGTATTCTATTACATTTCAAGAATGAAAACATCTTGGGCACTCAGTGAAGCAAAGTACATTATGGCTGTGTTGAGCACATCTGGCAGTAAGACCATTAAAATCATTTATAGCCACTGAATCAAACTGTGATAATCAGTCTGCATGCAATTGCCTATTGTATGTTATTTATGGATTCTTCTGTTGAGAGAATGTGCATTTCTGAGTTGTTTTACGGAAAGTTCTATCTGGGATAGAGCGCTATATATTAAGTGGACATAGCCTGTATTATCACCAAATGAATAATTATACTTCTAATTATCAGCCTATTTACTGAATAAATGTCATGCTGAGAAAGGGGAAGTGATATAACTAGTTTTAGCCATTATGTACTTATACAACATAAAGAAATGAATGACTCATTGCTAATATATGTTGCCCTGTGGAAAGTGGAATTTTCTGGTATTATATTTTAGATAAATGGGTATGATATTTATCTTCAAATTTTTAAATTTAAACAAATTAAAATTACATCTACTCAAACTATTCATGACACCAGAAAATCATTACTATTAGCATTTTCTTGGAAAAAACATATAAAATGGTTTTGTTTTTAAAAATATTTTTGGTATTAGATTTATAAAACACTTATCATTATAATTACAATATGACTTTTTAAAAATTTTGTTTATTTATTTGATAGAGAGAGATCACAAGCAGGGGAAGTGGGAGAGGGAGAAGTAGGCTACCCACTGAGCAGCGAGCCCAATATGGGCCTCAATTCCAGGACCCTGGGGGTCATGACCTGAGCTAAAAGCAAACACTGAACAGACTGAGCCACCCAGGTGGCCCCAATATGACTTTTAAAATACACTCTTTCCTTTTTTTATAGTTCAAAAGTTTTCTGTGCAATTCAAACTTTAGAAAATTTACCTAAGAGATATCCTGGCTAGACAGTCCTATTTTTCCAGAGGGTTGTAGGATAAATTTAGCACAATCCTGGCCCCACCAATTAGATACCGACAACACTGCCCTCTTTAGTGTGACATCCACAGCTGACTCTAGATATTGTCAAATATCCCTGTGGGTGGAGATTAAGGTGTAAAATCATCCCTTGTTGAAAACCACTGCTTTGGGTCATACACTGGATTTTCTTTCAATGTCCATAGAACTTTTCTCCCTAACTTTATTAAGGTATTGTGCACTTTGCATTAAGTGGTGGAAGATACTGGAGTTTTAACAGACAAAACTGGAGAAGTCTTGCAGAACATCCCATGCACCCACTGAGAGCCATAAAGGCTGTATATTATAAGACTACATTTGCCCTAAAGTAATGATATAATGCTATACTTGCCTTAGCAAGCCTGAACTCAAGTCTCAAGATGATAAACCAATCTGCCAATTAATTATCTATCTGCTATAATAAAATTCAACATTTTTTAAAAGACACTCAAAGCTAGACACATAACATCTACAACATGAAACTTATAATGAAAATTAAAAGATGTATAAATAAATACGAGAATGAACATATAACTAGGAAATAAAGAGTCTTAACAAAAAAGACGAGAGGTCACAGGTGTCAGAATTATCAAAGATTTAAAATAGCTATTCTAATTGTGTTCAAAAATTTAAAGAAAAAAGCAAAATGAATGAAGAAATGGTGAATCTCAGTAGACTAAACAAAATCATTAAAAGGAACAAACTGGAAATTTAAGAATTGAATATTACAGTGTATGAATAAAAGATCTACTGATTAGGCTCAATTTTACACTGGACACCACAGACTAGAAGGGGTGGGAAAAAGGACTAAAAAACAGACAGTTTCAGTAAGTTGTGAGATAATGACATGGGGTCAACATATGAGTCTTAGAATAAGATAAAAGAAAGGGGATTATCGGGACAGCAAAAATAGTTTGCATAAAGAATGATTAAAATTTCCCAGTTTGGGGGCACCTGGGTGGCTCAGTGGGTTAAAGCCTCTGGTTTCCGCTCAGGTCATGATCTCAGGGTGCTGGGATCGAGCCCCGCATCAGGCTCTCTGCTCAGCAGGGAGTCGGCTCCCTCCTCTCTCTCTGCCTGCCTCTCTGCCTACTTGTGATCTCTGTCTGTCAAATAAATAAATAAAATCTTTAAAAAAAATTTTCCCAGTTTTGTGAAAAATATCAAGCTACAAATAAAAGACCTTTTACAAAATACAATGGAGTAAGTAGTCACAAACACTCAAGTGACTGAAAACCAGACAGAAAAATAATTATTGAGTACATCAGAAAGAAATGATGCATTATATTCACTATATTCGGGAATGATAGTAAGATTGATGGTAGGAATGATGTCTGGTTTCTCATCAGATAAAATGGAGGTGAAAAATCAAATTAGTTGCTATCTGGGCAAGAGTCAGGCACTACCTGAAAAGGGGACCCAGGCTACATTCTGGGGAGATGAAAATATTCTATTCTTTAATTACAGTGTTAGATTTGTCAAAATTCATTGACTTCTACACACCAAAATCTATGCATTTTACTGGAAATAAATCCTACTTCAAAAATTATAAAAATAATAAAAATGTGATAAAAATTATATAGATATATGGGAGTCATAGAAATATTAAGAATAGGGGATTGCCAAGTTTGAATTACTACTAGGCACTGTTTCAAAATCAATTCCATATTAATCCATACAGAAAGAGGAGAATTTTTACTTTTCAAAGAAATGTAGAAGTTTATTTTCATGAATGGAATTTATGAATGGTTTCTCAAGGAAAAGCAAAAGAACAAAATGGAAACTATGAACAGTAAGTTTGATATTTTGAACCATGAAAAATTTTAAAAATTCAATTCATCGAATAATTATACAAAGTATAAGCCATGAATTCAGAATAATGTTTGTTACCCATATAAATTATTAATAAATATATAAATAAATTATTAATATGAATTCAAAATGAAAGAAATTTACACAAAGCCTAATAGAAAAAAATGAGAAAATGATATGAAGGCAATTCACATAATAGTAATCTATATTGACTAATAGCCCATAAAAATACATTCAACATAATTTGTAATCTGGAAAATGCAAATTGAAACACACTGATAAAATACATCATCATGTTTTTAAAAATTAACAAATCTGACAATACTAAGTATTTAACAATATAAAGCAACTAGAAATAGAAATTCCATGCATCAGCAGTGACTGAAAGGCCAAACAACTATGGAGATTTTTTATTCTAAATATTAAATTATTTATTTAACATTTAATTTTAAACTAAAAAAATTGTAAATCAAAACGTTTTTTAATTTTTAAGGAAATCTTCAATACCTTTAATATTACACTCGTTTATAAATTTCACTGACAAGAATAATGACCTCAGTGCCCATGTTTGAATACATTGTTACCTACAGACTTTTAAAATAAAAGTAAAAATTAAAAACGTATGTGACTGGCACAAATATAGGCATATAGACCAATAGAACAGAATAGAAAGACCAGAAATAAACCTACACTTATATGGCCAATTAAGCTACAACAAATGAGGCAAGAATATACAATGGAGACAGGAATTTTCCATAAATGGTGCTGGGAACACTGGACAGCTGAATGCAAAAGCATGAAACTGGACCACTTTCATACATCATACACAAAAATAAACTCAAAATGAATTAAGAACTAAATGTGTGATCCAAAACTGTAAAACTCCTAGAAGAAAACATAGCCAGTAATCTCTTTGACATGTCTTACTATCACTTTTCTACACATGTCTTCTCAGGCAAGGAAAACCAAAGCAAAAATAAACCATTGGGACTACACCAAAATAAAAAGATTTTGCACAGTGAAAGAAACCATTAACAATATAAAAAGGCAACTTCCTGAATGGGAAAAGATATTTGCAAATAACATACATGAGGGTTATTTCCAAATAACATACATAAAGGGTTAAGAGTCAAAGTATATAATGAATTTACACAACTCAACAACAAAAAAACCCAAATAATTCAATTGAAAAAGTGGTCAGAGGACCTGAAGAGACATTTATCCAAATAAGACATACAGATGGCAACAGACACATGGAAAGATGCTCAACATCACTAATCATCAGGGAAATGCAAATCTAAACCACAATCTGATAATCACCTCACACGAGTCACATCAGCTAAAGTAAAAAAGGCAAGAAATAACTAGTGTGGTGAGGATGTGGGGAAAAAAGAACCCTCATGTACTGTTGGTGAGAATGTAAACTAGTGCCACCACTGTGGAAAACCATGAGCTTCCTAAAAAAATTAAAAATAGAAATACCACATGATCCTGTAATTCCACTACTGAATTTTTTCCAAAGAAAACAAAAACACTCTTTGAAAAGATATATGCACCACTATGTTTCTTGCAACATTATTTATAATCACCAATATATGGAAGTAACACAAGTATCCTTTGATAGATGAACAGATCTCTCTCTTTCTTTCACACACACACACACACACACACACACACACACCTTGGAATACTACAGAGCCATAAAAAATCTTGTCATTTGTGACAACATGGGTGAAACTAGAGGGTATAATGCTAAGTGAAATAAGTCAGACAGAGAAAAACAAATACCGTATCATTTCAGTATATGTAGAAACTGAAAAAAAAAAACCAAAAAACAGAAACAGACTCATAAATACAGAAAACAAACTGTTTGCCAGAGGGGAGGAGAGTAGGGGTTGGGCAAAAATGGGTGAAAGGGAGTGGGAGTTATATGCTTCCAGTTATGGAATGAATAAACAACAGGGATAAAAGATACAGTATAGAGAATACAGTAAATGGTATTGTAATAGTGTTGTATGGAGACAAATGGTAGCTACACTTGTGGTGAGCATAGTACAACATACAGAGTTATCAAATCACTATGTTATACACATGAAAGTAATGTATCATTATGTGTCTATATAAAAAAGAGAAGATATAGAAATAAAAGTATTATCGATTTAATATTATAGATTTTCTATTTGGTATTAAAAAGAAAAAGAAAATTTTCTGTATTTTAAAATCTGTATCGTTTATCTAGTTACTTCTAATTTCCACAGGTATCTTGATATATCTTGTCTACAAATTGCCCTTCCTAAATTGACTGATTACACTAAAGACCACCTAACTTATGTTCAAACGACCTGGGCATCTTCTTTGATGTTTTTGTCTTAGCTCCCACATCCAGTATTCTAGGACATCCTATGAAGGCTATTATCAATGTCTAACCCAAGCCAACAACTTTCTCTTTTCCTGCCTTGACCATAATAATCCCCTCTTTCTTTTAATTAGGCTTCTGACACAGCTTCATCATTTGCAAAGAGGCTCCCCATAACAGTTTTATGAATCAGCCAAGGGATATATAAAAGATTAATCAAATCATGCCATTTATTCTACAATAATAATTCTCTAAATATTTTTTCACAGAATATTATTCCCTTAAGATTTCTGTGAATAAACCTGTCCTGTATTCAGGTAAATTTAAAATCTCTTCACTACACATTAACTATTCAAAATATATGTTCCAATTTTTTAAACATTAAGTTATTCTACATTAAATATTCTTTTTTTTTCCCCACTCAATACCTCTCAATATGTGATGGTAAATGGTTTTAGGAAATATTGCCCATCTGTGCAGTCATCTTCTCTAGAGGTTTTTTAAACTATGGAAAAATTCAAAACTAGTATAATAAAACATAGTACTTCTGTGCATTTATATATGTATGTCAAAGTATATACATATGTATATGTGTGTATATGTAAATAGATTTCTATCTTCATTAGTTTTTTCATTAGTTAAATAAGTGAGGGATATTTTACTCATTATCTAGTTGATAGAGATCCTTTTTTGTTTATTCTTATGAAAATGAGAATATTTATTTATGTAAAATGCAATAGCTATTTTAAAATATGTAAAGTAGCAATACATTTTACAAAATATGATTTAACAACGCTTTGCATCTATAAGCTTTAATAATATTTGTGTTGTATAAAGAGTATATCTAGGATTGATAAAACTTACTTAAATCATATAGTTTCATATTTTAAAATCTTAGTTCCCTTATATTTTGGTTAACTTGCAAGACCACGTGAATTAATCTATATTACAAACTGGAAATTTTAACCTTCAGTGTACTCTGAAATGATGTTTAGTTGATTTTAACTTACATTGTTAGGTATACTGGCAAACATAACTTCATTATTATTGTAAATAATTAATTGTAGAGCCAACCTATAGCAATGATATTACATGGACCAGACGGTAATGAATAGCAGCAATTCATCTATTCAATTAACAGTTATTAAGCCCTTATTCAAGGGCCTATTCAAATGTCATATTCTATCCAAAGTTCTCAGATTACTTATGTGTTGTTACTAATGTTTATAATGTTAAGTATGATGACTACGAGGTAGTGAAAGAGAAGTCATTTGAAAGAAAGGGAATTTAACACAGTGAATCGATTATAGTCTTGGAGAAATGTTAATTGAGGGACTGAAAAAATAGACCCAAAAAGCAGAAACTGCTGGAGCTTCGATCACTCTCAGGGGACCACACTCATCGGCCATTGCTATTGCCATTGCTACTTGTATGGCCATTTAAGAACAGTATGTTTTTTTTTCTGAAAAAAACTTTTCATAGCCTCTTGCCCTCCATTCTGCCACAGCACTTCCCCTTGAAAGAACATAGGATATTGAATCTGAGAAATGCAGTTTGTAGTCATCTTGCTTCAGAATTAGGGGAAAATGTATAATAATGCAGGTATGGAGCTGAGAGACACCTGGCACCTTCTAGCACAGTAATGAGAATAATACTGATAACCCTTTCTCGGGAATTTAATGTGCCTTTAAGCTGACTGCTGAAAACCTCAGCATATACTATGAATGTTTCATTCCATGCTTATGTTTATGTAACAACAAAATTATTCTAAGCTGTACAAAAATAGACCAACTACATTATATGTTGTCCACTTAGCATAATAAATGCAAAGAACGGATAATCTTATCCAAATCACCTAATCTCTTTTAGTTTTTATTCTCTCACTTATATTACGGATTATGGATATCATTCAACTTGGAAATTAGAGAATTTTTTTGGGAAAAAAATTAGCATTATGTTAGCTGTTAACATGTACTGAGCTCTCACTGTGCCGCAGGGATAGTGGAAATACTTCAGATGTGCATTCTCTCCTTTAATTCTAGGACAATCTAGCACAAAGTAGGCATGATAAAGTTAAAAGCTGCCCCAAACCCATGTAACTGTTAAGAAAGAGACTCAGCGTTTGGAATCTCAAACTGAGAAATCAAGTTCATTAAACACCATATCACATTGCTTCTACACCTGGCCAATGCACAAATATTAACAGTATTTGTAGTATTTGTAGTATTTGTTAGTAACAAATACTAACAAAGGCTAACAGTTTTCTTGGTTATTTTTCCTTATACCTAGATCTTAGCTGACTCTTTCTTTCCACATAACAGTGTTCATACCCCTGCCAGTGAATTATGTCTGACCTGAAGTACCACCTAACTCTACCCTATTATTTGCTTCTACTTATTCTCCCTTATGCAGTCTGTTTATAAATGTGTTCTTACACCAAATATGACGCTTTTATTGCATTTTACTTACCAAAAGCAATAACGAACCAATTTTCAAAGGAATAGAAATTAATTCTACGTGTATTCATTGGGAACGAAATCTGTATGTGTTAAATTCTGATTTAAAACAAAACAGAGTGGTGCCCCCTTATCTGCAGGGGATCTGTTCCAAGATCCTTCCAGTGAATGCTTGAGACCACAGATAATAACAAACCCTATATATATGCTTTTTTCCTGTACATACATACCTATGATAAAGTTTAATATATAAATTAGGCACAGTAAGGGATTAACAAGCAATAATAAAATATAACATTTCTAACAACCTACTATATTAAAAGTTATGTTGAATGTGGTCTTTCTCTCAGAATATCCTACTGTACTGTGTTCAGCTTTCTTCTTCTTGCAATGATGTGAGATGATCAAATTTTATGTGATAAGATGAAGTGAGATGATGGCATAAGCATCGTGACATAGCCTTAGGCTATTACTGACCTTCCAACTCTATGTCAGAAGAAGGATCATCTGATTTTGAATCTCGGGTAACTGAAACCATGGAAAGTGAAACCACAGATTAAGTGGGACTACTCTACTGAATAAACAGACTTGAAAAGGGAAAAATAATGAAAAGAGAATGTACCTGTTGAGCAGAGTACTGTGCATCAGTTACCATTCGCAGGGAAATATTAAACACTTTTCTATTGCATCTTGGTATGGGAGTCACCAAAGAAAACACAACACAGTTAAGCAGTGGATAAAACATTGTTTTACTCAGAGAAGAGACAGAGCAAGACGAGTTTCGGGTAATAGGTATTGGTCCCATGACAAGGGAGTGTCTCCCTGCAGACCACACAGGGCAATTGATCCATGCACACATTTCTTGTGCCACAGGGGAAGACTTCAACCTCTCTTCATAGGACAGATGTAACAGTGGGGTTGGCTAGGTACCACATGAGGCACATGCTTCAAGCAGAGACAAAAAGCATTCACTGAGACTGAAGCAGGAAAAGTACTCCCACGCAAGCTGATAAGCTCAGCACAGGCTGTGTGAGCCTTTCATCTCTCGGTAAGGAGGTGTTCCAGGTTCAAGACCCATTCTTTCTCCTCCTCTGGAATTGCTCTGCTGTCTTAGGAATTGAATCTGCTTTCTCCTTGATAGATGAACTTCGTCCTGGCTGGATATTTTGTTGATCTTCTGGGGGAGGGACCTGTTGTAGTGACTCTCAAGTGTCTTTGCCCGAGGCGGGATTGCACCGCCCTTACTGGCGGCCGGACTAAGTAATCGGCTCGGGTTCGCTTTTGGGAGCTTCTGTTCCCTGAACGCTTTCCGTAGAGTTCCGGAGGACGGGAATGAAAATGGCGGCCTCCTAGTCTCCGGCCGGAGGAACCGAGAGCCTGGGGCCCCACTCCTCAGTGCGCCCCCAGAGGACAGCACCCAATCACTCCCGTATCCCCAGCCTCTAGCCCCACTTGGAGCTCACCCAGCCCGCGACCAATTCAAGGTAACCCCGAGCTGAGAGTTCAGTCCTCGGCTCTGTCTCTGCAGCCGGCTTCTCCGTTCTAATACCTGCGAGCTCTCCGACACTCCAACACCCCGATCCTTCTGGGACCCTCCGGGGCCTGGGGCCACGCTGGCCCCGCGTGGGCTTCACCCTGGTTTAGCCTCTGGAGCAATGTCCCTCAGTGGAACAGACTTTTAAAAGTCCTGATTTTGTGCTCCGTTCCTCCGCCGCTTGCCGGGAGCCGGCCCCTCCCCCCGCGGTCTATCTTCCCGTCGTTTTAGATTCACTTCTCCGCCAGTCCTACCTTTCAGAAAGTGGTTGATTTTCTGTTTCTAGAGTTGCTGTTCTTCTTCTCTTCGCTCTCCCGTTGGATTTGTAGGTGTTTGCAATGTTTAGATAAGCTATCGAGCTGATCTCCTGTTACCTGATGTAGTCTCAGGCTGCTACTTCTCCGCCATCTTGACTCCTCCCTCAAGACCCATTCTTATCCTGCCCAGTGGGGGGTCAAAAACTGAATGCATGTTTTAACAAATTAATTTTAATTTTAGCAAATACAACTTACATGTTCTTTAGGCTCATATTATTTTTTTCCTTTAATCATTACATGTTGAAAAAGGAAACTAATTAATTTTCTTAATTCCAGACAACATCATGTTTTGTATTCCCTTTTCCTCTGTGTCTTTTTCTGTTTTTGTGTATTTTTTCTTTCAGTGCCATATGAGAAAAATAAAACTTTTTCAAATTCATAGGCAGATTTTTAAACATTTATAGGGAGTTGTTTTACTTTTTCTTTTGATTCAGCCAAATGGCAAGAGCTTATAAGACAAAACTCAAAGTTTCTCAAGTAATTAATTTTTTTTTTTGATTTGTCATGGTAAGCATCTTCTTGAATCAACTTCTGATGTTATCAACAAAGCTCTTTCATTTTCTGGAAAAATAAAATTGAAAATGGTCATTTGTTCAAACTTCCGTTACCAGAGCTGTCTCTTGTTGTCTGTCTGTAACATATTTTATTTTCAGAAGTGTGGGGGGAAGGGGTGACTAATATAAAAATGTATTTGTTGGTATAACCTGCGAGAATTTAGAAATACATAAAACCAAAATAAGAATAATCATTACTTAGGTAAAATTTTAATTTGAATGACTTCTACTGCAGTTTATATTCCTAATCTTCAAGTAAACATTTAAAAAGGAGAGTCATTTTAGTGTCAGGTGCCATCATCTACAATATGCTTCATTTTACCATTCAAACCGTCATAAGAATGAGAAATAACAGATTACTAAGTAACTTTTGGTAACTCAGGGCCTTCATGAATATAGCTCAGAGTACAAAAGATAACTTGTGGCTTGCAATTTTTTTTTTTTTGCAATATCCTCTTAACAATATCCTATAATTTTGGTGCATATATAAAAACTAAGTAGAATTAAATATAACTAAAAGTTAATTTGACCTCTCTAATATATAAACAAATTAAATTCTAGAATTTAAGTGAAAATAAAGTCTTTTTTATTTATTTACTTTTATTTTTTTTAAAGATTTTATTTATTTATTTGACAGACAGAGATCACAAGTAGGCAGAGAGGCAGGCAGAGAGAGAGGAAGGGAAGCAGGCTCCCCGCTGAGCAGAGAGCCCAATATGAGGCTGGATCCCAGCACCCTGAGATCATGACCTGAGCTGAAGGCAGAGGCCTTAACCCACTGAGCCACCCAGGCGCCTTGAAAATAAAGTCTTAAAGAGTCGTTTCAATGTCAAACAAACTAAAGCAGCACCAAAAATACATTAATTATACTAATAGATGTAAATGAGAATATGAGTAGAAAATGTGATGAAAAGGAGATTAAGGTAGTAATTTAATGTGGATGCTCTGTATGGTAGTCATAATATGAAATGATTTATTTCTTGCACTGCATATAATAAGCATCAATATTAAAAATATTTTTGAAATATCAGCATGAATCATTTCCTTAACAATGAATGATCTCTTTAAAAAGGATGTGGACATTTTTGAAATGTACCATATACCTATTTTTTTTTTAATTTCACATTTGTTTAATTTTTCCTTGACTTGTTTTGTTTTATTTTATTTTATTTTTCATTATATTCATAGCAGACTGTAACCGTCCCTCAGAACAATGTACTGACCAAACATGCTTGAACATGTACCAGCAACAGGCCTCTGGGGGAGAGGATGAAATGGGTCTTTGAAGCTGAGCAGCTGGGAATGTCCAGCCCACTAAGGGTGGAACTGCCTGCTTTTTTTGTTGTTGTTGTTATCTCCCCTTCACCAGAGATCATCTGTAGTTAATTAGAAGAGTTCTTTAAATGTGTTTACTCAACCACAAATCCTATACTGCTTGATCAAGCATATCTTATCTATAATCTCCTTTGACTCCTTTGTTGATTGTTATCTTGTATCTAATTAATATGGGACTGAGGAGTTGTTCTGGGTGGTAGTCTTCTCAACTGCTGACCCCTACTCCCATTCTCTTGAAGCTGACTTGTTTGTGCCTCATTCTTCTCCAGAGGGCCATTGGAAAGTAGCAAGCGGCTGTTGGAAAGCAGCAGCAGACTATCTGGGTGTAATATAATAAAGGTGTACTAGGAAAAAAAAAAAAAAAAGACTAGCCCAAATTTCTCCATCTATTTCTCATATTTTTATCTAACAAGAATTCTTCCCTAGGATAATGATTGTGTCTTAATCCAGTTTTTTTTTAATTTAAATTCAACTAGCCACCATATAGTACATCATTAATTTCAGATGTAGTGTTCAGTAATTCACCAGTTGCATATAACACCCGATGCTCATCATATCACATGCCTCCTTAATGAGCATCACCCAGTTGCCCCATCACCCCACTCACCACCCTTTTCACAACTATCAACTTGTTTCCTAGAGACTCTTGACTCTATCTCTCATAGTTTTTCCCCATCTCTGATTTCTTCCCATTCAGTTTTCCCTCCCTTCCCCCATGGTCCTCTGTACTATTCCTTATATTCCACCTATGAATGAAACCATGTGATAATTGCTTTTCTCTACTTGGCTTATTTCACTTAACATAATGCCCTCCAGTTCTATCCATGTCATTGTAAATGGTAGGTAGTCATCCTTTCTGATGGCTGGGTAATATTCCATTGTGTATATAAACCACTTCTTCTTTATTCATTCATCTGAAATTCATCTTGGCTCCTTCCACAGTTTGGCTATTGTAGACACTTCTGCTATTAACATTGGAGTACAGGTGCCCCTTTGTTTCATTACATCTGTATCTTTGGGGTAAATACCCAACAGTGCAGTTGCTAAATCATAGAATAGCGCTATTTTTAACATCTTGAGGAACTTCCATACTGTTTTCCAGAGTGGTTGTACCAGCTTACATTCCCACCAATAGTGTAAGAGGGTTCCCTCTTTCCACATCTTCGTCAACACTTACTGTTTCCTGTCTTGTTAATTTTAGCCATCCTAACTGGTGTAAAGTGGTATCTCACTGTGCTTTTAATTTGTTTTCCCTGATGCTGAGTGATGTGGAGCATTTTTTCATGAGTCTTTTGGCCAATTTTATGTCTTCTTTGGAGATGTGTCCATCTCCCATTTCTTGACTGGATTATTTGTTTTTTTGGGTGTTGAGTTTGATAAGTTTTTTATAGATCTTGGATACCAGTCCTTTATCTGATATGTCATTTGCAAATACATTCTCCCATTCTGTCAGTTGTCTTTTGGTTTTGTTGACTGTTTCCTTTGCTGTGAAAAAGCTTTTGATCTTGATCAAGTCTCAATAGTTCATTTTTACTTTTGTTTCCTTTGTCTTTAGAGACATGTCTTTTTTTTTCCCTTTTTATTAATTTTTTCAGCGTAACAGTATTCATTCTTTTTGCACAACACCCAGTGCTCCATGCAAAACGTGCCCTCCCCATCACCCACCACCTGTTCCCCCAACCTCCCACCCCTGACCCTTCAAAACCCTCAGGTTGTTTTTCAGAGTCCATAGTCTCTTATGGTTCGCCTCCCCTCCCCAATGTCTTGCAAGAAGTTGCTGCGGCCAAGGTAGAAGAGGTAGAAGAGGTTGCTGCCCATGTTTTCCTCTAGGATATTGATGGATTCCTGTCTCACATTGAGGTTTTTCATCCATTTTGAGTTTATCTTTGTGTATGGTAAGAGAATGGTCCAGTTTCATTCTTCTGCATGTGGCTGTCCAATTTGCCCAGCACCATTTATTGAAGAGTCTGTCTTTTTGCATTGGATAGTCCTTCCTGCTTTGTCAAAGATTAGTTGACCATAGAGCTGGGTGTCCATTTCTGGGGTCTCTATTCTGTTCCATTGATATATTGTCTGTTTTTAGCCAGTACCATGGTGTCTTGATAATCACAGCTTTATAATATGGCTTGAAGTCAGGCATTGTGATGCCTCCAGCTTTGTTTTGTTTTGTCTTGTTTCAACATTCCCCTGGCTACTCAGGGTCTTTTCTATTTCCATACAAATTTTAGGATTGTCTCTTCCTGCTCTGTGAAAAAAATTCAGTTGTATTTTGATAGGGATTGCATTGAAAGTGTAGATTGCTCTGGGCAGCATAGCTATTTTAATAATATTTATTCTTCCAACCCATGAGCATGGAATGTTTTTCCATCTCTTTGTGTCTTCCTTAATTTCTTTCATAAGAGTTCTATAGCTTTCAGAGTACATAACCTTTACCTCCTTTTGTTAGGTTTATTCCTAGGTATTTTATGGTTTTGGTGCAATTGTAAATGGGACCAATTTCTTAATTTTCTTTCTTCAGTCTCATTGATAGTGCACAGAAATGCAACTGAGTTCTGGTGCACTGATTTTGTATCCTGCCACATTGATGAACTGCTGTATGATTTCTGGCAATTTGTGGGTGCAGTCTTTTGGGTTTTCCAAATAAAGTATCATGTAATCTGCAAAGAGTGAGAGTTTGACTTCTTCTCTGCCAATGCTAATGCCTTTTAATTCTGTTTTCTGATTGCTGAGGCTAGGACTTCTAGAACTAGGTTGAATGATGCTGGTGAGAATGGGCATCCCTGTCATGTTCCTAACCTTAGGGGAAAAGTTCTCAGTTTTTTCCCATTGAAAATGATATTTACTGTAGGCTCTTTGGAGATGGCTTTTTTGGTATCTCCATCCCTACACTGTGAAGAGTTTTAATCAAGAAAAGATGCTGTATTTTGTCAAACGCTTTTTTTTTTTGCATCAATCGAGATATACAGAACATTTCATCCTGAAACAACAGAATAAACATTCTTTTTGAGTGTACATGGAACCTTCTCCAGAATAGTTCAAATACCACGTAACAAATTAGATCTCAACTGATATCAAAAGATCGGGATTATTCCTTGCATATTTTCAGACCACAATGCTTTGAAATTTGAACTCAATCACAAGAGGAAATTTGGAAGGAACTCCAACATTTGGAGGTTAAAGAGTATCCTACTAAAGAATTAATGGATCAACCAGGAAATTAAAGAAGAATTTTTAAAAAAAATTCATGAATCTGGGGCGCCTGGGTGGCTCAGTGGTTTAAAGCCTCTGCCTTCGGCTCAGGTCATGATCCCAGAGTCCTGGGATCGAGCCCCACATGGGGCTTTCTTCTCTGCAGGGAGCCTGCTTCCTCCTCTCTCTCTGCCTGCCTCTCTGCCTAGTTGTGATTTCTCTCTGTCAAATAAATAAAATATATATAAAAAAAAATTCATGGATCTTTAGGGTAAATAGAACTAGAGGGTATTATGTTTAGTGAAATAAGTCAATCGGAGAAAGACAACTATCATACGATCTCCCTGATATGAGGACGTGGAGATGCAACATGGGGGGTTAGGGGGATAGGAGAAGCATAAATGAAACAAGATGGGATTGGGAGGGAGACAAACCATAAATGACTCTTAATCTCGCAAAACAAACTGAGGGTTGATGCGGGGGGGGGGGGCGGGTGTTGGGGGAAGGGGAGGGGGGGTTATGGACATTGGAGAGGGTATGTGCTATGGTGAGTGCTGTGAAGTGTGTAAACCTGGCGATTCACAGACCTGTACCCCTGGGAATAAAAATACATTATATGTTTATTAAAAAAATTAAAAAATAAAAAAAAATTCATGGAAACTAATGAGAATGAAAATACATCTGTTCAAAAGCTTTGGGATACAGCAATGAGGATCCTAAGAGGGAAGTACATTGCAATACAAGCCTCTCTCAAAAAATCAGAAAAAAAGGGGCACCTGGGTGGCTCAGTGTGTTAAGTCACTGCCTTCAGCTCCAGTCATGGTCTCAGGGTCCTGGGATAGAGCCCCAAACCGGGCTCTCTGCTCAGCAGGGAGCCTGCTTCCCTCCCTCTCTCTGCCTGCCTACTATATCTCTCTCTCTATCTCCTTTTCTGTCAAATAAATAAATAAAATCCTTTCTAAAAAGCAGAAAAAAATCACAAATACCAAGCTAATCTTAACTGCAAGGAACTGGAGAAAGAACAGCACACAAAGTCTAAACCAAGTAGGAGATGAAAAATAATAAAGATTGGAGCAGAAATCAATAAAACAGAAACCAGAAGAATATGAGAACAGATAAACTAAACTAGAAGCTGGTTCTTCGAAAGAATTAGTAAGATTGATAAACCTCTAGCTAGACTTATCAAAAAGAAAAGAGAAAGGACCCAAATTAATAAAAACATGACTGAAAGGGAAGAGATCACAACTAACACCAAGGAAATACAATTTTAAGAACATATTAGGAGCAACTATGTGCCAACAAATTAGGTAATCTGGAAGAAATGGATGCATTCCTGGAAACTTATAAACTACCAAAACCAAAACAGGAAGAAATAGGTAATCTGAATAGACCAATAACCAGCAAGGAAATTGAAGCAGTAATTAAAAACCTCCCAAAAAACAAGAGTCCAAGGCCAGATGGCTAGAATTCCCAGGGTAATTCTACCAAACATTTGAAGAAGAAATAATACCTATTCTACTAAAGCTGCTTTAAAAAATATATATGGAAGGAAAACTTCCAAACTTGTTCTATGAAACCAGCATTACCTTCATCCCAAACCTGACAAAGACCCCATCGAAAGGAGAATACAGAACAATATCTCTGATGAACACAGATGCCAAAATACCAAGATACTAGCCAACAGGATCCAACAGTACACTAAAAGATTTATTCACCACAACCAAGTGAGATTTATTCCTGGGATGCAAGGGTGGTTCAACAAATCAGTCAATGTGATACGTCACATTAATCCAGAATTTCAAAAGAGTGATAAGAAAATCATGTCCGCAAGATGTCACTAAATCAATCATCCATCAGGGATGGTTGGGAGGAGTTAGAAAAAACTAAATCTAAAACTTTATCTTCTATTTAAAACATATAGATATGAATAGGTCACATTTTCTTGGGGCTGAAGTTATCGGTACATCATGGGCATTCTCCAATTGGTATATGTGATGCTTAAATGGCAATTATTTATAGATTTTTTTTTTTTGCCTAGTCAGCTATACGTAGCACACAGTCACACAGTTTCACAATATCGAATGATGATTCTAATGGAAAGCAATTTAAATTTTTTCCCTATTTGTATATATTTTCAAATACCATTATTAATGTTTCACTGGATTTGTGTATATTTTGTCATTTGTCTATAAAATGTTGGCAGAAATTCTTATTTCTTATATCACCTATATGATTTCTTTTTTAAGAAGGAAATAGGATTTTTGTTTTACATGTGTCCATTTACTATTACCATGCTCAGTGATTATTTGCAATAAAAAGCTTTAATTCTTGAATGTCATTTTGTGTATTCAGATTTCATTTATGATACATTAATCATGAATTAATCTAAATAGTGAAGCCTGTGATTTTTTTTTCTTCATTATTTATTTATTTTTTTTTATTTTCATTTTATTTATTTTTTTCAGTGTAACAGTATTCATTCTTTTTGCACAACACCCAGTGCTCCATGCAAAACGTGCCCTCCCCATTACCCACCACCTGTTCCCCCAACCTCCCACCCCTGACCCTTCAAAACCCTCAGGTTGCCCCAACCTCCCACCCCTGACCCTTCAAAACCCTCAGGTTGTTTTTCAGAGTCCATAGTCTCTTATGGTTCGCCTCCCCTCCCCAATGTCCATAGCCCGCTCCCCCTCTCCCAATCCCACCTCCCCCCAGCAACCCCCAGTTTGTTTTGTGAGATTAAGAGTCATTTATGGTTTGTCTCCCTCCCAATCCCATCTTGATTCATTTACTCTTCTCCTATCCCCCTACCCCTCCATGTTGCTTCTCCATGTGATTTTTTAACAGGAATTTTTTAGTGAATTTTCAAAAAATTCTATTGGGAAATTCTAAATTGTTTTTATTGATTTTATCTATCAAAATAGGTACTTTCATAAACAACTTATTTCATCTTAATTTTTCTGTTAGCATAAAATTCAATAGGTATTTAGATTTTTTACATTTCGTTTAGTTTGCTATCAAATCTTCACTTAAAAATGTTAACACTTATTACATAATGTTGTTTATATGCTTTGAGTAGTTCCTTGAGTTTTGTGATTATCTACTCTCTGCTCAAGTGGAAAATGAACCTTTCATTAGAACAGGTTACATGTTATGTTCTTTTTACCTTCAAAATAATCACATGATGGAGAGCTACATTTTTAAATAAATCAAGTTCCAGGAAGTCCTAAATCACATAGCTAGATGCATGGAGATCAATTCAGGCCTTTCTGATTCCTAAAGACAATGCTGTGTTGCCTTCTTGAGAGTGGTCCCTCAGCACACAGTGTATCATTTGAAAAGTGTCCTTTTTTTCATTAAATTTTATTAAATTTCATCATGACAGTATACCCCTCACACATAGCACTCTTACCATCAAAAGGCTGTAATAGTTTAGTAATGGGATTGACTGCTTTCTATTGATTTTCTTTTCAAATGTACACATTCAGCTATAGAGATTACAGAAGGTAAGAATTAGAGGGAGAAAGCACTTATCACAGTAATAACAGATCCACAATGCCACAATCTCATTGTATCATTATAACTCAAGTTCCTTACCTAAGTTTGTCTTCACATGAAGTATGGATACATAAATTCTACACATCAGACATTCTTCCATTCCAGGAAGACCCTTATTTTCTTTCTCTATTAATAATCTTGTCCCACCTACTTTCTAACTTCTAGGAATTTGTCATTGATGGAACCTATGTTCGTTTTAAGGTACTATCAGTTCATTCCTTTTCTATAGGATTTATCATCTCCTTCTGTTATGTCAAAAGTCATCTGAGAATGAAGGAGAGTGCTCTCAGGCTCCGTTTTAAACTAGAAGCTTTTTGTAATCTTTAAGATAACCTTTGTGGGGTATTCTCTTCTTTTTCCTTAGTCTTAGGTGATTCATATTGGAGTATGAGTGAAACATTTAGATTTAAGGAAAGATTGCTACTTACTGATGTGAATTTTTCAGTGGTTACTTACAGTTAAATTTATAGCAAAAAAAAAAAAAAAATCCCTCAGCCCACTGTGTGGGATTGAGGCTGGGGCAGATGCTGCAGATGATTGTAGTAGGACCATAGGGGTAGGCGTGGAGGTGATGAGAAGAGGTGTGGCCTGTGATGCATTTTAGAGGAAGAACTAACAGGAATTGCTACTAGGCCATACAGGTCTACAAAAATGTCTTTAAGAATCTGATTTCAACTATTTTAGCTATATAATCAGAAGTGACATTGCTAGACATTATAGTAATCCTATTTTTAACTTTCTTAAGAACCTCCATATGTTTTCCATAATAGCCGCACCATTTTACATTCTCATTAAAAGTGCACAAGGTTTCCAATTTCTGTAGATCTTTTCCAGCACTTGTTATTTTCTGTTTGTTTTGGTTTCCTTGATAATAGCCACCCCAATGGGTATCAGATGATATTGTGGTTTTGATTCGCATTTCTTGAATGATTAGTGATGTTAAGCTTATGAATATGCTATACTTCTTAGCCATTTGTATGTCTTCTCTGAAGAATATCTATTCAAGTCCCTTGCCCTTTATAAATGTGGGTTTTTTTTTTTCACATTTTTTGCATTGTAAGAGTTATTTAAATATTCAGGATATTAGCCCTTTATTAGGTATATGACCCACAAATATTTTCTCCCATTCTATGGGTTGCCTTTTTATTCCACTGAATATGTCATATGATGCACTGAAGTTTTAAAATTTGATGCTGTCGTACTTGTTTATGTTTGCTTTTATTACCTGTGCTTCTGATGTCATGTCCAAGAAATCATTGACAAATCCAATGTCCCTCTAGGTTTTCTTCTAGGAAGTTTATAGTTTGTGGTCTTATAGTTAGGTCTTTAGTTCATTTTGAGTTAATTTTTGTATACGGTGTAAGGTTAGGGTGCAAGTGCATTTCTTTGTATGTGTAGATAGTTTTCCCAATGACTGTCTTTTCCCTATTCTGTGGTCTTGACACCCTTTCAAAGATCATGTGACCATTACACAGAGGCTTGATTCTTGGCTCTATATGATGTTTTTAAATTATCTCTTTCATGTTACCTCACATTTCTGAAGCTTTGTTCATTTCATTCTTCCTGTTTTTAGATTATAGAATCTCTACAGATCTGTCTTTAAGTCACTGATTATTTCTTCTGTTATGTCAAACTATTGTTGAGTCCTTATCATGCCCTTTTTACTTCAGTTACCCAACTCCAAAATTTCCAGTTAGTTTTTATAGTGATTCAACAATTCTATACATTACAAAGTGCTCATCATGATAAGTGTTCTCTTAATCCCTTCACATTTTTCAGCCATCTCCCAGCCCACCTCCCTTCTGGTAACCATCAGTTTATTCTCTATATTTAATAGTCTGTTTTTTTATTTGTCTCTCTCTCTTTTTTTCCTTTGTTCATTTGTTTTGTTTCTTAAATTTTGTATGAGTGAAGTCATATGGTATTTGAGAAGATACACCTTAACCACACATACCAGAGTGGAGTGACAACTGGTTTATTCAAGACCATCCTTACTTGTTCATGTAAGAGATATTCCTTAAAATTTTAATGGTTCCTTTTGCATCTGGCAAAATGATTTTTTACATTGGTAATTAGAGAAATTAGTTATATGTATTTATATTACAAACTTAATAATGATATTAATAAAATAATTTAAAGTAACATAGAAAATGCTTTTAAATTTTACTCCTGAAACTCACTATGTGATAAGCTGGAATTTAAATAAACTTGGAAATAAATAAAATGTTTATAGAGTGCTTATAATGTAGAAGACATAGATCTACAACTCACAATTTATTACTACATTTCATCCTCATAGCAATTCTATGATGTAAGAATTAATATGATTTTAATTTACATTAAAATACACTGAAGTATAAGGAATTTAAGTAACTAACTCATAGCCTTATGTACACTAGGTCAGAGCAGGAATTTTATACCTGCTGTCTGTCTCCAGGTCAGATGACATTGATCATTACAATGTTGCTTCTGTAATAATGAACATTTACACCAAACACTATTCTAGACACTTTACTTGTAGTATCACATTTAACTTTCACAACACTACTAGAAGCTAGATACTATTGTTACCTTCAAATAGAGATGAGAAAAAAAAAAATCCAGAGTCTTGAAATATAGTTAGTGCACAACATGCAAATTTTTTTTTAACTGAACTGATAAACTTTAATTTTATTTCATTGCTTTTGTGCGAAATGGAAGGACCATGCTCTGGGTTGAATTTTCATATCCAAAAGGCTTGGGTGAGGACTAAATTCAACAAAGAAGGGACACGTGCTAAAGAAGTCTAGAGAAGTAGTTGTAGTCTAGAAGGTCTGGGGCTTTACCACATAAGCCTTTATTTTAAGAGTAAATAAACATCAGATTTTAATGACAGGATCTGGTCTGCCACCTTCCCCCTTGCCAAATCATAAAAGCAAAAACAAAAGAAAAAACCCCATCATGACTGCATCGTAAAGAATGACTGTGACACACACTGTACAAGTGTGCAGATCAATTAGAACTCTATCCATGGCAAGGTATTACAGAAAGTTAAAGATTTGTTTGAAGGGCTGCAGAGGAGTAGACCGATTCAAGAAAAAATTAAAATCATTATGTTTTAGTAAAAGATTGGATTTGAAAGTATACAGGTTAAGAAAGAACAAAGTGTGAAGGATTTGTGGCATCCAAAACATAATGAATGATTTTTCCATTTCTGAGATAGAAAACAATAGAAGCGGTACTGATTTGAAAGGAAGTTCAAAAAACTATTCAAAGTACTTGGTACATACAAGACATCAATAGAAATTAATCCCATTTCATAACTTTATGTAAGTTTTGTCCTAGGAGTGTTGTTTGAAAGAAGAGAAAAATAAGTATTTCTTCTCAAAGTCTTAAAAGAAATTCTAACTTATGGAATAGAAAAAACCAATTTCATAGGTTTTCACAAAATGTATCATAAAGAAGATTTATGCTATCTAAATGTTTTACATTATTCTTTGGAACTCTTTGTTTCATAAACAAAATGTCTTATGACAACAAAAACATTCCCTGTTTATTGGGTCTTCCATTTCATGCTGTCTGTTGTATTATTATGGCTTATATAAAAGGTATGACATATTCCATTCAGAGTCATTCTTGACATTTCCAGGATTTATTCTTCACAAAACATTTCATCAAAATCTACCTATTTTCATTTACAATTCTTTTTCAACCCTGAAATATATATATATATTTTTTACCTTAGAGTTCAGGTGATCTCCAATCTAGACAGATTTAGAATTTTGTGTTGTGTCCATCATATGTAAACTGAGACATCTATGGGTCGTTTCCTAAATCAGTACTCATTTAATTGACAAGTTATGTCCCTGAAGCTCCTTATTTTTTTATGATTCCCTAAAATATTTTGGCAAATGTCAATATTTATAATTAAGCATCTACTTTGCTAGGAAAGAGACAGAGGAAAAAAAAAGTGAGAGTAAGAGGAACAGCAAAAGAGAAAGAAAATTCATTGCATTGTTAGGCAAATAATCTTGGATATATTGCAAAACACAGCTTATAATTATATATTACTTCTGAAAACTTAGAAAAACTTTTTTTCTGGGAGATTATTGCTAATCATTTCAAGGAAAAAGCACTAAATCTTTAATAATATATATCACAAAGAGCAAGCCTTAATAATATGAATATATCTTTGATTATGATTCATTATTCCTATCGCATTATCCAATTTCAAAGTACTCCATGATGATATTATAACAAAACCTGTGAAAGTATATCTACAGCATTATCCTTAAATCTATTTATCCAGTTTGACAAATCATTTTTATCACTTACTAGTGAAATAGAACTGTCTTTATATTCTTTTTTTCAGTCTTTATATTCTTAAAAATGATTATAACATTTAAAGTAATAAATGAAGATAGTTTATTTTTTCCTGCTTAGAAATAATACAAATTAACTTAGATTCTCTTGAACACAATTAGGGATAATGTGTCAAGGTTAGATGAAAATACAGCCCACATATAAGTAGATTATAATACTACAAATGAAGTAAGTTTTTATTTGTTTTTGTTTTGCTTTTTCATTGTGGAAATATTTTTTAATAATTAACATTTTTAGTAACTGTATTTCATATACCAAAATTCATGTCAATCTCATATTTCTGCTTCTTTATTACAGAAACAAAGCAAATAATCAGGCATAAGCAGTGGCAGGAAATTCTCAAATGCAGTTTTGCAAGACATTTAATGGTAGGATCTGAATTTTTAGTATTTCCAGAACTTGCATTAACAATTGCATTAACAATTTCATTAACAATTTGCATTAACAAATTCATTAACAACTTGCATTAACAATTTCATTCTGAGATTCTGGAAATATGAGCACAGAAACTACAGCTTAATGTATAAATTATTATCTTTAGAGGGGTACTACAAATGCAGCTAGTACATAATTCAGGAGTTAAGTATAGATGAGCAGAGAATTCAAAAAAGTACTAAATGATTTAAAAATGTTGATTAATACAAAAAGAATTTAGTCAACACTGTGTAGACATATTCACTTACCCACTCCTGAACAAGAAGCTGAATATGACCTTAGTGTGGACTTGTAATACCAAAAATGTGGATAATGTCAATAAAAATAGCTAAGGAATATTAAAAGTTTACAATGTGTAGGGTATTACCTTAATAGCTAATATGGATTTTCATATTTAATTCTTACCACAATGCACTAAGGTAAGCATTACTGCTAAGTATATATTAAAGATAAGGAGACTAAAGAATAAGAGATCAAATAAATTCTTTCCATTACAGGAAGACCTAATGTGAAGGCAAAGTCTGCTCCAAAGTCTGTGCTTTTACCTATGACATAAGACTTGAGTAGGTATATATGGCTATACTGCAGTGCCTCTACTACTGGTTACTTTTAGCAAACAAAAATGGAGAAAGTTCTTCAGAAATAATCTAAAAAGTAGCAATTATAGTACACTGTGAAAAGGGAAGTCTAGAATCCCCTGGAAAACTTCGTGAGATACAGCCTTAAATCATGTTCAAAGATTTGTGGATTTTCTCAGAACTTCATTATAATATACAACATTATCAAATATGGAAAAACTGTTATTAAAAATCACAGAAAAATAGCAGCTTAATGCTATACTGAAGATATCCAGGATTCCACAAATGTTTATGCTTATTTTTGTGATTGTTTTAATTTTCTAAGGACATATAATATAATGGCATCAGCTGGAAACATTGATGGAAGACAAAAGTTTGGAAATATGAAGAGAAAGTAGAAAGTATGTTAAAGTTTCTAGAGGAGAAAATAAATCAATGATCTAGGGAAATACAGTATGATTGCTCAGGAATAGTAGATTTATCATTATAAATTTAAAATGAGATCACCCATTACTGGAAAGTTGAGCATTTTCTCCAGCCACACTCAGGTTTGGTTCCCTGGAGCAGTCACAAAACTAGTGAAGAGCTGATTTAAATAGCATTAGGACTTTGCCAATCAAGTAGGAAAATCTAATAGAAGAGCAAGTTATTTGGTGTTAAACGTAAGAGAATAGTTATAAAGATTCACCATGGAATTTAACCCGAGTGAAGTGGGAAGAGATGACCATAGGAAATAAGAGAAATGAAAGACAGTGCAGAAAAAGTGTTAATTTAATGGTAATAGAGAGTGAGCAAAAAAGACAGGACATAGTGGTCAGATAGTGGAGTGCTTAAGTTGATACCATACAGGGGTTGCATTTACTGGTAATGCCAAAGTCTGAACAGAAGTGAACCTGAAATAAAATGGACAAGATCAATGGAACAGAAAAGTCCAAAGCACTATCATGAGGTTTGAAAGTTTCATTTATGTGTATTTAAACTACAAAGAATTAAATTTGAAGTAGTTAGAGAGAAAGGGTAGTGAGACACTTGCAAAAATAATTAAGAAATATCTACTACTTTTAGGCTCTCTCTTTGCTTAGAGGACCCCTTTCAATATTTCCTGTAGAGCTGGTTTGGTGTTTGCAAATTCTTTCAGTTTTTGTTTGTCCTGGAAGCTTTTGATCTCTCCTTCTATTTTCAATGATAGCCTAGCTGGATAGAGTATTCTTGGCTGCATGTTTTTCTCGTTGAGTGCTCTGAATATATCATGCCAGCTCTTTCTGGCCTGCCAGGTCTCTGTGGATAAGTCTGCCGCCAATCTAATATTTTTACCATTGTATGTTACAGACTTCTTTTCTCGGGCTGCTTTCAGGATTTTCTCTTTGTCACTAAGACTTGTAAATTTTACTATTAGGTGACGGGGTGTGGACCTATTCTTGTTGACTTTGAGGGGGGTTCTCTGCATCTCCTGGATTTTGATGCTTGTTCCCTTTGCCATATTAGGGAAATTCTCTCCAATGATTCTCTCCAATAGACCTTCTGCTCCCCTCTCTGTTTCTTCTTCTTCTGGAATCCCAATTATTCTAATGTTGTTTCGTCTTATGGTGTCACTTATCTCTCGAATTCTCCCCTCATGGTCCAGTAGCTGTTTGTCCCTCTTTTGCTCGGCTTCCTTATTCTCTGTCATTTGGTCTTCTATATCACTAATTCTTTCTTCTGCCTCATTGATCCTAGCAGTGAGAGCCTCCATTTTTGATTGCACCTCATTAATAGTCTTTCTCTTTCCTGGATATATATGTTAAGCTAAACAAGGCCCAACAGCCCTAACATTAACAAAAACAAACTGTATAACCAACAAGAATAATAACATCTTCCAAATTAGCCTCATTTATAATAATTATCAAACTTCATAGTCATACAAGCTAGAAAATAAAATACTCATCAAATGTGTCTGTGGTTTTCAAAACTTAGGCTCTTGGGGGAAAATGTAACTTGGTAAATACTTTAGGCATTAATGAAATATTTGAGAAAAAACAAAACAACAAAAAATCATGATCATGGGGAAAAAAACACTCTGATGCACATTTCTTACATTAGGACAATATTCCTATTGCTAAAAGGGAGAAAAATGGTAAATAAGTAACAAAAGAAGTTATTAGTTTCCATGATTAGGGGAATTTGGCTCACTGGAGCCAGAAACACTGCAGACTAAGTCTAGGAAGATAACCTAGCATGGATTTATATGCTTCATGAATACAGAAGCAAAAGACAAGTTCTCATGCCCATAGTGTGACAGAGAAAGAGAAGATAGATTCAGCAGAAAGAAAGGATAAAATCAACAGATAATAACAAATGATTTATTAACAGACACCCACATGAACAGATAACCAAGAGCAGATAGAATAGGGACCTCTCCAGGAGACCTAAAAGGAGAGATGAATTTAAAGTCCAAATGTGTCACCTAAGGTATATAAGTTTTCCTGAAAATATGATGAAGCTCTAGGAAAGGACAGGGTATATTTGAATTGATGAAAATTTGGTATCTGCCACCAGAAGGAAAGGAAATAAATAAGGTATTAAAATGAGTTATGGAAAAACACAATTAGAATTAGTTTTGGCACCATCAGAGTGTAGACTGAGAGTTAAAGCTGATGGAACTTTAGGGGATTGAAATTTGCAAGTGCTATGCCAGATAAATAGCATGTATTGCACTGTACAGTAATTTAACTTAATATAGATATGAAGACCAAAATTGTAATGAGATGGAATTTTAGTTGCGGAACTACAATAAAAATAATAACTAGTTTTGCTTAAATAATGGCTTATTGAAAAATCTTAAATAAACTCAATTGTGTGAATATAGTTCACTGATAAATATTTCTATGGAAGTCCTTTCTCATTTCATTTCTGTATGTTTTTTAAGATTTTATTTATCTGACAGAGAAAGATCACAAGGAGGCAGAGAGGCAGACAGAAAGAGAGGGGAAAGTAGGCTCCCTGCTGAGCAGAGAGCCCGAAGGGGCTGGATCCCAGGACGCTGAGATCATGACCTGAGCCAAAGGCAGACGCCCAAGCCACTGAGTCACCCAGACACCCCTCATTTCTGTATGTTAACCCTAAAACTGCAACTTAAATTCAACTTGTCAAAACCTGAAGCCATATTTTGAGATAAATATATATTTTTGTCAATCTCAAATTACTCCACTCTTTCATTTTTCTCAAACAAATCTTTTTTCAATTCTTGTATTCTGATAAAATTTAGATAGGCACTCTCAACTTCTGAACCAAGAGGTTTGATAAAAACAGAGATTATACTTAAGTAGATTTTATCAACCAAAAGATCAAATGTAGATATTTGGCAATACCATATTTTAATAAATATTTAAAGTAAAAATATTTTATGCCACTATTTTAACATGGGTGAATTAATCTAGAGACCAATAGATTATAAATTATTGATAAACAACTAATGAAAAATGTCAGAAAACAATTTCAATTACTTTTTACTCCTTTGTGTAATGGTGAGGGGTGAAAAATATAACAGAATTTTTTTTTTCAGGATGATGATCATTTTACTTTTTTCCAACTTTTAATTTAAATTACTATTAGTCAACATACAATGTAATATTAGTTTCAGGTGTAGAATTTAGTGATTCAACACTCAAATACAATTCTCAGTGCTCATCATACCAAGTCCCATCCTTAATTCCATCCCCTACTTTACCCATCCCCTGCCCACCTCCCTGCTATAATAGAATTCCTTAATATGTTTTTAATATCTTAGTATTATGAAGACTAGTCTAAGCTATTTTCACTGATTAAACTAGATTTCCTAATTACCTTAAATATGGTTGTGGTAAGAAGTTGGAGTCAATTCATTTATTTTGTAATACCAAATCATCACATGCCCTACCTGCTCCTTTTGTTTTTCTTCCAAAATTTCAATCAAATTCTGTAGTCAGTTAAAACACAACTTCACTTAATATCAAAATTCTTTTAAAAACTGTCTGAGAGGTACTGAGTGTTAAAAAGTGCTTAAAATTCCTCTATTGATTTAATTGATTTATTTTTTTATTTCAGACATTTTACTGAAAATATATATGAATTATACGCTTTAAAAATTGTTCTTTAAGACAATAATTTAATAGAACTATACATTTTTTAAAAAGGATATTACATAATAGAGGTTTCTTATTTAACAATTGGAGTTATTTTATGTCCAATTTAAACATTAAAAATTTTGCATAGTTGATTTACTGATAGTTTTGAGTTAACAGAATCTGTAATATATATTATCCAGTTTATTTGTTTTCTAATCATCCTTCCTGCTTTTCAAGTCTATTTTATAAAGACTTTTTAAAGCATTTCAAGTAAATAACTGAACATTTACCATGAAAACCATGCTGTAAGGTTATGCTTCCTTATTTAAAGCAATATGTTTACTGAGATTTAAGTTTGGCTTCTCTTAAGAAGAACTCTGGATTATTAAATATATTATTGATATTAAAAAGCAATTGTATTTTTTTTTCAGTTTCAAAAGTAAGAACATTTGACAGCTAAGGATACATTTTATTTTTTTAAGAACAGACATTCAACCTAGGGCATAGTGGTGGTAGCCATAGCAACAACAACCTTCAGACCTACTCCAATTTCTAAACCTAGATTATCTCAAACACCTACAATAAAGCCCTATCAGAAGGAAAGCCATGACCATTGTGGGACATAAAAGCTTTTCAACTCATCTCTACTATCCTGACAGGATGCCTGGATTCAAGAAAATTGCAAGGTATATGAAAAGGCAAAGAAAGACCCACTCTGAAGACATGAGGCAATCATTAGAACCATACTTAATTTATGACAAAGTTATAGTAATTGTGTGATAAAAACTATAAAATAACTATTATTAATATTGTATTACTATTACTAATATTGTGTTAAATGCTCTATTGGAAAAGGTGGTTCAATGTGCAAACTTAAATAGATAATTTCACCAGACAGAAATTTTAAGAAACAATGAAAGGGAAATGCTAAAAATAATAGAGTAAAAGAAACAAGAAATGTTTTTGATATGTGCACCTATATTCTTAACACAGTTGAGGAAAGATTCGATGAACTTGAAGATAAGTCAATATAAATTATTCAAATAGAAACATAAAGAGAAAAGTGAATGAAAAAATACAAGAAGAGATTATTCAAAAGTCATGGGCTATTATCAATCCATCTATGTGCACATGCACACACACACACACACACACACACACACATTCTTTCTCCCAAAGAGAGACAATGGGATGCAAGAGACATTTGAGAAAAAAATGACTATAAATTTCTTAAAATTAATGACATATATTACATTACAAATCTAAAGAGATAGACAACCCCAATAGAATGGATATACTAAAGTACTAACCAAGACACTCATTCATTGAACATTGCTCAGAAATTTATTTATTTTTTCCATTGAACATTGCTCAGAAATTAAAAAAAAAAAGAGTATACCAAAAATTGCTGCAATAGCAGATATGAATAATAAGTTAATTTTTTTTCTTTTTTAAAAGATTTTATTTATTTATTTGACAGGGAAAGAGAGAAAGAGAGCACAAGCAGAGGGAGCAGCAGAAGGAAAGAAAGAAATCTTCCCGCTGGGCAGGGAGGCTGAAGTGGGGCTTGATCCCAGGACCCTGAGATCATGACCTATGCCTAAGGCAGACAATTAACTGACTGAGCCACCCAGGCACACCATAAATGCATTTTTCTAAGTGAAAATTTCTAATATATTTCTAAGTGGTTCTCCTAGATCCAAAGGCTAAAACTATATGCTTCCTTTATCTAACACTCTGGTAACTAACTGCAAAACTATAGGGACTAAAAAAAGATTAGTTCTTGTCAGAATTTGTGGGAGAAGGGAGATGGTTTTAATACAAAGGTGTACAATGAGACAATTCTGTTTTTAATATTACATTTTGTATGGAACCATAATTGTGTATAAACAACAATTTGCTTTTGTTTTGTTTTGTTTTTTTGAAAACCATAGAACGGTATATCACAAAATGTAAGTTTTACTGAATGGAAACATTTAAAAAATCTACCAGGATGTTGGAGGGGGAAGGAAATGTAGACTGTGATAAATGAATCTAACTGTATTACAAATGAATCACACAACCACACTGAAAGGGATGGGGAAGACAGGATCTGGCTTGGGTAAATATTATAAGCCTAAAGGCAAAAAGAATTTTATAAACACGCTGTATTTCATGCGAGTATACTGAATAAACAAATAAATAATAAAAATGTCATAAGAATCAACCTGAAAGAGCAAAAATATGAATCCATAATTGAACAAATAAGTAACTTAATATATAAGTACACAGAGAAGTGACAACTCTTTTTACAGAAGAATTTTGGTTCATAGATATAAAAGAAAATAGAACACCACTATTAGAATAACATAGGAGTAATTGCTACAGGCACTGATGGATGATAAATTTAGAAGGTGAATGTTCAAACAGAAACAAAGTATTTACATAGTGTCAAAATATCTCCTCAACTGCATTTGATCATTTCTAAGAGAAAAAATAGTAAGTTCATATTGTGGCAGACACCACCTTAAGCAAAGGACAAGGTTAGTATCACTTCTAATATATATAGACATAATGTACCCCCTAATATGAGGTATGTGTTACCAATGAGGTAACACAACTTCCCTAAGTATCCTTCTTAATAATGTATAGCTTCAATTTAATAATGGGAAAGTCATCAAAAAAAGCCGAATTGAAGGGCATTCTATGTAACTTGTGTTTATATTTCAAAAGTTTCAAAGTATTGGTAAAATAAGAGAAGACTGAAGGTTGTCAAAACTGTATTCTGGCTCAGGATCATAAATACAATTTATAGTTATTATCTGGTTTAAAGGAAATGATACTTTGAACTCAAATACCCAGAGTCTGTCTGTGTCTACTCCAAAAGAAACAGCTCTATTGTATGTGGTTAAGAAATCTGATTGCTGGGGTGCCCTGGGTGGCTCAGTCAGTTGAGCATCTGCCTTTGGCTCAGGTCATGACCTTGGGGTCCCAGGACTGAGCCCCATGTTGGGCTCCCTGCTCAGCAGGGAGTCTATTTCTCCCTCTCCCTCTGCTCTCTCCCTCACTACCACTTATGCATGCTCGTTCTCTCTCCCTGTCTCTTTCTCTCAAATAAAATCTTAAAAAAAAGAAAGAAATCTGATTAGTGATGCAGGGCAGACACTCTGAGCCTTAGGGAAAAGAATAAACAAACACAACACTTCAAAGGCCCAAACACTACTTGCTAGATGTTTATGAAATAGCAATATAGAATTTTATACTCTGTAAGGAATTCATCTAAATTCAATTAAGAAAAATAGATATGCATATTCTTAATATTAAAGAAATTTAATCCACACCTAAAATCTTTCCTATAAATGAAACTGTAGATGTACATGACCTCAACAATAGATTTTACTAACTATTTAAGAAAGAAATAATACCAGTTCTGCAAAATTATTCCTGAAAATAGATGGGGTAGCATTGATATTACCCTGGCAGAGTAATACATCATGTGCAGAAAGAAAACCAAACAAAAACTACATAATATTTCATAATATGAATAATATTAATACATAATATTTCATAATATGAATTAAAATATTGTTTATAATATCCAGAATCTGGAATAAACCAAATGTCTAACACTTGAAGAATGGACAGAAAGACTGTAGTTTCTCCATTGACTGGCATAGTACTCAGCAATAAAAAAGAATGATCTTCTGATACATGGATGAATCTCAAAAGCATTAGGATAAGTAAAATAATTGAGATATGAAAGACTCCAAGTCATTTAGTTGTATTTTTATGACCATCTGGGAAAGGCAGTATCTGTGTCAGATGTGAGAGGCTGAATTAGGAGAGACATGACTGCAAAGAAGCAGGAGTAGCCATTTTAACTTGACAGAAATGGTCTAATTACAGTGATGTATAATTGTAGTGATGACTGTATGACTATATATATGTTTTAAAACTTTTTAAATTGGGAGCGCCTGAGTTGCTCACTCAGTTAAGCTTCCAGCTCTTGATTTTGGGTTGGGATGGTGATCTCCGGGGTTGTGGGATCCAGCCCTGCACTGGGATATGCACTTGGCCTGGAGCCTGCTTGGGATTCTCACCCTCCACCCCCACAACCCACACGTGTATGCATGCATCCAAGTGTTCTCTCTCAAAAAGGAAACATAAAATAAAACTTTTTAAATTGTACAAATATAATTAACAAATAAGGTTTTATTATATGAAACAGATAACTTTAAAAATAATATGCCTGAAGGAGTTTGCTTGATAAAGCGTTTAATTTTCTATGTAATCTGACTTGGAAAAACTTGAATCTGAGTATTTGAAGTTACACATAGCATCAAAGGTAAGGCAACTAGGTTAAGAGTCTCTCCATTTCCCTAAACCTAACGTATTCCAGTTTAACATTCTAATACCTGGTCAGAATAGTTGCTCAGAAAAAAAATAGTGGAGGGCTTTTGTATTTTATTCATAGAAAAAGATGTGGTTCTTAGCCAAATAAATAATGCTGAATGTTAAGTCCAAGGAATGAAACAAGGGGTTTTTCCAAGAGACCATATCAAAGGTTAGAAAAAGTTGATTTTTCTAGGAGAGGCGCAGTGACTAAGTGAGTTTGAACATTATAGCTACTATATTTTGTATGTATCATGAATGTAGTATTATCTAACCCCTTTGTAATTTTCCTAAAAGCAGATTAGTTAATTTATGCCCACAAGATGCCAAAGGAAAGTCTGTAGTAAACAGATACAATTCTCACTGTGCTTTGGTATTCTTCCACATTTTAGCATTTCAAATATTTTAACATTTTAATTACATGAAATTTAAAAAAATATATTGAAATTTGATTTTCCTATGTGGAAGAACAGATTCTTCAAGAAGAAAAAAAAGCAACTATAAACTCTGAGCTGAAACTGATTGCATATTTTGATTTTTGCTCCCAATGCAAGTGGTAATTCCTTCTGCCTTCCCCACATAACAATTAGTGTCATTATCCACTGCTTTATCATAATGTTATGTATACCAACCTGTAAATTATCATCCAAATCCTCTAAAGCTGCAAAGTGGCTGACTATAGTAAAGTGCAATTTATTGATTATAGTTTCCAGCTTTCATATCCTACTGACAAACACAAGATGAATTCTCATCCGACTGATGAATTCAGTCTTTTGCTCCACTGAGATGTCAGATCCTGCAGGATCTTGTGTTGAGCTAGGAAGATCTAAGAAAGGAGATGATTTGAATGAATATAGCATTGTAATTCTTGCACATTTTTCCTTGCCAATACTGTGCATGAGGACTTAGAGTTAAAAAAAATAAAAACTGTTTGTCAATTTTATTAAGGACAAGACTAAATGTTCTATTAATGACACACTGAGATAATGAAAAAATACTCAGTCAAGATCTGTACACTGAAAAATCTAAAGTTACCTACAGATTCCTTTAATTGTGTATTTAAGGCCATAAAGATATAAGAAATATATAATCTTCATGTATCAAATAAACCATATGTTTTTTTTGTTTTTTGTTTTTTTTTTAATTTTTATTTATTTATTTGACAGAGAGAGAGACAGATCACAGGTAGGCAGGGAGGCAGACAGAGAGAGGAGGAAGCAGGCTCTCCGAGGAGCAGAGAGCCAGATGTGGGGCTCGATCCCAGGACCCTGGGATCATGACCTGAGCCGAAGGCAGAGGCTTTAATCCGCTGAGCCACCCAGGCGCTCAAATAAACCATATGTTAAGTGAATGAAGAATAATGCTGATAATGTTACTTGTGCAAATGACTTAGATGGCTAAAGAGAATAGACCAAAAAAATGAAAATAAGAGCATTGTACTATTCAGTATGCAGAAGTTAAGTATAGTAAAAATTCAATAGTGCAAGGCATGGGACCTTCTGTTTTACTCTCCTAATAATAAAAATAAAAAAATAAAGTTGTTTTCAGAAACCAATTTCTTTTTGCTGATGAGTCTAGAGAGGCAATTATTTAGATACCACTGCCCACAGCCCAATGAAGTGGCTCAGATTTTTTATTTTTTTCAAACAAAAAGCACCTTAAGAGTCCAACATTAAGATCATCAGGCATTTGCGACAGCCCTGAGGAAGAAATTCTGTTTATATACAAGCCTCTTGACCTTATTTATGAATAAGAAAATGAACAGTTGTATCTGTCCTAAAATTCTATCCCTCTCTCCCTCTCTTTCTCTCCACCACCCTATTCTCACCACCCTCATTATCACAAGATGGTTGCAACAGTGTCAGGCATCATCCTCTCACAACGCAATGTCTAAAAGTTGAAAGAGGGCATTTTTAAAATGTTCTTTTAAAATGTCAAATGTTATTCATGGAATATGTTGAAAGGCTATCTTATCCTAGAGACTAAAAGCTATTGAATGTCAAGTGTTTTGCTTTCAGAATATGAGCTAAAATTAAGTGTTGATACATTTCCAAGAGCTAAAATATTCCCCAAACCAGAACTACAACAAAATATCAATCATCATTGAAAGATTTGTTTGTAAATCATTGCTAGTGTTTCAGAAAGTGAACAAAAATTCTTTAAAAAGATTTATTTATGTCAGATAGAGAGCACAAGTGGGGGAGGGAAAAGAAGGAAATGGAAAGACTCTCAAGCAGACTTCACGCTGAGCACAGAGCCCAACATGGGGCTTGAGCCCATGACCTGAGCAGAAATCAAGAGTTGGAGGCTTAACTGATGAGCCACTCATGCATCCCTAAAATGTGTTTTATATAATTTTAAGTATAAGCAAGAAGAGAAATGTTTAAAAACTAATTTTCCTCAAATGGAAGTTTAATAAATACAAGATATATTAAATGTTCCTGAAAAATAATTCCTTGTTCAATGCAGTTTGAGAAATATAATTCATAATCACTTATAGAGAACTCTTGGTAGCCCTGCTGTAAAGAGCTTCTTGTATTTTCAACCCACAGAAATAGTGTGTGTTTGTGTATGTGCACAAAACTGTTAACAAAATGTTGCTTCAAATTATGAAATGGTAATTTTCTGCTCTATTGAAGGATAACATTTCTACAAATCATTGAATTCAAATTGTCTTAATCTAAATTGTCTTATGATGATGACTTACTAAATACTGCATGCATTCCACCTTCATTACATATTTGGTAGGCTGGTATTGAAAGAGATTATAGAAGACAATCATAACTGGATTAAATATATGAATGTATATTAATGAACACCTTATTAAAATCAGATTCAAAATTAAGATTAAAAATTTAATACTCAAGTTGTTAGTGAGCTAAACCATGTAGCTAAGGACTTTCTTATCTTGCCAATAGTTTTTTAAAAATCAATGTATAAAAGCACACATTCATAATGTTTTCTTGAATCGTGTTTCTTTTTTTATGATTTTATTTCTTTCTTAGAGCACATGGATGAGAGTAAGAGAGCAAGAGAGCAGGGGCAGGGGGAGAGGGAGAAGCAGATGCCCTGGTGACCAGGGAGCCCAATGCAGGGCTTGATCCCAGTACGCTGAGATCATGACTTGAGTCAAAAGCAGGTGCTTAACCAACTGAGCCACCCAGGTGCCCCTGGAATCATAATTCAAGAAGTGTTTTAATGTCTTCCATTTTTTTTTAAAGATTTTTATTTATTATTTATTTGACAGACAGAGATCACAAGTAGGCAGAGGCAGGCAAAGAGAGAGGAAGGGAAGCAGGCTCGCCGCCAAGCAGAGAGCCTAATGCGGTGCTTGATCCCAGAACCCTGGGATCATGACCTGAGCCGAGGCAGAGGCCCAACCCACTGAGCCACCCAGGTGCCCCAATGTCTTTCATTTTTTAAAGAAAATTAGGAATAATGAAATTCAGAATTTTCTCTCCTTAAATCAAATTAAATCAAATTAATCAAACATTAATAATGTTAAGAAGAAATGGAAACCCTAGAATTGAGAAATAGAATTTCTGAGATTAAAAATTTAGTAGGTAGACTTTGCCAAATGAACAGGGCAGAAGAGTAAGTGAACATGATGGTATAAAAACAGAAGTAATCCAACATGAAGAACAAAAAGAAACAATATTTCAAATAATAATATGTGGAGCCTCACATGTTAAATGGCACCACAGGGTCAAAAGTGCATGGAACTAGAATGACAGAAAGAGGATAAGACAGGGGGAAAAAAATTACTTAAAAGATGTAATGGCTGAAAGTTTCCCAATTTCTTAGGAGAGGTTTTGTAGATAAATGTTGAAAACAAAACAAAACACGCAAATAAACCTGAAGGCCATACCCACACCTCCTACAGTCAAAGTATTTAAAGTTGGAAATAAAAAGCAAATTATGACAGCAGCAAAAGGAAAATTACATTTAACATACAATGAAACAATAATCCAATTAATGAGTCAATCAAAAATGATGGGACATAAAAAGAATGGACATTTTTAAACTGATGAAGAAAAATAAAAAGATGTCAGTCCCACATTCTAATTTCAGTGATAATATAAATCATGACTGAAGGAAAAATAAAGACTTTTTGATAGAAAGAGAACAAAAAGAATATTTCCAGAAGAACTTTACTAAAAGAAAGCTAAAGAAAATTGTTCCAGCTGAAAGGGAAATGATACCAGATGGCCTCCTAAGTTCCCATAACAGAACAAAGAGCATAAGAAATGGTAAATATATGTGTAGTCCAAAAACTTTTCTGATATGTTTTCCTTATGTTTTATAAAACATATAATTGACTAAAACTAAAATTGTAACACTGTCTTGGAGATTTATTGTGTAAGTTTGTATTATTACATGTAATCATTATAATGTAAAGACAGTTTATACTTTTACCAATTTTAAGATTGTAATATAAGCTGAAGCACAGCACAGAATAAATGGAAAACTCTCCAAATAATTTTATGGAGTTTGTATCAAAAGTGTTCAAAAATGAAATTATATTTAAAGTGTACTTCTTATAACCACATAAACTTGGCCTTTGTTCTTCATTCTGAAATTTCTGCATTTGTTTATTATATGTATGTAATAATGCATACACACATATGTATAATTATTGATATGATTGGGTTAGTATTTAGTTTGTTTTCAAATTTTCTCGTTTTTTTCTTCGTTGTTTCTCTGACCTCCCTTTGCAGTCTGTTTTTCACTATTTGAATGTTTTCTTAAATAGATCTGTAATTTGCATGTGTATTTTTGTAGTAGTTACTCTGAGGTTTATAACATATCCTCAGGAGATGTCACATCCAAAGATATTCTGTACACCAAAAATATAGTAAAATAAATCAAGTTATTTAATTTTGTTTCACATGCATAATAATACACAAAATGTGAGGGGAAAATGCATATCCCATAACAATATTCATCAAAATTATCTTTTTTGAGGGGCGCCTGGGTGGCTCAGTGGGTTAAGCCGCTGCCTTCGGCTCAGGTCATGATCTCAGGGTCCTGGGATCGAGTCCCGCATCGGGCTCTCTGCTCAGCAGGGAGCCTGCTTCCCTCTCTCTCTCTCTGCCTGCCTCTCTGTCTACTTGTGATCTCTCTCTGTCAAATAAATAAATAAAAAAATCTAAAAAAAAAAAATTATCTTTTTTTCTCATCAACATTCTTTACCCCACCAAATTTATTTTATACTTCTCCATTTATTTATTTATTTATTTATTTATTTAATTTATTTTTAAAGATTTTATTTACTTACTTGACAGAGAATGAGAGAGCACGGCAGGGGGAGTGGCAGAGGGAGAGAGAAGCAGATTCTCTGCTAAGCAGGAAGCCCAATGTGGGGTTCCATTCCAGGACCCTAGAATCATGACTTGAGCCAAAGGCAGATGCTTAACTAACTGAGCCACCCAGGCACCCCATACTTCTCCTCTTATATACAAAAACCAAAAAGTGCCCTCAAACTTTTTTCTTTCCCCCAACTTGTTTTTTACCTGTTATCTATTTCTGCCACTTCTGATGGTACCTCATAAAACCCTCAAACAACTTTGCACTTAAAGGATCCTCTTAGAATTGGACTGTAGTATATAAAGAAAGAATAGGAAGAGTATGAGCCTGTTCTCCTTAGACTAGATGACAAGGAAAGGGGATCACAACTAAAAACAATCCTACATCAATTATTTTTGCATTCAGTTCTAATAAACATTTGCACAAACATAGCATGGAATTATTTCAGATATAATTAGTTTCAGTTTTTACCACCCATTCTTTTTATTCTTATTTCCCATCACCCACTTTTAAGCTCTTTATCTTATTTTAGTAGAATAACATGAGGCTAATGTCTCCAGCTCTAGATTCAAAGTGTCTGAATTCAAATTCAATATTTATCATTTATCAGGTGTGTAACCTTGGGAAAGCTACTTAACCACTGTATCTTTGTTTCTTAAACTATAAAATGAGGGTAAGAATAGTAACTCACTCTTACAGCTGTTATATGCAGTCCATTAATGCATGTAAAGTTCTTAGAAATGTGATTAACATTTATTATGCAGGAAATGATAGGTATTTCATTTAGTTGGAATCCATCTTTAAGAATATTTTTATCAATAGTGCTTCAGGGGAGGTCTATTTTATAAGCCTTTCCATAAGTAAAATATATTTTAGTTACCTTTACAATTGAATAAGCAAAAATAAATTGAGGAATCCTCAAAACTGGCTCTCAAAACTGTAAATAATTCCTCAAAATTCCATTTTTACTAGAATTTGGTATTGCGGCACTGTCTCAGATCAACCTGAATCTCTCTGTATGTAATTTTATCTACCTCAATTTTTTGTGGTTATAATCCAGTCATAATTTTAGAGGGCATCTATTTTATTTATTGGCCTTTTGATTATTATTGCTGCTTGAATTGTAGTAATCTGGCACATAGTTTGCATACAATTTTTATATGAGAAAGATTCAATCCAAGCACATTGTGAATTTAATTTTTTCAGTTCTCCCTCAAAATATAAAGTTTTGTATATGTTGGGTCCTGTTTTCTGTTCTTGTGCATAATTTTCTTCTCATCATGTTTGACCCTTTGCACTTCACTTCTGTATTCTGGGACTGCTATTCAAGTTGCCTTCCATATCACTGATCTGATTTTTCTGTGGAATCAGTTCTCTTCTACCCAAAGACTAGTTTTCTCATTTCTAGAGTTCCCATTAAATATTATGCCTCAGTTCACTTGCAAGCCTTCTTCATACCTTCCTCATTTTTGTTTCTTAGCTTATTATCTCTTTACAGAGGCAAAAATTTTTTATAGAGATCTGAATTATGACAGTCTCCTGAAATTTGATCCTGCATCCAAGTGATCTTGCTTTTACAAGTATCTGCTTCTTCTAAGCCTCCTGGATTTATTTACTTTTCCCTTGTATGTATTACATTTTTCTTTCTTTCTTCTTTTTTTGGCATTATATCCTTCTAATTAACTTTTTTCTAACATCATTACTAATTCCATGAAATGGTGAGCTATGTCCAAGTGATTATACCACAGACCATTTTGAATTATGTGGTATATAATGCAAGACAATGACGTAAGGCCAGGATTACAAAAATTGACAAATGTGTGGAGGGTAGAAGATGCATGAGGAAAAGGAGAGCTCCTAAACTCTTTGTATCATAAAATTCATGTTGTATGTGACTTGGACATTTAAATCAATGCAGGAGGAGCAACTTAGATCAATGTTTGTTATATTACTTAAATCACATTCTCACCTTGACAGATTTTAGTATCTCCTAGTTTGCTGTTTATTATATAGCTGTGTCAACCATAGGTCCATTGACTTATGCATTTTTTTCTATCCTTACTTCATGGGTCATTTTTATTCTACATAAGCAGAATATGTAAAAGATATTGATATATAGCTTCTACTGCTGCTTGAGTTACCCTTCCATAATTCTTACATCATACGCCACCAACTGTCCTTTCCTCAAAATATTCCTATAATCACACAATGCAATTTTAACTACTAGACATTTCCCTAATACAGTTGATCAGTTTTGCATTAACTGAGTAGGTGAAGTTATTTTCTTTTGTTACAAAAATATTTTGTTTTCAAATATTCTGGTAGCATTTGAGGTGGTAAAGAAAGCAGTTCTCTGCCTCACAAAGTAATGAAGGAGGCCAGGTTTTCTACATAGATAGACTGGATATCAGAGTCAGTGGACAGATGGTAGGAGAGGCAAGAAGTACCGTCTTATCTATTTAATATGGTCTCTCATTCATAGAGTAAAGCCTATGTAAGACAAAAGCAAAAGCCTAGGTTGGTTTTATCTCAATCTCATTCCATCTGCTTTTTAATTAGTATTAATCCATCCCAGATTTTGGTATTAATTGCTTATCATTTTTAGCTTCCAATGCTATTGAAAGTGTTTGTTTTTTCTATATATGCATACGCTTCTTTAAATGATGAGTCAGGAGTAGATGACTTAGATTCTGTTTTAAACTTGAGCAAGATGCTTCTTTTTTTTTTTTTTTTTTTTTTTTTAATTTGACAGACAGAGATCACAAGTTGGCAGAGTCACAGGCAGAGAGAGAAGAGGAAGCAGGCTCTCCGCAGAGACCCCGATGCGGGGCTCGATCCCAGGACCCTGGGATCATGACCCGGGCTGAAGGCAGAGGCTTTAACCCACTGAGCCACCCAGGCGCCCCGAGCAAGATGCTTCTAGATTTTAAAGATTGGATAATGAAATGAAGTGGTACAAATTATTGATTAAAAATCCACCTCAAAGTCAAGGTGACTTCATCTTTCATTCTTCCAAAAATGCCTACCATCTTCCAGGCATGTTGTCATTTTTAATGGTGGACCAAGAATCAAAACTGTTTTCAGCATCATGAGGTACAATATTTATTGAGGAAGCAGACAACATATAATCACACAAACATGAATTTAACTCTGATAAGTACAACAAAAGAGGATGGTGGATAGTAGCATATTATAAGTGGTAACATATTATAGTTTGCCATCTCAGGGTAGAGACAATAAACTGACATCCAAAGTTTAAAGAAGAGCAAATTATCACAAAGAAGAGATAAAATTACAAGTATTGATGGGCAAAGGTCTTGAGGCGCAATGGACCATGGTGTGCAGCGAGGTGAAGAGTTAAAGTGGATAATACTTGGCAAGGAGAAATATCTGTTAAAAATACTTGATGATGGGTGTCTGGTTGGCTCCGTCATTAAGTGTCTGCCTTCGGCTCAGGTCATGATCCGAGGTCCTAGGATCTAGCCCCGTCCTGGGATTGAGCCCTGCATCATGTTCCCTGCTCAGCGGGAAGCCTGCATCTCCCTCTCCCACTCCCCCTGCTTGTGTTCCTTCTTTCACTGTGTCTCTTTCTGTTAAATAAATAAAATATTTTAAAAAGAAGAAGAAGAAGAAATGCTTGAGGAGTCTCACTGGTTATGTTAAATGCTTTATTCTTTATCTGAAGAGAAAATAGATGGCATGGCATGGCATAAGAAGAGATAATTAAATTTAGTTCTTGATATGATCACATTGCCTAGAACTCTTCTTTCCAATAATAGCTGCTGTGTTTGCCAAGAAAGTTGCACTAGTCATTTTCACTATTCAATACTCATATGGGCTGTTGGCTACCACACTGGACAGCACACATATATTCTCATCATTGTAGAAGGTTCTACTGTATAGTGTTGATGTAGAGAACGCAATGTGAATTATATAGGAGCCAGAAAGGGAAAGTTAACCCAGCAGCAAGGAATCTGCTGTCCAGTAAGAGACCCTAGGAGTTGGTGTGGGTATCAGTTTACTAGAATAGCTGTAACAAAGTGCCATTGACTGTGAGGTTTAAGTAAAAAAAAAAAAAAAAAAAAAAAAAAAGTCTTTCATAATTTTGGAACCTAGAAGTCTGGAATTGAGGTGTCCATGCTCTCTCAGAAGGCTGTAGGTGAGAATCTGTTTCATGGTTTTTTCTTAGGTGTCAGCATTGCCAACAATCCTTGGCATTCTTTGGATTATGGCTCCATCACTCCAATCTCTGCCTCTGTCATCACATGGCGTCCTGTCTAGGTGTTTTGTGTCTTTGTTAAATTCAGAGTTTACCAATGCAATATCTGACACATAGACATATAACACACTCTCTGGCATGCCAAATTTTTAGAAAATTTGTGCTTAGAGTTTATAGAGATCTTCCAAGTTTGATTTGATGTCCATCTATCTCTTGCCTTACAAATCTCCATCTTCTACCCATCTGGGAACAGGAATGCTAACAGTTGGAGCCATTTCAGGTTGGGAAATAACAAACTTTTGTCTACAAAATACAATACGTCTTCTACTCTCTCTTTTTTTGTTTTAATCAATCGGTTAAACTGGAACTACACATGTTTTATCTAGACATCACTTTTCACTTGCATCCCTTATCAATTTCTGAAAATTTAATGTGGAGACCCAATCTGCATTTGGCTACGAACTGGAAAAGCACTTGTGGCATATGAACTCTAATATATAGTGCAACGAGATAGATACGTTCTAGGAGATATTTGAAGTACCCTGCCTTCCATTCAATAATCTGCCCAAAACATATTTATGTATCTGAATAATCCAAACCAAAGCAAACAAAAGAAAGAAATAAACCTCTAAATTCTTTTAGTATTCACAAGTAATCTGGAGTGATATGAAGCAGAATAATGTTCTATTTCTTATGAAGACTTATAGCAATCAGTCCCTATTATTCATTTACTCAACTCTTAGTTAACAAATGTTTATTAAGCAACTATCATATGTCATGCACTGATTTATTCAGTGCATTCCTCATGGGCATGTTGATCACAAGGACTTTCTTTTTTGTTTAACTCTCAATGACTTTCATGGAAGTGTCCTGTATCCTATTGCAATGAGCAATTTACTTGTTTATTTCTAGGTAACATGCCTTGTATGCTTCTGCAAATTTAGTTTATATGCCTTGTCAACTGCATTCATATTACAGTTAATCCTCAAAATAAACCCATTTGATAAAGAATAATTATATTTAGAAATATTTAGAAATGGGCACACATATGTCCAAAAAGGCAACTGATTTTCTAAATACTGGTAAGAAGTAAAGCAGAGGTTAGATACAGTATAGATTAATTTCATGCTCTTCATTCTTAAATGTTCATGTAATACCTTAATGTTTTTGATCTGCTCTAATTTTGACTCTATCTTGGATATATACATTCTAACTTTTGTGACAGTAACTCCTCCATTTATGTTAGTGTCTGATCCTTGCTTTAACACTCAGGGTCAATCTGTCTGTGTTTGCCTCTTTGTTTTCACACTTTGGAGAGACTGCCCCCTTATTCTTCATGTGTCTTATTTTCTTTGATGTGCATTTCCATGGCCATCTGCCATTATCCTATTCAATGCTAATAAAGCAGTTGAAGGTATGATGTACACTCAGGTCTTGTGGATTATTTGTCACATTTGCCACAACAAAACAGGAAGTGTCCCAACCTAATAATGGATAATTTTTCAAGAAAAAATACTGTTAAACCAAAGATAAGAAACAAATATAGCAAGATTTAAAAAGACACGTATATAAAAGAAATTTTTAGAAGCTACATCATACTTTCTCATTATTATTACTTCTACTCTTAGTACCACATAATTTAGAACTTAATACTGCTTAGACTTATTTTCTTTTGTTTCACTGTTGTTACTCTTAGCTCCCTGAAAAGGTTACAAATAATATGAGACCTTTAACTTAACTATATACTTAAGACAGTGCTGAGTATCTATGAAACATTCAATAAATATTTGTTGATTGATTATCACAATTAAGTGATAATGAAATAATACAATTTATTCTTTGGAATCAATTTCACAACAAAAGAATTTCATCAATAAATATTAAGTAAATATTCAGAAACCAAATGAATAATATCAAATGGGATCCATATTCTTAGATTTGAATTTCATATAACAATGAAAACATTTCATGTTTTGTTAACTTACAACTATCAAATTTTTAAAACAAATGATATAAGATGCATATATTTGACAAACAAAAACTACATCAGTGTAGAAATTAAAATGCCTGCTTTTTAAAAGCATTTAGAGCTTTAGAATAATACTTTTCACTTATGACAATGTGAAACTTTCATGAAAGTATAAGCCAAAAAGCAGCTGCTCTAATCAGAATCATCAAAATGTCATGGAATTCGTAAAAGAGGGGATTTATTGACAATATGTGTCATGGTCTGTTTTAACACAGCTGCAGTTGGAATTTTCAAGCTGACCCCCATCTGGAGAGCACTATGGTGCCTTCTGAAGGATTCTCAACAGAGCCCAAATAACCAACAGAGTAGATTGAAACAGAAGGACAGATGGCAAGGTAAGTGAACAAGATGATAATTTTCAATTATGAAAAAAAAATCTTACTCCCTTGATTTCCTAAAAATATTCTAGCATTTGAAATTAATATCCAATAATAAAGAACTTGCTTGAGGTTTTGAGGAAAAAGCATCTATGTGTGAATCAAAGTGTTGGAAAGTTGTTCTTGTTTTATATTTAGAGAGACTGTGTTAAGGCATTTTTCCTGACTTTAGAATCTGATTCTAGAAACAGACAGAATCATTAAGAAAATCCCCCTAGAAGTCCATTGTTGGTCTATGGATAAGAGAATTTTCTCTTCTACAAATTATAGGAAATTAAAACATTATATTTCAGGGGTTTTTGTGTGTGTGTGTGTGTGTTTTTAATTTTTTTTCTTTTTTTTTTTTACATTTTTTTTCCCTGGGGGGGTAGGGGGATAGGAAAAGAATATATTTCAGGTTTTTTTGTTGATCATACAGTATAGGATTGTTTTTGTTAGTGGCAACCAGAACCTACCTATAAAATTACTGGAGTTTTTATATATTATCAGCATAATTCAAAATAATGGAACTATTCAATTTAAAATACTTTACTTGAATCTCATTTTATAGGTTATCTTATATAATTTATACTTTAAAAATTTCAGAATTACTAAAATAAATGCCCTAAAGATGAAATTTTATTTCCTATTTTTATAGATTGTAAACCTGTTTATGATCTAGTTTTATAACATTCACTGAATTTATAGACTTTAATACTTATATGACATTTCAAGTCATCTGCATTGAAACAATGTACCTATATGAATTTGGAATAAGCTATAAGTACTGATTTATCATTTTCATATTTTGAAATATCACTAGAATATACAAGGGTATGTTTGTTTCCACAATATTATTATTTCTCAAATAGTGATTGTTTAAGTACTTGCAACATATTTTCTGTTTTCAATAGTTGCAAACATTTACCTTTTGATAAAGCAAAGAGAAAAATATCATCAACTCATTCACAAGTTAAAACCAGAAATTAAATATTTGGTAGAGCATGGAATTTGAGACATTTTAGCTTTCTTCTAACAGATTATTTAGATTACTCTCTTGGCATTGTTTGAGTTTCTGTTTCATTATTAATGTAACAATCCTTGTTTTAAAAACTTAGAATAGTAGTACTTTGGAAATTGCTATTATTTTTGTTTGCATTATGTGATTACAAGTTAATGAGAGGTATGTTTTTAAATAGCTTAAATAAACTCAAAACTAAAGCCAATGTGAAAGGGAAAATTCAGAAACATACTAATCAACAAAGGACTTGTGGCTTAAAGGCTGTCACAGTCATCAAAGTCAATGTAAAGTTTTAATATAACACGGAATTAGGTAAATGAAAAAAGGCAAGACACAGACCATCTAAAGAAAGTTGAACAAATACAAAATACAGCAATGAGGTCTGTGTTATTATTAAACTTCGGCATTGTATTATCTGGCTGTTAATGCCAAATAAAATACACATTTTTTTATTCTCTAACCAAAGAAAATATATAGATTAATTTTATAGAAAACGCAGGTGAAAATGTATTATGCACACATTGTATAGAAAAAATACTTAAATATAGGTTAAAAATTCATACATGTAACTATCATGTTAAAAATCAGTATAAAACAAATTATACTGACTTATTTTTCTTGGTATTTATAATATATATCACTTGAAGTCTCTGTTATGTGAATTATTCCATTAATTTACCCTTAAAATTATTCTTATTAGCATTTTCTCAGATAAGTGAAGGGAAAAACACTACCTGAGTATTTTCCACATACTCAGTGCCTTTGTATCTGCTACAGGGCAATCATTTTCCATTACCTAGACACATTGCATACCCAGATCTGAGGCACTGAAAATCCCTTTGGAACACAGACTCTGCTCACCACACACAGACTACCCTGATTTTCCACTAAGACTTTTTACTGATTCTTAAATTCACCAGCAAGTGCAAAAGCAAAATTAAACTACTTCCAGTCCCCTAAACACAATAGTATTTATCTTGTCCCCCAGCTTTTTCATAGCACATGCTCCATATCTACCTGGATGTTTCTCCTTTGTGACCTTAACTGGTTCTCCTACTTCTTCCAAGATTAACTTTTTTGTTTTTAATATTGGAAAATTTCTGTCACCTTCCATATCTGAGTTTCAAGCATGCATGGGCCACCTTAGAAATGAAAGCATCCTCTTCTACAATTCCTGTGCCTATAATCTGCAGCTTACGTGGACGGAAGGCCGTATCCATTGTGCATACTCTTGATCTCTGGAGTTTAGTTTAGAACTTGACAAATAGAAGGTACTTTACAAACACTTGCTAAAAATGTACATGATTTCTAATAAAATACATTAAGTGGAGATTTACTCTATATTGAACTTGCGGAAGTGTTTCAATTAAACAGAATTAAAATATAAGTGAGATGGAAGAAATGGTGATTTGATAAGCAAACAAATGCATGCTAAATGTTTTTGTTATCACTATTTATAGATTCTATCTGATTTTTTTGTTTTTATAGCTATGTGTGTGTGTGTGTGTGCTTACTCAGCACATAAAAATCTTTTGTTATATTGTAAAGTGATAGTGTATTTTGAATGACTATTTCATATTTGTAATTTCATGGAACAACCATTTTGCAACATTAAAAATTATATTTATATTATCCACAAGGTATATGTGAAACTCCTCTAATTAATCACTAATAGCAGAACGGAAAGATAAGAATGAAAAAATAACATAAGGGGATTATTATCTTTTAAAATGAGCAGAACTGAGGCACCTGGGTGGCTCAGTCAGTTAAGCGTCCAGCTCTTGGTTTCTGCTCCAGTCATGATCTCATGGGTCATGAGAGTGAGCCCCCAGGGAGAGTCTGCTTGGATATTCTCTCCCTCTGTCCCTCCCCCAACCCATATGTGCTTACTCTCTCTAAAATAAATAAATAAATCTTTTAAAAAATAAAATAAGCAAAATCACCATTCTATTAAAATGTACTATACCACAAAATTTTTCATGACATTCTACATGAATACTAAGGATGTTTCTCTTAACACATGAATTCTCACATAATATAACCCAATATATTTACTGTTTAGATCACCAGAAATTATTGTCCAGATCCCCTCTTTAAAAGTTTCTCAGTTTGTAACTGAGTTTCTCAGTTTCTTCCATTCCCCACCCAAAAATAAATTAATTAAATCAATGATCAGGAGAATATATGTGTTACCTGAGACCAGAAGAGCTTTTTTATTTTAATTTTCATTAGTTCTATATTTGCAAGTTCTTTGTTTAATTGCATGTGTATATGATTCTCACTATTATCTATCTAACTAATACATGAGCATCTATAGTGGGCAACAGTATAACTGAATGACGTGTAAGATTTGTTAAAATACAAAAGAAGAAAATATAATAGTGAATTTTTCTAATAATTGGGTGGATGGCCAATGAGTGTTTAACTATTTAACAATACAGAAAAACTGAATTACTAAATGTGTATTAGGATATTGAAGTTCAGGGGCACCAGGGTGGCTCAGTTGGTTAAGCATCTGCTTTCAACTTAGGTTATGATCCCAGGATCCTGGGATTGAGGCCCACGTTGGGCTCCCTGTTCATAGGGAAGCTGCTTCTCCCTCTGCCCCTCTCCCTCCTCATATGTGTATGTGTGTTCTCTTTGTCCCTCAAATAAATAAATAAAATCTTTTTTTTTTTAAGAAAAGGATATTCAAGTTCATATAAGTAGCTTCCAAATTGATCTAGTTTATAGAAGTACAGTTAGAAAATGTATTATTATAGTTTAAAACATAGTAAATAACTATGTTTGTCATATATTATCATAATTGTCGCTTTACATTGAAGAAATAGAGTTTTATTAAATAATTTCCCCAATTTCAAATAGAGATTAGTAGCAGAGCAAAGACTAGAATAGTATGCTTTCTGAGTTTAACTTACTGTTCTTTCTATTGTACAGTGTTACCTAAAATGCATGTTATATGTAATTTCAGGTTGGGAGTGGTTTGCAGAAGAATGAGAAAAGGTTAAATTTCTCACAATTGTGAGATAAAATATTTTACTGTTTCATTTATTGGTAGAAAATTATTCTAGCCAGAATGATGATAAACATTCAGGTTTTCTTTAGTGTACAATATATATGAGTAGATAATTTCTTTCTTTTTTTTTTTTTGCTAGTTTCTTATTTGGTATATTTTACAAAATGAAAAAAAATCTGCTGAATACAAGTATCATGGAATTAGTACTGGGTAATGGGTGTAAGAAGAATTATGTTATTTTATCTATCAAAATTTCAAAAGAAATAAGTTTCAGAAAGGTATCACATTTTCCTATGAGTTACTGAAACTTGGCTTTTAATTTGACAAAATATGGCAGAAAATACTTTGATGTAAAAATATAATCACCTAACCCTTAGAGAACTGCCAATTGTACCTTCCTTTTCAGAACAGTTTCAATAAATTAAACATATTTATCTCAAGTTTATATAAATTTCATTCCAATGGAAAAAAAATAATGGACTCTGTTTTAATGTAGAACATAGATAGAATATAGTTATTCTCACTAAACAAACATGGTGAATAACAAATTGAAATATCATTTACTTTGATTTTTTTAGTAATAAGTTTCTATATTTTCTTCCATTCCATCCACCAACTATTATTTATTGAAGGTCTGCTTTTCATCAGACACTATGCTACCTGTTGGGGATAGAAAATGTTTAGGACACAACTTCTTTTCCTCTAGAAGCTGAAAGTAAATGAGCAAAGAGGCAGAGGAATGATTTTAAAACTAGATGACCTGAAGGTTCAGGGTTCATAGTGTTTAAATTTTCAACCCAGAAGTCCTATTCCTCATCCTTTGTCTAATTCCTTGACCCCTCTCTTTCATGGCACTTATTTTAATAACATGGAATTATTTACTCTTTGTTTATTTCCTCTATCTCATTGAGTAGAATATAAGCCACAAAAATGGAGGCAATCTTTGTCTTTGATTTTCACTTTTTATAACAAGTTGCTAGAACACTGATGACTTGTTGAATGAAATTATACAATTTTACACCCCTTTGTCAATCTTTGTATGGAAGAGACAGCCCTTTTCTTCCTTAAGTGTGGCTTTAAAGACTGGTGGTCTGCATAATCTTTCTTGAATGAAACTCACCTATACTGTGCCATTTAAAATTTGGGATTTTAATTTTATTTAAAGCAGAGAAATGAGACTGAAAAGAGAGTCTACAGTAATATATCTATGTGGAAAATACATCTTAATAGGGTTCCTGAACAATTGGAACTGTGGGTATATTATTATTATTATAGATGTTTCTTTAGGAAACAGACCTTAACCTTAGGATGTGTTACTCCCAACACATATTAACACATCAATCACAGGAGAACATAGCTTATATAAGGTCAAAGAATCCCACATAAAATCAAAGCAGAATAATAAATGAATTAAATATTTTCTATTTTCCCCAGGCTTTGGGAACATTCTACCATTGTCACAATGACATACAATGTGACATATTTCCCATACTTACGTTTTTCCAGAGCACTGAGGTCAGATTTTTAGAGGAAGAAAAATTATTTTTATATTCATAATCCATTCATAATGTATAATAGTAATCATATTTTTGCTCATTAGATAAATGTTTCTGTCCTTTGTTCTATAACACTTCTGCATTTAGAAGTCATAATAAATATAATAAATTCTTTTTATATACCTGAGTGATAATATCTATTATATTTGCAATTAGAAAATGTAAGTATAACTAAATTAGACTTGACTAAACATACATGCCAGGGTTAGAAGTATTTGGCTATAACTAGACAGAACACCTTTATATCTCTCTTATTACAGCAGATAAAGATCTTCTCTATTGTATCAGACATAAATTTATTTTTAGGAAGAATTCATACCATCAAAATCCACTTCTGAATTATGCCAAAAGAGAATAGAATAATGTATTAAAATGGAAAACTTTAGGATGACTTTCAAAAAAATAAATTGTTATTTGGTATTCTATAGTCATTGTACCAAAGGTGAACTTTTAGAAAAAAGGTCAATGACATCATTTGGATTTTACTCTTTGGATGATTAACAAGTTAGATATCAGTATATTTTCTATTATGTCTTCCTTTTGTGGAATGACAAAAATGCTCTTAATTTCAATACTAGGATTTTTTTTTCCCCCTTGAGTAAATGATTTTTTTTTTCTTTTGGAGTTTTTGTAGATAGGGTGAATAATGGCTCCCAAAGATATCTAGATTTTAATTCCTAAAGCCTGTACATATTATCTGATATGGCAGAGGGAATTTTGAAGATGTGCTTAAGAATCCTGAGATGAGGAGATTATTCTGCATTATCCCAGGGGACCCTAAATGTAATCAATCATATGTGTCCTTATAAAAAAGAGACAGAAAGGAATCTGACCACAGAAGAGGAGAAAGGGAAATGATCACAGAAGCAAGCAAACACAGAGATTTGATGATACTGCATTTCTGGCTTTAAAGATGTCCAAGAAAGGGATTATGAGCAATGATTGGTGCTCTAGAAGCTGGAATTGACAAAGAAACTGATTCTTCCTCAGAGCCTCCAAAAGGAGTACAAGTCTACCAAAACTGGTTTTGGACTAGTATATCCCATTTCAGACTTCTGACCTCCACAGCTATAAGACAATAATACATTTATTTTATTTTAAACCATTACGTTTGTGGTAATTTGTTATAGCAATAATAGGAAATTAATGAACATGGTAAATCATGTAACTATTCATGCTAGCTTTTTTGCCTTTGTCTTTAAAATGTTAGAATCAAATTGTTATCACAATTTTAAAAAGATATTTATTTATTCATTCATTCATTCATTCATTTGACACAGAGAAAAAGACAGTGAGAGAGGGAACATAAGCAGGGGGAGAAGCAGGGTTCCCACTGGGCAGGGAGCCAATATGGGGCTTGATCCCAGGGCTCAGGGATCATGACCTGAGCTGAAGGCAGAGGTTTAACAACAGCTACCCAGGCACCCCTGTTATCACTATTTTAATCATCATAGTTGGTTGGTCTTAATGGCATTCATTTTACTCATGGACATTATTCTCAGTTCTGCCTCATTTTCCCTTCATTGTCTATCATTTCTGATTTTCAATACTATCCAATAATAAATATTTGCTGTATTGTGTGCATTACATAAGGTCAGCCAAAGGCATCCAACAATTTCTTTTGCTTTCTTTGATCTTCTTTCTTATAATTTTCATCTTAAGGATCTGGAACTTTGTAATGGATTTCCTACAATATGATGGTTCTTAGTGACCTCTGAAGTATCACACCAAGGGGATTTTTATCTCTCAGTGGCCCGAGGCACTGTCTGGTAGTAAGTTAAGGACTTAAGAAGATACTTTAAATCTTATATACTCTAGAGTGCTATTAATGACACTGAAGCAGTAGTGCACTAAATATACTGTTTTATATTCAGCACAACACAGCAGGTTTCATGATCTATATATTTTACCCTTCCTGCAAAACAGTATTGTGCAGAAGGAATATCAAAACAAATACCCATTGCTCACATACTTCGTATATATTATAATATTGTTAAGAGAAAGAATTTTATGTTTCTGAAGCATGGCTTCAGCATATGCTTCTAAAGGATGGCTATGAGCCTGTGCTTACGTAGAGGAGATCAGACACCACTCATAAATTTTATCAATTTTAATAAACCTCTGCTCTAAATGTCAAAAATATGTATGAGATTCCCATATCTACCTACAGTTCGATTTTTTTTTTAAGTAGTTGAAACTTAAAAACCAAATAAAACTTCTTTTATGAGAATATGGACATTTTGCCATATTACTTCTAACACCCTTGGATTTTTCACTGTTAGGACTTTAATACACACATGGAGTCCCCCTTACATAGAGTAAAGAAATCCAATGATGATAATTTTTCTAAATAAATATTACATTAGTGAATTTAAATGAAAATTGAAATAGCTCAATTAAATTTATCATGAAGTTATTTTTAAAAAATATTTTTGGTCTGGATTGGCTCATTCAAAATTTCTATTTTTGTGTTCCTTGCATGTATCTAGTTATTGGAATTTTTATTCTTAATCTTCTGAAGATTTCTAGAAAAGCAGCTAACTTTTCAAACTACTTTCTTGAGTCACACAATAGCATGCTAATTCAGTACCACTGTAAAAACTATCACGTAGGATAAATAACCATTTAAAAATTGAAGTTTTATTTTTCTTCATTATTTTAAGTAAAAGGAAAAAATATGAATAATTCTAACAGTAAAATGCTATTAAATTATTTTGAATGAGGAGAGGGAAAGTAAGAGGCAGAGGGAGAGAATCCTCAAGCAGACTCCCTGCTGAGTGCAGAGCCTGAGATGGGACCCAATCCCAGGACCCTGAGATCATGACCTGAGCCAAAACTAAGTGTCAGATGCTTAACCAACTAAGCCACCTAGGTGCCCCTGATAAATTGTATTTTAAAAATACTAATTAGCAATATGTTTTCTGTAGTCTGTAATTTACTTTTTTTTCTCACAGTGAAACATGACAATAGAGAAATTAAGTAATAACTGAAGTGAAGAGTAATTCACATTAAAATTAAAGAATATCTTCATGATGGGTTGGAAAATTAAGTAAACCTTTGGAACAAGAGGAACTTTGGAAACTCCTTTAATGCAGCAGAAATTGGATGTTTATTCTCCATAGACAACATCCTAAGTGTATAATCTTCAAGGTGTAGGGATTTCTGCCTACTTTATTTTTGTTGTATCTTTAGCACCTGGACTGCAATGGGTACATAAAAAATGCTCAATAAATTTGATGACTAGTATAATATGTAGCTTTATGGATGAAAAGCTGGATTGATGGTTGAGTAGAAGGACTATTCCTTTAAACTCTTTAATTTTATTGATTTTTATATAATTTATATGTTTCTATATAATTTCTATTCATAAAATCTAAAGGGATGAGAGTTCGGGGAACTCAGCAGGATGGCTGAAAACAGTATGTTATAGAAATCTGAGGATCTTGGTGAATGTGAATGTCATTGACTTTTTGATCAGCAAAAAAAGTTATTAATATAAAAAGAAACATTGACAGTTGAAAAAATAAGAGGAGCTATACAGGGAAAATTATTTGTTGTCTTTTTAAAAAAATTTATAGCACACACTAACTCTGGCAAAACTAGGTTCTATTAAAAAATTTTTCTATTATCTCTTACTAACCTTGATAAAACTCGGATATCCTGTCTGAAAAAATTACAATCTTAGAGTCTGAGCTGTGTTTTATTTCTCTAGATGAAGAGATGAGTAAAACTATATGAAAATATGTAATACATATGCATATAAAAATATGTAAGTAGTCACTCAGTATGTAGTCATGCCATAAAACTGGTAAGATACATGAATTATTTAATGTTATATAATTAGCATTTCAGAGCACATACAATTTCCTTGGGAGGACCTTTCAAATATTAAGTATAATTTCTTTCCTCAAAAAAAAAAAAAAAGGACAACCTAATTATTAGTTTATACCAAGATGGGGGATTACATGATCTATTTGAAATAGGAATTATTCATCAGAACAGAATTTAAGAGAAAACTAGAATTCACTGAGTTTAATATCTAAGCAGGAGCACAACAAACATTTTGAAAATAAATATTACTTAAAGAAAAAAAGAATCATATAATCTCAATCAATTAAAATTTAACTAGCCAATTGTTTTTTCATCCTTTTTGATAAAAATGTATAAAATGGGGTGCCCGGTGGCTCAGTGGGTTAAAACCTCTGCCTTCAGCTGGGTCGTGATCCCAGAATACTGGGATCAAGCCCCACATCACACTTTCTGCTCAGTGGGGAGCCTGCTTGCCCCCTCTCTCTCTCTGCCTGCCTCTCTGCCTACTTGTGTCAAAAAAAATACCTCTGTCAAATAAATAAATAAAATCTTTTAAAAAAGAATGTATAAACTATCTATTGATTTTTTTAAATAACTGTTTAAGACTTTATTTATTTATTAAATTTTATTTATTTATTATTTATTTATTTATCTTAATTTAATTTTATTTTTTTCAGTATTCTGAGATTAATTTTTCCTTCATTTTCAAAATAGCAAAATTATTTGCAGAGGTGTCAATAAAAAATATCCAAGATTCATTGCTTATGCTCCACACCCAGTCCTTCATGCAATACCGGCCCTTCTTAATACCCACCACCAGGCTCATCCATCCCTCCACCTCCTCCCCTCCAAAATCCTTAGTTTGTTTCTCAGAATTCACAGTCTCTCATGCTTCATCTCCCCCTCCAATTTACCCCAGATCATTTTTCCTTCCCTTCTAATGTCCTCCATGTTATTCCTTATGCTCCACAAGTAAGTGAAACCATATGATAACTGACTCTCTCTGCTTGACTTATTTCACTCAGCATAATCTGCAGTCCCATCTATGCTGATACAAAAGTTGGGACAGAATGGGAGAAGATATTCGCCAAGGACACTACAGACAAAGGGCTGATATCCAAAATCTATAAAGAACTCCTCAACCTCAACACCTAGAAAACAGATGATCATGTCAAAAAATGGGCAGAAAACATGAACAGGCACTTCTTCAAAGAAGACATACACATGGCTAACAGACACATGAAAAAATGTTCATCATTAGCCATCAAGGAAACTCAAATCAAAACCACTTTGAGATACCACCTTACACCAGTTAGAATGGTCAAAAATAAATAACTTTTAAAACAGTTAAGGTATGAAAGCATTAGTCAGCTTTCATTTCAGTTTTCTTATTCTTTGTCTATCTGGGTCTGCCTTTCCCAAAGCTCTGTTCTTTTATTAACATTAAGTTCAATTCTCTGATCAAGACGGTAACTTTAAATTCGCCTCAGCCAGCTATATAAACAATTCAATTAAGTGTATTGACACAAACAAGCAAACAGAACAGGACAACAAGAAACATGAATGAAGATTCACATTATAGGCAGATGATGGGTACTACTAGTTATAATCACTGTTCTAAGAATTGTTTCACTTGAACCAGTACAAGCTTTATATGAGATACAATAAAATTATTACTAATTTTACCATATTTATAAGTTAAAAAAATAAAACATTTAAATTTTACCTAACTATTAATACCAAATATGCATAACTAAATTTCTCATCTTTTTTGTAATATCTTTGTCCAATGTTTCATTATGATCTTAGAAATGTGCTCTTAATTCTAACATCTTTTTAAATATTAAATCATTAACATTTTAATTGATTAAGAATAAACCTTCTTCTGAATACAAACTGGACTAAAATTATGGTATATTACGTGCCTCTGCCCCAGCATCCTCTCTTCATTAATGAAATATTTGTGATCCATTATGTGCAATCCAGCCCTTTATGGATTTAGCATGCACAGGTTTAGCCATTGTGGGAATATAATTTCATGATATAAAATTCATCTATTCATTCATACATCCATTGAATAAATAGTATTGAATATGTATTAAGAGTGCTGGATGAGTGTACAAAGGAATAATAGATACTAATATACTTTATGGAATTTATAGTCTAGGAGGAAGGGATATATACTAAGCAAATAATCCTACAAAAATGTATATTACAAATGTTTGTGGCTAAGTGCCACAATTAAGAAAATTTTTAAAAATAAATAAGAAAATTTTATTTTAAAGATGAGAGAAGGTGTATGGTTAGGTTAAAAAATCAAGGAAGAGACAACCCATGAGACATTGTGGACTCTGAGAAACAAACTGAGGGTTTTGGAGGGGAGGGGGGTGGGGTTGATGAGGTGGGGGGTTGGGTGGTGTGTATTACGGAGGGCACGTATTGCATGGAGCACTGGGTTTGGTGCATAAACAATGAACTTTGGAACACACACACAAAAAATTAAATTAAAAAAATCAAGGAAGACAGTCTGATATTTAAACAGATAATTATGGGTGAATAAGGGTTTTAGTCATCAAACTTAAAGCAAAGAGTATTCCAGACGCAGAACAGATTGCCTGTTAAAACCATAAACACCAACAACAGCAACAACAACAACAAAAAAAGCTTGGCATTTGCTGAAAGTGTGACCAAAATGTGTGACCAACTTAGTCACCAATTCAGAAGTACATGTTGTAGAACTGCATCATATGTAATAAGTTGTAGTAGTCTACTCAGGCTACCATGACAAACTATTAGAGACAAGGAGGTTTAAATCACAGAAACTTATTTATTTTTTTTTTTTAAAGATTTTATTTATTTATTTGACAGAGAGAGAGATCACAAGTAGGCAGAGAGGCAGGCAGAGAGAGAGGAGGAAGCAGGCTTCCTGCAGAGCAGAGAGCCCGATGTGGGGCTCGATCCCAGGACCCTGAGATCATGACCTGAGCCGAAGACAGCGGCTTAATCCACTGAGCCACCCAGGCGCCCCCAGAAACTTATTTTCTCACAGTTCTGGAAGCTGGAAGATTGAGGTGTTTTCAAGGTTTGGTTTCTCCTGAAGCCTCTCCCCTTACTTGAGACAGCTGTCTCCTCCCCTTATCCTCACTTCTTCTTTTCATTGTGCTCTGGCATGTCTCTCTTATGTTCAGATTTCTTCTTAAAAGGGCACCAATCAGATTGTACGAGGGCCCACTTTAATGGCCTCATTTCAACTTAATCACCTATTTAAGTCTCTCATCTCCAAATACAGTCACTTTTGGAGGTACTGGAGATTAGGCTTCATTCACCATATTAATATTGGGAAGAGATGATTGAACCCATAATGTAAACATAAATTAAATTTGGCATAAAACTAAGCCAAATATGTTAGAATAATTTCAGAGTCCTACTCTCTCTCCCCCAAACTTCTCTCAAACATGGAAGACAAGGAAAAAAGAGATAAAATATAGAAAACAGCATGTAGCAGCTATAAAAAATAAGAGAAAAACAGAACATGTTAATCATGAACTGTATAAGGATGTATAAGGATGTAACTGTATAAGGATGAAAATAATGAGATTAGCAAAACCACCTGTTTTCAGTGGAAACAGGATGATAGTAGGGATGCAGTTGAAATACTTTTACATACACAAAACAGTGGCAAGCCTTTTAATAAATCTCCTTGCTGTCACAAGACTTTTTTTTTTTTTTTCATTTGGAGTCAGGGTTTTTATTCATAATTCTGAGAATAAAAATATCTGAACTAACACATAGATTCATGTAGCCCACAGAACTCAGAACATTCTTTAATACAAGAATATGAAGTGAAGAATGCATTTATAAAAAAATAATAAATATGTATAATCATTTTGATTAAGAGATATGTAAAATAAAAAATAATAGTCTAAGTAATTTCTAAAAATGAAAAATTGATTTTGGTCTGGTCAAAACAACTACAAATATTGACAAATTTTGCATGAGAAGTTTCTTTTTAATATAGTTTAACTTTATCTCAAAGACTCAGTTTATAATCACCAGTTGAATATAAAAAATATAGAGGAGAGTATTGAGATTAAGAGTTTCAGCAGGACAATATCAAGTTTAATATTAAGTGAAATTAATCTAGCAATATACTGATGATGAACATAAAATTTATTCATTAGATTTAATCTTTGGGCCATTGCTGTGATGAATAATATAGGGTATCAAATAAAATATAAAAGTAACATTTATGTTGTCAAATCTCATAGTTCACTAGAAAAATCTAATAAATATAAAACAATTAAAAATAATTAAAAATATGAAAAATTTACAGATATTAAATAAAAAGGTCACCAGAAAAAAGAACCTTCCTTCCTTCTATCTTTTCCCCTTTCTGTTTCTTTTCTCTTTCATTTACTTCCTTCTAACCTCATTCATCTAATACTATGTAAGAAGCATTATGGTAGAGACCCAAAATAAAATTTGACCCATATAAAACACCTTGTTCTCAAAAACTTATATTCTAATGAGGAATCACAGCAATCTTTATCATATGGTAGCTGTGCTCTCTTATAATTGATACTTAGATTTCTTAACATCCTCAATTAGAAAAAGTTCACATTCTAATGAGTACTGATATATATATACACACACACACACATATATTTTATCATAAAAACTGAAAAATGTTGAGAGAGCTTATTCTCAAGTAGAATGATTGATTAATGTACCTTTCTTATCAGGAAGAATTGGGATAACAATATATTTTGAGAATATGTCCATAAATGCAAATTGGAAGTGTAGGAGATATTTTAGGGAAAAAGGGAAGGAAGAGTTCTATTTATATCAACATAATCAAGAAACAGACCCAATAAAATAATATTAAAAGATATGTAATTTAAAATGTATTTTTGAAATAACAGGTGATAAAAAATACATATGTGAGTAAAAGGGAAGGAAATACAACAGTGGAACAGAGAAAAATAAAGTACTGACATGGTGACAGCATTGACTTGTTGGAGTGGGTATATTTGGGTAACCAAAGTCCTTGAGTTTATAGCCCACAAGAAAAAAAAAAGGGATCATTTGGGCCCATATAAAGTGAGAAGTGAACATGGCACTCTTGCATCTAAGTATAATATATAATTGAAGGGCTACAACCTCAATGAATGGTTGGATTAAGAAAATAAATTTACTGGGGCGCCTGGGTGGCTCAGTGAGTTAAAGCCTCTGCCTTCAGCTCAGGTCATGATCTCAGGGTCCTTGGATGGAGCCCTGCATCGGGCTCTCTGCTCAGCAGGGAGCCTGCTTCCTCCTCTCTCTCTGCCTGCCTCTCTGCCTACTTGTGATCTGTCTCTCTCTCTGTGTCAAATAAATAATAAATAAAATCTTAAAAAAAAAAAAAGAAGAAAAGAAATTTACTTAACAGCACAGAAAAAAGCATGGGAGATTTGTCTCTCTAGTTCTAAGACCCAATATATAAAAAGTTTCCATATTCTATTCATAACAAGACAGCAAACATCCTTTACATTAGAGGTTTGCCTCTATATTCTCTGCACTTTTCAATAAAACTTAGAAATATTAACCTAAAACATAATTACATTGGGTTATACCCTATGGGTATTTGACAGAAGTAAGCCTAAAGCCACCATAGATATTGTCACATAAGATTCCAAAGGTTTGCCATAGTTAAGGACTGTTTAAGTTTAAAAATACATTTAAAATAAAAATTGCAAACACTCAATAATATAATCCTTCAAAAGTGAAAGTCAGAATGGACTGAAAAATTAGAAAGCCCAATACTCTAGAAATAGAATTATCTGACAGAGAATAAATTGATTATGTTTAAAATGAGTGCAGGTATGAAAGAATAAAAAAGTCTTCTGTGAAAAAGATAAGTATGAAAACAATTGAATGAGGGGTGCTTGGGTGGCTCAGCCAGTTGAGCATCTGCCTTCTGGGAGGGTCATGATCCCAGGGTCCAGGAATGAGTCCTGCATCCGATTCTCCCTGCATGTTCACTCTCCTTTTCAAAAATAAATAAATAAATAATCTTAAAAAAAGAAAAAGAAAGAAACAATTGAATTAAACATAAATCTTCAAAATTAAGTTGTAACTAGAATATTTAAATATGCATATTTATAAATGTGAGAAGACACAGTTGATTTATTTTTCTCTATCTCACTAATCTATGTATGGTCATATTACACATAAAATACATATAAAAAGACTCTGCAAGGTAGAGAAAAAGCAGTCAGTCTACTCATTAGGATCTGGGGATTGACACAGTGATAAATGCCTTGTGTTTTCTGTTTGCCTCATATATCCTAAGGTTAGAGCTGAAGAAACTAGCAACTTGTTTAGATGAGTTCATGATGGTGGGGCCAACAGTTGTAAATAATAAAAGCTGCACCAAAAGTCTTTTCTCTCTATTCAAAAGACCAGAAAAGGAGCAGCCTAGAAACACAGAAAATATTTCAATAACCACCATTCTGCTCTAGCCAAACACCACAGAAAAAAACATTGTCCATCCCATTCCCATACGCATACCAGCAAAGGTGGTGAGGGAGATAAGACTTCACTCTCCACATTGTAACAAGATATGCAAAACCTCTGCCATCCTACTCCCAGAAGAGCCTGAATAGGGACCCAGGATTTTTACTTCCACCTATATAAGGTGATATCCCATTCCACGATGGGGCGGTGCCAGAGGCAAGCCTAGTAGAGAAGCTTTTGCTACTGCCCAGCTGGAACAAAGCCACACAGAACACAGTGAGAGAGGAGACCATGTGGGGACCTGAACTCCAGGCCTTGCTCAACAGTTAACAGGAGCCCCCCTCTCTTGGGTGTCAACTGAGGACAAGTGAGGAACCTGGACTTCTATAAAAGTGATGAGGTAACATCCTCTCTCCTCACTTCCACTACTGGAGAGGTGTCAGAAAAATATAATAAATATAAGTGCTCATTTTTTTCTGACTAAAACACAATTACTGTGAGGGTCTTGTGGAGCCTTTTATATACCTAACTTGCTTTGGGGACTACTGTTAGAGACAATGGAAATGCCCCATGTGTTGTTTTTTTATGGTGATATAGTCAGAGGTAGCAAACTTATACCTAACAAATAATTATTGAAGAAAAGATTCTAAAAGTACATTTTTACACAAAAAATACAAATCAAAAATATTAATTGTTCATCTTTTAGTTATATTTCTAACAAATTGTTACTAATTAAGCACAATGAAAAAGCAGGAATTGGTACCATAATCAAGTGACACAATTTATATTTTGAAAAGAGATGACTACTTAAGGAAGAGAAGAAAGACCATTTATTAACATTTCTTATTTTCCTAGTAAGATCATCAGAGTGTTACATGGGTATGATTTAAGAGATGTGTGAGCTACCAATGTATATGGTTAACCAGCATTATAATTCAATACAATTCTGCCTAAATGAATACTAAGGTACCTCATTAAGATAATCCAACATGAGATAGGTGGATTAAGAGTGAATAAAGGTAAGTCCTCTATTTTTATTTGCATGAAAATTCATGTGTTAAACAGTAAATGTAGGGAGAAATCAATTTTACATAATGGTCATTTCCTCGGTGTTTTAGTCAACTTTGTGCTATAACAAAATACCATAGACTTGCTGACTTAAAATAACAGGCATTTATTTCTCCCAGTTCTCCCAGAATGTCCAGGCTGGGACATTCAGGATCAAGGTAGTACTGACAGATTTGATTTCTGGTGAAAATCTGCTTCCTGGCTTGCAGATGGCTGCATTTTGTTCTGCTTTGTGTCCACATGGCAGAGAGAGCTATCCCTTCCTTTCATAAAGATATTAATACTAGGGGGGCCCCATCATCATGAACTCATCTAAACCTAATTACCTCACAAATATCCCACCTCCAAATACACTGGAGTTGAGGCTTTGACATATGAATTCTGGGCACAGAAATATGGGCACAAACATTAAGTCCACAACACTCAGAAAGCACATGTAAGGGTATGATTACAAAATAGTTACTATCACTTGGAAGAGAACATAATAACTAATGAAAGAAAAAATCAATTTTCATTGATTTACCTCAAGCTTTCTGCTGATTTTGAAACATAAATAATTATGTTGGGTTTTTTTGTGTATTTGTGTTTTTCCTGGTAGAAAATATTACAGTGCGTTCATGAGTATTGAAATACTAGGGCACAGGGTGTGTATCAATCTTTTTTTTTTTTAACTCAAAAAACATTTTTTTCATTTAAAAAAGTATTTAGAACACATAAAACAAGGCAACATTTATTCTTTCTTCTCGTCTTCCGGGGCGGGGTCTCTTGGCGGCTCCTCCACCGTGGCACTGTTCCTCTCCGAGGAACCGAGCCAGTGTTACTATCCCTGGTCCCTTCCTCAGCCATACTGTCCACCCCTTCCTGCCCGCTCTCCTTGTCCTCAGGAGTAGATGTGCCTTCTTCACCATTCTGTTGGCTTTCCGTCGCTTCTTCGAGGTGTGTCTCCTCTGTCTCCATCGGGATGCTCTCGTCGTCCTTCTTCTCGCAGCTTGCTCTTCCTCAGGAACCGTGCTGCTCTGACTGCGTTCAGCTTGCTCTGCTGCCTCTTTCTCTCTTTCCTCCTGCCTTTTTCGAGCCTGCTCCTCTGCCTGTGCAATTTCAGCAGCTATTTTTTCCATATCCACTTCTACCTTGAAACTGCACAACCTTTTAAGTTCATTGTTAAATGAATCTGTGCTTTCCAGGAATTTCCTCTTCTTTTCCTGGTGTCACTCCTCTATTTGAAGCAGCTCAGCTTCTAGTTTTCGCTGATGAACCATTAAAGACTGGACCTGTCGTTTGAGGACCTGCATTCTAGCTGTTGTGACAACTGACCGAACATCTGGCACCTCACTCTCACTGCGGATTTCACTGATGAGGCGGTGGTTTCTCTGGAAACGGGCGGTGGCTGTATGCTTCATTGAAAAGCCATCATCATAATCATCTGGATCTTCAGCAGGCTGGATGCTCATGTACGGCTCTCCTTTCTCCATGCGAGACTGTCTCTGTCGACTTTCTTCCTCTAAAGCAGCTTCTGCATGACTTTTTGCATTTATGTAAGCAAGGTATGTGGGGGAATTATGATAGGCCTTCATAGATTCATTGTACTCTATCTTTTCTGCTTCGTATTCGTTTAAATATTCTTGTTTTTCTTCATCAGTGAGATCTCGCCACATGCCACCAATAATCTTGCCAATCTCCCACAACTTTAGGTCAGGGTTGGAAGCTTTTACTTGGTCCCAGACCTTTCTGCTGTACCTCATGTAGGGCATCAGCGGCTTATCTGGTGGCCTTCGGGGTTTGGGAATCGTAATACCAGAGGATGCCGTGACCCGGCTGTTGGTGCCGGGGTTCCCTCCCAGCCTGTAGTTGTTGTAGGCGAGATGACTGTATGGATTGTATCCCACAAACCCTGGTGTGCTGGGCATTTGTGTTGCAGGAGCTGGGGTGGGAGGTGGGGCATAAGATGGTCTTTTTGACATTTTGTAAGATTAAGTTCTCAGTTCCTTAAGAATGAATCTGAGACACCGCGGGTGGAAAAAGCACCCGCAGCTCCGGCCTCGTTTCCCTTTGTCGTGTCTCAATCTTTTATATTTTTCCTTTAGTCTTAGTTTGCTTTTCTCAATGATTTTAATAAGTGTGGTATATATAATTATACTATATAATATATAACTTTAGGTATACATAATTTTCACAGAAAACATTTCTTAATTTTCTGTATTTACATTCTCATTATTTACTTTCATAGTATTAACTATCTTGCTTTATTATTTTAGTTTGTACATTTTAATCTGCTTGTATTTTGGAAAGTTTAGGGGACAGTTTTTCCTGAGCTCAACAATTTTCCAATTAATAACCCGATATTATGAAATTCCTGACTCCTAAATTCCTGACTCCACTATGGCAATACGATCAGTTATTTTCATAAATTAGTAAATGGTCAGAATCCCAGGATAATAGGTCTAGACTTAATGCACATGATTCTGGATCTAATTACCATAACTGACATCCCATGTTGGTATTTTAATTAAATTAAAAACTGCCTACTCCTATATGGTGTAAGAAATCCAAAAGATACTGTATGACAAACATAAAGTGTGTTTTAAAAATACACTGAGTAGTATTCATCTTAAGGATTTCTGAAAAAGATAGTGTATAAGATACTAATTTTTAAGAAACTGTGTGATTTCTATACCTAGTCATTATGTTAGAGTAGACCGAGATATTCTTCTACCTTTGTCTTTGAAATTTCCAATCCTTAACAGATAAAATGGCCAATACAGCTTAACAGATTCAATTTTCCAACTCTACCCTCATTATCCCCACAGAAAGGACACTCTTCTGTTTTCAAATATTAAAATCCATTCGTATAACTTATTGAATCTTCATTTTTTTTTAATATTTTATTTATTTATTTGACAGAGAGAGATCACAAGTAGATAGAGAAGCAAGCAGAGAGAGTGAGGGAAGCAGGCTCCCCGCTGAGCAAAGAGCCCGATGTGGGACTCAATCCCAGGACCCTGAGATCATGACCTGAGCCGAAGGCAGCGGCTTAACCCACTGAGCCACCCAGGCGCCCCGAATCTTCATGTTTTGATTATTCAAAAAATATCTGAATTTCCAATCAATACTACTTTAATTTAGAACGTCTCTAATTTACCACTCCACTTTGCTCTTGTGTAATTTACTACATCTAGTTACTTTGGTTCTTCTGTTATCATACTGCACTGCGATCATTTTGATCTTTCTCTTTATTATAATTTCCTTGAGTTCTTCACAACTGAAAACAAAAGAGTGTCAACATACGTGGACACTGAGGCTAAAGATGAAAATTAGGAGCAGCCTGAAGGGAAAAACAGTGCCCAGAATGGATACTGGGAGCAAAACAAAACAAACAAAAGAAAGCAAAACATGGAAACAAACAAAGAACAACAAAAAAGGAAACTTTTTGCCCAATCATCACTTGCCTCTAAGTCTAATGATGCTAAAAGAACTTGCATGTGCAATTCTCATTTTAGAGGACATGATAGATGTTTGGTTGAGCAATGCATTCAAATTAAGATGCACAGAGAATCAGCTAAAATGGTAAAATGAACATAGCTGTACCTCCTCCAAAAGCTCAACTAGTATTACCAGAACAGCACAAAAATGAGACAGAACTGTTAAGCAGTTAGAAGAGACACTGGAAAGAACATTGATAAATATTAATTAATTTAGCACAGAAATATAAAGTGACAGACTAATTTTTTGCAAAATACCAATATTTGGAAATTGGGGTGAGATCACTGAACATAAAAAAGATTTTTTTTTTCTGCAACTCTGTTTAAGAAGCAGATGGTTAACTAGATTTATTGTGGGGATCATTTCATAATGTGTAAAAATATTGAATCATTACAATGTATACCTGAAACTAACAGGTATTTCAAATTTTTAAATTTAAACATTTAAAATAAATAAAAATTTAAAAAGATAATATTTTGTACCTTTCACAAGAACCCTCTGGATTCTCGAGAATAGTTCACAAACACATGCAGGAGAATAATGAATCAGGGTTTCTAATAGACTGCTACAACTAAAAATATATATAAAGCACTTATTTCATCATACCACATTCCTGTTCCTCATAATCGGGTAACCACCTAATCTCAACCAGACAAAACATTAGAAGCTAATTCTTCAGAGAGTGAATTAGAGGGATTCAGAATAGGTAGATCCAAGGCAAAGCTGAGGGCATTTTCTGGAGAGGGAATTTAAGTGAAATTCTGGATAGTCAATGTTGAATTCTTTCAGCCATTTTCTCTCATTAGAATCCTAGAATTCTGAAAAGTTCTCAAAAGTACATATATTTACACAGAGAGAGAAGAGTTACTTTTATAATAATGTTGATTATAAATGAGATGAATTTATAGTGAAGTATTTCCAAATTCACAGCTCTGTAGCTACTTGTTTACCTGATATTATTTGGAGTTGTTTCATATATCCAAAATTCAATTATGATTAAACACATTTGCAATAATGCTTTGTTTAGTAAGATTCTGAAATTAAAAGACACACCGTGCTACATATCACAATGTAAGACTGATTATCCTTGTAAAGTTATCTTTAAGATGCAGATATAGCTCTGGTAGCTCTGTGTAGAAATGAAACTGTCTCCTGCTAAAACCACCTGAGGATGAAATTAAACATATTTTAACTGAGCTATGCCCGCAGGAGGTCTCTGGAAGAGTCTGTTTGTGTAGGAAATGTATGACTTGCTTTTCTTACCTCCTGAGGTGATCCATGATGATGACCTCTATTGAAGAAATAAGTGCTTTATAGCTTCCCCAAAGCAGAGAAAGTACCAAAAAAAAAAAAAAAAGGCAAAATAAATAAAAACTCAGTCTCCAAAAAGATTTCAAATGATAAGAGCTCCTCGAATAAACAATTTTTCGGTCATTCATTCCATTAACTATTAATAAGGGAGCATGTGTTCTATAGAGGGGTTTGTCTTGTTCCTGGAAATTTGTACTTTTCAGATTTTTTTTTTTTAGATTTTATTTATTTATTTATTTATTTATTTTTTTTTTAAAGATTTTATTCATTTATTTGACAGAGAGAGATCACAAGTAGATGGAGAGGCAGGCAGAGAGAGAGAGAGAGAGAGAGGGAAGCAGGCTCCCTGCTGAGCAGAGAGCCGGGTGCAGGACTCGATCCCAGGACCCTGAGATCATGACCTGAGCCGAAGGCAGCGGCTTAACCCACTGAGCCACCCAGGCACCCCTGTACTTTTCAGATTTTTGAATCTTTGAAGACATTTGCCTAACCTATACAGCTTTGGCTATTAATGCACCAAATTGTGAAATAAAAACAACCTACCACAGGGGCACCTGGGTGGCTCAGTGGATTAAGCCGCTGCCTTCGGCTCAGGTCATGATCTCAGGGTCCTGGGATCGAGCCCCGCATCGGGCTCTCTGCTCCACAGGGAGCCTGCTTCCTCCTCTCTCTCTGCCTGCCTCTCTGCCTACTTGTGATCTCTGTCAAATAAATAAATAAAATCTTTAAAAAAAAAAAAAAAAAAACAACCTACCACAGATTAAGGATAAAAGTTAATCATCAGGGTAAAGAATATGGTTATTTATAGTAAGATAAACACTGAAAGAAAATTAACCTAAAATATAATATGGTAAGGCTCATTAGAATGTTCATTACACAGAATTTTAAATTTTGTTTGGGCACTAAAATGAAAGTGTTCTCCACTACGTAATTCAAAGAAGTAAAGTGCTGGGTATATTATTTCATACTAGTCACTATACTATCATAGAGAAATCATGAGTAGTATTAACTATAAAAACTCTTCAGTAAAATAAAGCTTTATTATTTTATCCTCCTATTTAATCTATTATTTCACTTAAGTATATGAATATTGGGAACATAAATAATCTTAATGGATTAAAATTTAATGGAAAAGCCTAATCAACATCTAATGGCTATAACAATATATAATGCTGTGAATTACAAATTTTAGTATAATTGGCTATAAAATGTCTCGAGTGGAAATTTACAAAATATGTATTTAAATGTGTAATAAATTCAAAGAGCTGAAATATGTCAAAATTTATAAAATTTAATTCCTGCATATTGTTCAAATTAAATCAAATGCAATCAATAAATATAGTACATTTTCCATGTAGTCCCAAGGCAAAAGCACTGAAAGGAGCCTAAAGAAGAATAACAAATACGCTTAACTAGAATGTACTCTACCTGAAAGATTAAACCTAATAATTGAATCAGAGCTAAAAAAAAAAAGAACAAAAGAACAAAATTTCAAATACTAGCAGAAGACCATAACAGATGAGAAGTTGTAAGGAAAAGTACTGTTTCAACTTCATTTGAACTATACAGACAATATCTGCTGTAAGAATTCAGTGTCTGACCTGTTACTCCAGGCTAGGCTATTATCATAATAGGAATGATAAGTTGTATAGATGGCACCTGAAGATCACACAGAGCAAGTGGTTGAGAAGGCTAATTGAATAATAAAAAAAAGTAGTAGATTTAGTTTGGCCATTACCATCAAGAATGTCTAACCAATGATAGGGTAGAGGAGGGGAAATTGAAGGAAAATGGTCATATGGTACAAACTTCCAGTGAAGAGGCATCAGTCTGGCTCAGTCAGTAGAGCATGCAACTCTTGATCTTGGGGTTGTGAGTTCGAGTCCCACACTGGAGGAAGATTTTACTTTAAAAAATTAAAAATATTTCTTTAAAAAAAAAAGGCACAAATTTCCAGTTATAAGATAAGTAAGTCGTAGGGATGTAATGCACAGTATGATGACTATTGCTAACTACTGTATAAGAAATAGGAAGTTACTAAGAGAGTAAATCTTAAGAGTTTTCATTACATAGGGTGCCTGGGTGGCTCAGTCATTAAGTATCTGCATTTGGCTCAGATCATGATCCTAGATTTCTGGGATCAAACCCCACATCAGGTTCCCTGCTCAGCGGGAAGCCTGCTTCTCGCTCTCCCACTCCCCCTGCTTGTGGTCCCTCTCTCTCTGTGTCTCTCTCTCTGTCAAATAAATAAATAAATAAAATCTTTAAAAAATAAAAAAAAGTTCTCATTACAAAGAGAAATTGTTCTTTTTTTTCTTTTTCTTCATTTCTTTTTCTTTTTATTATACCCATATAAGATGATGGGTGTTAGCTGATCATTTGTGACAGTCATTTCACAATATATGTAAATCAAAACATGTTGTGAGTCTTAAACTAATACAATGATGTATATCAATTATTTCTCAATAAACCTGGAAAAAAAAGTTTAACAAAAATATCCAGGGGCACCTGCATGGCTCAGTGGGTTAAGCCTCTGCCTTTGGCTCAGGTCATGATCTCAGGGTCCTGGGACCAAGCCCTCTCTGCTCTGCAGGGAGCCTGCTCCCCTCTCTCTCTCTGCCTGTCTACTTGTGATCGATCTCTCTCTGTCAAATAAATAAATAAAATCTTTAAAAATATATCCAGTGATAAGCAACTCAAGGACTCCTTGACAGCCAGAGGAATTTTGCATTAAACAGTGTCCAGCTATAAGAAAATAATACACCTTTAGGGATATTTTTCTCAGTACAAGCACCATATATGATGTCCATAATGGCAGAGACTTTTGTTTTTTTCACTGCTATTCCCTTAGTACCAATAAAAATAATCAAGAACAAAATATGTACTAAGCATAGCATTTATTGAAAAATGAATGGTATAAACTGCAAACATAAACAGGAAATAGTTGAGAGCAACACAGGACTCTTACAATTCAAGACTAGAAGACAATATCTAGAAAGATTTGGGAAATGTAGAAAGTGTGGAACTAAGAGTGCCTCTGAAAGTTTTAAACAAGATTGCCACCTGATTCTTAGAACTGAGAGTTCTAGTCCATCGTGAAGCTAGCTGAAAGGTTGATTCTCTAGTTAATTAACTATCAGGGACAATTATAGTAGGGAAAATTAGAATTAAAAAGCTTAAGTTCAGTCCAAGACCCTATAATAGTTATACAGATGCTTCAGCAGAAATTTCACAGTCACATGATTTTGAGTGAGATCACATGTTTTTAGAATAGCTTTCATCAGCTTTCCAAAGGGGAACTTGATGTCTTTTGTTGGTTAAGACCAGCAACTTGCATTCCTTCTGACAACACAGCAGTGTTCTTCAGACCTTGGATTCAGAGTTCTGGCTGGACTCATTAAAGGTAAGACCGAAGTTAACAGGTGGTGGGTAATAGGGAGGGCATGTATTGCATGGAGCACTGGGTGTTGTGCAAAAACAATGAATACTGTTACGCTGAAAAAATAAATAAATTTAAATACTGGAAAAAAAAAAAGAGTAGAGGACTTGGGAGCACCTGGGTGCCTCAGTCAGTTAAGCATGTGACTCTCAATTGTGGCTCAGGTCAGATCTCAGGATCATGGGATCAAGTCCACCACCTCAAGCACCATGCTCAGCAGGGAGTCCACTTGAGATTCTCTCCTCTCCCACCTGCCCTGTGGTGTGTTTTCTCTCTCTCTCTTATAAGTAAATAATTTTTTTTTTTAATAGGGGAGGACTTGGGTTTTCTCAAATAAACAAAAAATTTTTTTTCTAATTAGATAAAATTATGTGAAGAAAGTAAACATGTTGGAAAGTACAAAACGTATTCAATATCAGAGATTAATGTACCATATTAGCAGAGAGAAAGAAATCATGTTTTTTAAATAATTCAATAGACTCTTAAGCCCTAAAATTCAGCTAAATCCTATTGAAGAAATATCCTATTTGAAGCAGTCTCAAAGAAATGGAAGCCTGAACAATCAGACTTTTTACCCACACTCATGTGGAATTCCTCCCAAAGCTACTTATTTGAAATAAAACTTTTGAATTAAAGAAAAGTTCAGGAGGACATTTTCTATGATAAGAAAATAATTCTCTACTTAGCTGAGAAACATTTTATAAAGTATTATAATATTATTTATATATAATTGGTAAATATTTTCCTGACTATATAATTTAGACTGTCAGACTGTGAAAAATTGAAAAAACCCAAGGAGAAATATGAATGGATCTATCATATTTAAAGGGACAATAACTGATACAGATTTTGTCACTGAACAAACCTAGTCTTCTGTGTTCAAGGAACATCTAAGAACACAAAATTGTGTTATTTTTATATTTAATTTTTTGTTTCTTTTAAGTCTGTACTACATTATAAAACCAAAATAAAACTACCATAGTACAAGTTTTAATGCTAAAAATCTATTTGACAGTTATAGTTTCCTTATATTTTAATCATAACAAATATAATTGCATTTTTCATCTAAATTTACACTTGTACAAAAAAAATGTATTTTCTTGAGACACTATCCTGTCAGCACTAGGAGCCATGTGAGCTACAGAGAGATTCAGGGAAATCTAAAGTACTATCTACACAATTTACCAGAGGATAGGTATCTTTAGGGGAAAAATTGAAATAGTTCTCAATATTAAGGGTTTTCTTTAAAGGGCTTAAAAAAAATAGTAAGTATTTTCGGCTCCTTGAGCCATATGGTCTCTGTTACAACTACATGACTCTGCTACTGTAACACAAGAGCAGCTATAGACAATATTTCGAAAATAGGTGTGGTCTTAATTTCTTAATTAAGTAGAACTCATGTTAAATGTTCTTATCACACATACACAAAACACAATAATGGGAAACACAGCAGGAGGGAACTTTTGGATGAGATGAATATGTCTGTGGACTTATTGATAGTGATGGTTTCACAGGTGCATACTTATCCCCAAATTGATAGAGTCATTTATAGTGAATATGTATAACTTTTTACATATAAATCATTGCCCAATGAAGTGTTTTAACAAGTAATATTAAAAAATAAGTATGGCTGTGTTTCAGTAAGACTTTAATATAGTATGGATTTCACCCATGGGGTACAGTTAGTCTGTCTCTGACCTACATGAATATTTCCAAGTGGATTGAATACTCTTTAAATAATTTTTAGTATTCCGTGAAAGAAAACATTGTTAATGGTAAAGGCGGGTTTCACTTAGATTATGAGCTGAAGCAAGTCTTTAAAAATTGAGATTTGTCTGGGAAAGAAAGAAGAGCAAAGACTCGGGTCTAAAGAAAAATTAACAAAATTGTGGTGACAGAGATCAAACCACGAAACTGGTCCAGTTGCCAAAAAGAAACTTTTGATGAGGAGCGAAAGAAATAAGAACTGGTTCTGAGTATTTCTTTCTTTCATTTTCTACTTCTAAGTAATAAGTTATGTCATCCCTGCCACTGGAACTTTAACAGTCACACTCTTTTCAAGAGTTCTTTCTCCCTTTTCTGAATAGCATTTCCTACTAAAAAAAACTACAGCTTCCATGTCAGTGGACAATTGTGGCCTACATATGAAGACCAACTGCTTTATAATGGAGAATGGTCTAGTGATTACTCAAGAACCATCAAAGCATCAAGGATGCATTCTTTTCTCAGGTCTTAATCTGGAATTCTCCCTTTACAGCAAAAAGAAAGAGGATAAAAGCCCCCACAGCAAAAGGGACAGAACAGTGTTTGTTTAGCCCAGGTAACAGGGAAGAGCTAGCCAGGATACAGAACACTGACATTAGATCAGCACAGAGAACTACAGCTGTTCAATCACAGCCAGCGAAAGGTCACCCCCCAGGGTAATAAGTAACCGGCAACAGTGTGATTTTTTGGAGGAAGTAACCTTTTCTAATACAATTGAGAAAATGCTCATCTTTACAGTAAAGTCAATTGCAGAAAAGAGATAAGTAAGTTTTACCAAACAGTAAGTTATCTGCAAAAAGGCACTGGCATGACAAAGGCTCTTGACCTGTGTTAGGAATCTCATGGGGTATATCAAGAAGAGCAGCAGAATAAGTGGTTGAAAAAAGAGTCTGGGGCACACCAAAAAGAGGTATTTTTCTTAATCACATGAGACAAGATTTTCACAAGGCCCTGACCAAGACAGTCTGAAGATTTCCCTGAGCTTGACTAAATTTAGACAGGTTTCTTCCAGACTTTAGGCCCTGACCTCCCTTTTCTTAGAGCATTTTCTTTAGCAAACTTGTAATTGCACTTTCTCTGATCCTTTGAAAGATAAATCCTTTTAAAAAACTCTTGCCAGTTTTATAACTCAAGAACATCTTTCTCAAGGGCCCAGGAGGCAGTTCTTTGAAATGTAAACATGAAGGAAGATAGAGCTGCTATCTCCCAATCTTCACTGGGCACCTATCTCCAACTTATAAAATTACTTAATGTCATGAAGTTAGAAGAAAGTTTATATTCTTTCAGATAAAGCCAATTAGCAAAATCAGATGGTCTATGATTTCTGCACCCCACTTATTTTTTAAATATTTATTTATTTAAAAGAATGAGAGAGAGAAAATGAGCCAGAGGAGCAGAGGGAGGAGGAGGGAGCCCCAAGGAGACTCTGTGCTGAGCTGGTAGCCTTTATGCAGGACTCAGTCCCACAATCATGTTTTTTTTTTAAGATTTTATTTATTTATTTGACAGACAGAGATTACAGGTAGGCAGAGAGGCAGCCAGAGAGAGAGGAAGGGAAGCAGGCTCCCTGCTCAGCAGAGAGCCCGATGCGGGGCTCGATCCCAGGACTCTGGGATCATGACCTGAGCCAAAGGCAGAGGCTTTAACCCACTGAGCCAACCAGGTGCCCCGGAAAAGTTAATTTCTTAAGATAATAATTGATGTCTAATTTCTGCCACATTTTCCTATTTATCTGAGTCACCATGGAAACTGTTGGCTTCATTGCCTCAGGAACAGTTAGCCCTGATTGACTTGATGCAGAATTCACCTGAAACTGGCTTTCCCTGCCTCAAACCCTAAACTATATAAAAAGTTTATACTAGGAGCAAAGGAGAGGGGTGGGTACCCATTTGAGAAGAGAGGCAGAAGCAGAGAAAAAAGGGAAAGTTAAGATTCCCCCACACTATGTAGGAAATGCAGTTCTGGGGCTCAGTGAGAAATGATGAGTAGACTTTGGGTATTTTATTGTACTCCAGGAAAGTGATAGGATCTGGAATGCAGTGGGCAAATAGAAGACCCAATTTTAAACAAACAAAAAATACAAGAAAGCTCTTCAATGAAGGATGCCCAGTAATGTCAAATAATCCTAAGACACCAGCCTAGCACAGAAAAAAGAGATCAGATATCCTCGAGGCACTATGTGACATTGAGCAACACACACTCCCATAATCAAAATGTGCACCAAAGACCAGAGAGACCAGTTTCTTTTTTTGCTCTAATATTCTTCTTCCAAAGATCTTTGTGCAGTTGTAGACGAAAGGAAGAATCTTCAGTGCCTGAAGTTGTATTTCTCATAGTTCTGGCAGAATAGTGGTTTAGATTTTGATTCAACATGACCTAAAGAATGTAAAGTGACATTTCTGCACAGCTCAGTTTGTGGATTCGAGTTTATATCCCCTATAATGACAGTAATTTCAAAATATTAAGATATTTTATGATATTTCACATGCATTAACATATTTTTACCAGGAGGTTGTAAAGTAGGTATAGATTTTACACTATATAGATTTTACAGATAATTAAAATGAGGAATAGAAAAGTTAACTAACAAAAATTATGGTATAGAACAGTGTTTAATCTATAAATGGTTGTCATTTCATCCTACAGGCTTAGTCTTTCAGAGTTAACATTTTAATTATTTGTGTTAAAAATAACAAGACAAGACCACAACTAAGAATTTATTTGTAACCTCTATTTTTATCAAAAAGAGAATATGAAGCAGTATATCAGTCATGCTTATAAAATTAATTATAAATGATCCAATGTCTATGGTTCATTGGGTGCTCCCCACGTTTATGCACGCATGTGCACATGCACGAGTGTGCATGCACACACACACACACCGTCTCACACACACACACACACACACACACACACACACACATCCCTTACTGGATTTGTGCCTCTAGATAGGAAACATCCATTACACCAGTGAAAGAGGTTAACAGCAAAAGCAGGGGGAAAAGAGCTCTTAATTTTCCTAAGTATATATCTCAAATGCACTGTGCCAGGTATAAAGTTAATTAATAAAGGACACAAGAAAGAAATGAGGGAGAGAGGAAGGAAGGGAAGGACGGAGGGGACACAAAGAAAGAAAAGAAAAGAGGGAGGGAGGGAGAAAGGAAGGAAGGAAGGAAAAAGTTCACTAAAGGAAAAAGTGTCCTTTGTTCCTCCTTCCCACGTCCTTCTGCTGGGCTAAAGAAAGAATCAGTGGAGGAAGGGAAGAGAATCAGGAACCGGGATGAACCTAGACCATGCTGTGATGTCTCTCTTGCTGCCACGAATGCATAGGCAGATAAGACAATGTGACCATGTGCTCTGCAGTACAGCTGATTGGCTTCAGAAAGCCTCTTCATTTTGGGGGGTTCCCAAGCAGGCCAAAGCAAACAGCTAGAGATTTGCCAGTGTGGACAGTAGTGAGATAAACACAGACTATGAGTTTGCAGAACTACAGTGTGCTTCAGTGTCTGCCTCAGAGGAAATGGTGTGGACTGGATGGATCTCAGATCAGAAATCACCCTTAATGACATGATATTCAAGCTCAAGAGGGAGATGTCACCGAACAAACAAGTGACTGTAATTTACCAGCTATATTCTCCAAAAGTCTGTAAATGACTAGGCTAAACATTAATAAACAAGATTGTGTTTTCTACCCAGAGCATCCAACAAATTCCAGGGACTAAAACAAGATTATCCAGACAATTTTCCTAGAAAATAAACTGATGGCATCGTGTCTCAACGGCCCCAATAAAAAGGTTTGGGGTGAAAAAGAGTTGGGAAAGACTAACAATATACATCACCGTTCTGAATTTATTGCCAAAAAATTAAAATTAAGCAAGAAAAATGGGAAGATTCTTCTCTAACATTTCATCTATTGAAGTTCATTAAGATATTCATGTGAGGAACAGTTACTACATATAATTCACCTGATATACTTAATCTTATTTAAATATAGTCTTTCAGAAACCATTTTATTTACAAATTTGTCCACACATCAGAATATGAAAAAAAAAAAAAGAAAAAAGTGGACCCTAAAATAATATTATTTAAATAAACATATCACTGGCCAAGTTATTGCTTTAAAATAAAATAATTGACAAATAATATAGAGAAATAGCACAATTTCTGTAATATATTCTTCATTTTTTCACTCCTTCAAAGTCATATTCATCTAATAATTTCTTTCAGGCAATATATAAATAATTATACATGACATGAGAGTATTCTTTCATGTAGGAGTGTGTAATGTAGGTAAAATGACTATTGTTAATATTTCAAATTTAAGAATATGTTGAGAGACTGGTAAAAAAAACCAAAATCATCTTGATTTTTTAAAGTTTTTATTAAATTCCAGTTAGTTAACATACAGTGCAATACTGATTTTTTAATAAACATAACTTGCAATAACTTTTAATACAGATGGTCCCCAACTATTCTAGTCCAACTTAGGATTTTTTAACTTTACAGTGGTTCAAAAGCAATATGCATTCAATAGAACCTGTACATCACATTTAGAATTTTACTCTTTTCCTGGGCTAGTGATACACCATACAAGGCTCTGTGATGTGGGGCAGTGGCAGTGAGCCAGGGCTCCCAGGCAGCCTCCTGATCATGAGGGCAAACAAATGATACACTTACAATCACTCTGTGTCTATATAGTCATTCTGTTTTGACTTTAAGCACCGTATTCAATAACTACATGAGATAGTCAACATCTTATTACAAAATAGGCTTTATGTTAGATGATTTTGTCCAACTGTAGGCTAATGTAAGTGTTCTGAGCATGTTTAATTTAGACTAGGCTAGGCTGTAATGTTTGGTAGGATAGGTGTATTAAATGCATTTTGAGGGGTGCCTGGATGGCTCAGTTAGTAGAGAATGTGGTTCTAGATATCGGGGTTGTGAGATTGAACTCCATTTTGGAGAGAGTTTATTTAATGAAAAACAATGCTTTTTTGACTGATGATATTTTCAATTTACAATGGATTTATTGTGATAGAACTGTATTATAAGTCCAGGAAGATCTGTATATTGAAAAAAAATCTGAGATGAGTGGCAGAATAATATATAAAAATAAGGAAAGAAAAGAAGAGGAAACCCTCTCACAATTCAGATTGGGTTTACTCCAGCAAACAATATTGCTACATAGAGACCACGAAATCACCGTCATATGCAAAAGCACTTCACAATTATACAAGGTAAGAGTATAGTCATCACTTTATGTGCACATCAGAGTATATAATATAGAATAAAAGCTATATTTGTTAATAATGGAATGTGTTAAATATATTAAACACATCATAATTTTAGGAAAATGTGAAGTTATAAAATGCACAATTCCTATAAAATGACAAGATAAGTTAAATACAAAAAGAGCAGCAATTTTAAATCAAATCCAATCTACTCATTTGATGATTCAGAGAAGGAAATCAAGTCACTTAAAAGTCAGTTTTATCACAACAAATTTATGAGGCCAGCATTAGCTTTATACCAAAATCAAACAAGACAGTAGAATAAAATGAAACTGATCTCTTATGAATTGAGATTAAAAAAACCTCAACAAAATTTGAGCAATTGAGTTCAGTAATTTATAAAAAGAATAGTACAACAAGACTAAGTTGGCTTTACTTCAGATATGCAGGATTGATTTAATATTTGAAAAACAATAAATGTAATTTACTATATCAATATCCATTTATTATAAGTACCTTCAGAATATTAGAATAGAGTAGATATTTTCTCTATATCACAAAGAGCATGTACAAACAACCTATAGTTAGCACCATACATACGGTACAATTCAGTCATTCTATTTTAGGCATATATCCCAAATAAATAAAAACATATTTTCAGACAAAAAGTTATACATGGATATTCATAAAACCTGAATAAAAGCCAATGTCAGCCTATGGGTGCCGGGTGGCTCAGCGGGTTAAAGCCTCTACCTTCGGCTTGGGTCATGATCTCGAGGTCCTGGGATGGAGCCCCGCATCAGGCTCTCTGCTCAGCGGGGAGCCTGCTTCCCCCCACCTCTCTCTCTGCCTCTCTGCCTACTTGTGATCTCTGAGTGTCAAATAAATAAAATCTTTTAAAAAATGACACAGCCTGCATAGTTGCATATAACTTTCAATAAATAATATAATTCTAAAAATGAAGAGCTTATTAGTGGTTTTCAGGTGTTAGGGCTTTAGAGGGGCAAAGTCAGTGTGACTATAAAGGGATAGTAAGACCAAGTCTTACAGTAATGGTACAATTCTTCTGTATCTTGAGTTTTGTGGTAATTATAGGAAGCTACGCATGGGATGAAGTTACATAGAACTACACACACATCCACGCACAGGAAATGCATGTATAACTGGTGAAATCTAAATAATTCTAAATAAATTGTATATCAACATCAAATTTCTGGCTTTGATAATTGTACTATCATAGGTAAGATACTACCACTGACAGAGGTTAAGTGAAGGGTGCATAGGATCTCCCTTAAATTTCTTCACACTTTCCTACGAATCTAAAATTCTTTAAAATAAATTGTTTATAAAAATCAATTTTAAGTAATAAAATATAATGTAAAAGATAAAATATTTAGTGTTACATGCATGTTTGAACAATTTAAAATGTATATGAAAAACACACTTGAGATTATGAAATAATATCATTCCATCTAGAAATATGTCAATATTTGTAAACATTTCTAAATTGATTCTAGCCTCCCAAATATAGCAAGCATGAATAGAAGGATTATTTCATCAGACAACGGACTTCACTACAGATTTTGAGTTTAAGTTTTCCCTTAAAAGAAAAAAAAAAAAACCTGCTTTACCCTGGTCAGAATGGAATTTCTTTGGGAGTGGTAAAGGATTAAAATTTCAGAAAGAGCAAGTCCTTTGGTGTATATGTTGAGAGGAGTGGGAAGTGTATGAATGTGGAGCTGTTACAACTCAAAACATAATGCCAATAGTAGCAAAAAATAAATATTTTTCAGAAATCCTCAAAATGAAATCATACTGTAGAAAATGTATGTATTCCTATTTTTCATTAGCTTTCTCATGTTACGAAGAATGCTTGGAGCTGACCCAGTAACTAAAATAGCTTATTCCTTCTAAAGAATAAATATCACATGCATTATTGCAATATATTTTCCTTCTTCTGTTGCCAGTAAGAATATTTTTATTCATTTTAATTTGGCAGCACCAGGAATAAAATGTAATAATTTTTTCATAAAATATTTCAACTAAACAAATTCTGTTTTCAAAGAATGTACAAGGAGTTAAGTTGATAATTTTAGATTAAATACCAAGATGACTCAATGTATATGTACATATTCATTTATTATGATTCATTTATTCACTATAATACTAATTCTCCATTATCCTAAAAATATAAGTAGTTTGTCTCAGTTGCTCTAATTTCTTAAGCACTATTGCAATTTTTAATTACATATTTGTCGAACAAAAATAATGCACAAGTGGAGAAAATATCTGAAGAATATACCAAAATGTATGAAATGGAGAGAAAGACACTATTGTTTCCATAGTAACAGCAGGCTTAACTGGTTGCTGTAGCACCATGGAAACTGAAGAATAAAGAATATGGAGTACAGAGAAAACATAAATTTCCAAAATTAAAAGATTCATATTGGTAAATTTGGCATCTAACTATGAAGAGCCACCCTTTCCTAATTCTACTTGGGATGAGGACCCTGCTTAGTCTTAACAGACCTTGGCTTAGGAAAACTAGAAAGAGCTATTGTTCCAATTTTTATAAGGACTGCCCTAGTTCATTGTTAAAATGTGCCTGGCTGATATTTCTGAAGTTTGTAAGGATTACGTAAAATGAGATAATATATGAGAAAGTGCTTCATAAATTTTAAGGAGCTATACAAATTCATCACTGTTATTCTTCCAAATCTTGATAACTAAAGTCTGTCACTTCTCTTGTTAGTAATATCACCGATTTTTATATGTGTCTGCTTAAAAAAAAAGAAAAATAAAAAGGCTATTTATTTTATTTTGCACAGAAAGTTTATTTCTTTAAATTTTTTCCCAAATATTTAAGTCTAGCTTTCTCTTTTTACACTAGGATAACTAAAAATTAATACAGAGATTACATGATTAATGCACTGGATGAAAAAATAGATTGAGCTTCAGACCTGTGGCCAATTTTCTTAGAGTAGAAAAAATTAATTGAATCTGATGGTCCAGCAACATAACATATAATTTCTTAGTTTTTTACTTGCAAATCTGATCTAATGGAATACGTTTTAGATTAAGTTTCTTTACATGATGATTAAATTTAAATAAAAAAATAATGTTTGGGCATTGCTTTACATCTTTAATTTTAAATACAATGTTTCATTATACTTTTTCTCCCACTATATAAAAAGCATAGGGAATTTTATGTGAGTCTGAGGGACATGGTTAAATGTTACTTTTACCTGTAGTCATTTTGCTTTGTATGTTGATGTCAAGAAGCCTGAGTTAGGGGCACCTGGGTGGCTCAGTGGGTTAAAGCCTCTGCCTTCGGCTCAGGTCATGATCCCAGGGTCCTGGGATCACGCCCCACATCAGGCTCTCTGCCCGGCAGGGATCCTGCTTCTTCCTTTCTCTCTGCCTACCTCTCTGCCTACTTGTGATCTCTCTCTGTCAAATAAATAAATAAAATATTTTTTAAAAAAGTCTGAATTAATTTTCTCAAAACAATAGAAAGAGTCATGTTAAAACCACTCTATTAGTTTTAATGATATGGAAATAGAGAATAGTGGTTAAGCAATTAGAGTCTGGAGATACATTGTGTGGCTACCAATCTATCTCTGGTGCTTACCATTTCTGAGATGGGATAAATACTTTTGCTCTCTGCCTCATTTTGCCATTGAAATTAAGGGATCATAGTAAGTACATTATAGTTGATTTGCAGACTAAACAAACTAAAATGTCAAACATTATTAGAAAATAAAATGTCATGTGTCTAGCATGAAAAAGGCAGAGTGAGTGATAATTATTATTAGGGAAACAATTCATCTTTATTTATAAATATTTCAGTTTTGCTGGGCAAGAAAATACACTGCTAAAGATGAAGGATAGAGAGAAATAATAAATATATAATGTTTTATAATATGTCCTCTCCTTTTAGTGTATAAACATTTTATTTTTTTATTTTTTTCTTTAAATTCAATTAGCCAACATATAGTACATCATTAGTTTTTGATGTAGTATTCATTGATTCATTAGTTGTCCATTCCTTTTTAATACAAAGGTAGGAAAGATTAGGTTCTCAGATATATATATATAACAAGTCACAGAAATAATATCTATTTCAGCCAAGTCTATCTACTCTTTTATACTAGTGAAATTTCAGATCAGCCATTTTAATATGATTCTCATAGAATTTTTCCACAAAGTTCAGTTTATTCATACCTTGTTTTCTTGTATTTTAATGTGTATTATTTCGTCCTTAGTATTTTGCATGTCCTAGAATATTGTTATCTATGGGTAAAGAATAGAAGTGAGGTTTTTTTTTTTGTTTGTTTGTTTTTTGATTCTTTAAAGAATTGTTAATCTTTAAGCAAGATATTCAGCATTTACCAAATATGATGTTAGGTTATGAGACTACACTTGAGGTTACTGGCTATATGTAAATTATTTTTTCAGATAAAATGGAGAAGATACTAAAAGTAGTAGAATAATGAAGCAAACACAGTATGCTTATGTATAGTAAATAATTTGATGCCTCATAAACCTAGGCTCAAAGCTCTACTTTTGTCTATTATAAGTTATGCAGATATGGCAATTACTTGAAACATTTCATTAGTAAAATTGTGATTTAAAAAGCCTAAATTTCAGAGGAAAATAATAAATAGTTATTTTAAAATGTATAATGTATATAAAATGATAGAACGATAATAGATATTTATTTAGTAGTAATAACAACATAGTAGATATATATGATTTTATAGAGTTTGAATAATTTTTTGGAAGTTATGTCAAGTTTCTTAAGCTAAATCATCAACAAACTGTTATTAAATTCTCAGAGTGTATTAGTATCGTGGAAAGACTAGAATTAACTTAGTATCCAAAACTTTAAAACCATATAATGAGACTTTGTTCTCCTTCCACGCATGGATGCCTTTACCATGTTAGGTGTTTCTTTGCAAGTGAACTTATCACTGGAGCCAGGGAGATGAAATTCCTTGGCAAGTGCAGGGTAACACTGGCTGCCATTAGTTCTAATAGAAAAAAGCAGGTTGGGGTGCCTGGGTGGCTCAGTCATTAAGCATCTGCCTTCAGCTCAGATCATGATGCTGGGGTCCTGGTGATCCTGGGGTCCTGGGATCGAGCCCCACATCGGGCTCCCTCCTCAGCAGGGGACCTGCTTCTGCCTTTCTCACTCCCCCGGCTTGTGTTCCCTCTCTCTCTGTGTCTCTCTTTGTCAAATAAATAAAATCTTAAAAAAAAAAACAAAGAAGTAGGTTGAGCCCTACCTCCCAAACTATAAAAAATGCATTTTCTATAGTAAAGAGAGGTTCTGTTACTAAAAATAGTGACAATAATGTTGGTTGATTAAAAAATAGATACCTATTATTTATGGGAAATTTTAGATAAAGTATATCAGTCATTTGGTAATTCATAAAATATTGTTACTTATTACTTGCAAATAGCCATTTGTTATAGAACGCTGTTATAGTTTGTTATAGAACTATAACATTGTCTATAATTTGTTATAGAATATTTCTAAAGCAACTGGGGAAAGCTAACACTGATGTGTACACTAAATTTTTTTTTATCTCAATGTGCTATTTGTCAAGGCAAGTGAAGGAAATAATCAGAAAAAAAACTGGCAACTTTACAAACAAGAAACAAAAGGGAAAGAGAGTTTCCAAGTTTTAAGAGTTGGAGGAGACAACTTTCTCATCTTTCTCATCCCCAATACTTACAAATAAAACTGATAAAATCTGTGGTCAATAAAAGCAGATTAAAACCCATCCTTGTGTTGAGAATGAAATTAAGAGAATGATCAATATACATGATATCAAAAGTTTTAAGATGCCTCAGAGTGAAAGTCCATCTAAGTGTTTGGAATCAAGTAAATCCTTTGAGTTGGATAAAAGTGTTCAGTAAAAAGAGGAGAAAAGTGTAGCTACACCGTCAAGCCTGATAAATTGAAAGTACCTTCAATTAATTTGAGAGGAGATAAAAATTATTAGTTTAAATTGACAGAGTAAATCCAATATTCAAAGGCAGAAATCTGAACAACATGTCTTATTGTAAAGTTTCAAAAGAAAACTATATAACAACATGCTATCAGAAAAAAATTAATGAGAATTGTATTATATCTAATTTCTCATCAATAATACAATTTAACCAAAGAAAATAAAATATTAGCTAAAAATTGTGAGCAAAATATTTTTGGGGTCTACAACTATAGTACCATCAAAATATCCACCAACTATAAGAATAACATGAAAACAATTTTAGATATACAAAGATTCAGACAGTATACTTCTTTCATAATGTTGCTTAATGAAAAATTCACATGAGAACACATTATGGTAGGAAAAAAAAAAAGGAAGAAAACATGGCATCCAAAAAGTGTTATATTTTCCAGAGTATAAAGAATAGAAACACTATGAGGAGGTTCTGTGTTTTAAGAGATTGGTAGCCCAGCAAGTAAAAAGCTGAACAGATTAAAAAATGAACAACACTCCTTAAATCCCAAAGAGAGGGGAGAACACAAAGCAAAACACTGTCCCAGGATTGAAAAGTGCATAAAGTGAGTCATAGCTTACTGGAGCAGAGACATACAGCAAAGACCACTATGAGAAGCTGTGCTGGGGAATGATAACCTAAACTGTAATTGACAAATTGCTGAAGGCTCACAGTAGACAAACCTAAGAGTTAAAAGCTCTGAGAGGTTCCAGTCATCAAGTGCCCTCACAATTTTATGAGATTTACCTCCAGGAGTTCTATTAGATTCCAATGGTAAATATCAGAGAAAAATCCCTTCTTATTCTCAGAATAGGGAGAGAAAAAGGGACCATTGTGAAATACATCAGAGCATTCTGTTCTTCTTAACAATACCTGCTTTCAGGAGAAACTAGTTAATCAGAGCCTAACAACCAGGGAGATAGGGAAATACCAACTCTAGCCATCCTGTCCCACCTGGCAGGCAGGGGAGGAAAACCTGAGAAATGTTTGTGAAGTCTAAAGTCCAGAAGCATAGGTTTACAGGAGACTGAGTCTTAATAATAGTACTATACAGTGCTTTCAACTCCCTCCACCCCCTCCATATCACTGAAGGCCTGTTTACAACAGTTCCTTTTGCTGAGTATATCATTTCTGGCTCTCAAGAAAAAATTTTAAAAGTATACTAAGAGGCAAAAAAGCAAAGCAAAATTTGAAGAGACAGAAAGTATCAGAACCAGATAAGGAAATTTAAAACCATTATGATTATCATACTAAAGCTCTAATAGATAAAGTAGATCACATACAAGAACAGATGGACAATATAAACAGAGATGGGAATCCTAAGAAAGAACCAAAATAGTGCTAGAACTAAACAACCCTGTAACAGTAATGAAAAATGTCTTTATGAGCTTATTAGTAGATTTTATATAGCTGAGGAAAGAATCTCTGATTTTAAGAATACCTTATTAGAAACTTCAAAAAACTGAAAAAACAAATAGAACAAAGACTGAAAATTAAAAAAGCAAAAATATTGAACAGCGGTTGGAGAACTACAAAAGGCACAACATACATGAAATGGGAATACTGGAAAGAAAAGAGAGAAAGAGAAGAAATATTTGAAATAACAATGACTGAGAATTTCCACAAATTAATGTCAGACACCAAACCACAAATCTGGGGAGCTCAGAGAACACATAGGAGAATAAATATCAAAGAAAACAATAAACAAAAAAAACTATACCAAGAATATTATTTTCATATTAGCAAAAATCAAAGATTAAAAAAAAACCTTGAAAGAAACTGGAGAAGGGAATAAACTTATTTATAAAGGAAAGATAAAACTTACACCTGACTTCTTCAAAGAACCTGTGCAAACAAAAAATAAATAAATAAATAAATAAATAAATAAATAAATATTTAAAGTGTTACAAAAATTTAAAAAAACTTACCAACACAGAATTCTTTACCCTGCAATATTATCCTTCAACACAGAAGGAGAAATACTTTTTCAGATAATCAAAATTTGTTGGAATTTATTGCAAGTAGACCTGCTTTGCACAAGTGTTAAAAAGAAGTTCTTTAGAGACATGGAGAGTAACATAGGTTAGAAACTCAGATCTACATAAAGAAAGGAAGAGCACTGAAGAAGGACCAAGTGAAGGTAAAATTAAAACATATTTTTCCAATTCTTAACTGATCTAACAGATAACAACTTGTTCAAAGTAATAATATCAACAATGTGTTTATTTATGCTTATACATATACTACACATACAAACATACACATATGCTTATATGTGTTTACACATAAGTGAGATGAATGATAAGAATAATATGAGGGATAGGAGAGAGGATTAGGATTATTTTATAACTATAAGGCACTCACACTATGTATGAAGTAATATAGTGTTATTTGAAAATGCAGTTGGATTAGTTTTAAATTATATTGCAAACTCTAAGGCAATAATGAAAAAAGTAAACAAATTCAACAAATAAGGTAGGAAAGGAGAGAAATGGAATCATACAAAATTTTCAACTGAAACTGTAAAAGGCAGAAAAAGAGTAGAAGAGAAAAATAGGAATAAAAATCAAAGGCAACAAATTGAAAACAGCAACAGATACTTTATATATTAAACAATATCAGAAATGCTTTAACAATGGTCTAAATGCATCAATTAAAAGAGATTATCAGAATGGATAAAAAAACAATGCAACTATATGTTTAAAAATCCATTTTAAATATAAAGACATATATAGAGTGGATGGAGAAAAACAGGCCATGATAACACTAGTTGAAAAAAATAGGAGTAGTTGTATTAATTTGAGAGAGCAGACTTCAAAGCAAAGAAAGTTATCATGGATAAAATAGGTCATTACATAATGATAAAGGAGTCAATTGTCTAAGAAGATATATAATCCTTAAGTTGTATGCATTTAACAACAGAAAGTCAAACTACATGAGGAAAAAACTAATAGAAAGGCAAAGAGAAACAGAAGAATCCACTATCATCCTTGGAACTTTCAACACCCCTTTATCACAAATGGACAGATTCAGCAAGTGCAAAATCACTAAAGACACAGACGAACTTAATAATATTATCAACAGGATATATCAACAACTATTAGCTACTTCATTCAACAAGAACAGAATATGCATTCTTCTCAAACCTACATGGAATATTTGCCAAGACAGACCACATTCTGGGCCATAAAAACCCACCTTAACAAATTTTAAAAAATGAAAAACATATAATGTCTGCTCTTGGACCACATGGAATTAAACTAGTAATCAGTAACAGAATAATAATTGGAAAATCCCTGTATACAGGGGGATTAAACAACACAATTCTATATAATACATAACCCAAAGAAGAAATCTCAAAAGAAATTAAGATATATTGTTAACTAAATGAAAATTAAAACACAAGTTATGAAGATTTCTGAGATGCAGTGAAATTAATGCATAGAAGGAAATTTATATTAAATACTTACATTAGAAAAGAAGAAAGACCCCAAATCAGTCATCTGAGTTGCCACCAGGGAAACTAGAAAAGGAAGAGCAAGTTAAATCCAAAGTAAGCAGAACAAATAAAATAATAATGAGAGTGGAAATCAATGAAATTTAAAGATTAAATCAATAGAGCAATCAATGAAACCAAAAGCTGATTCTTTAAAAGATCAATAAATTAGATAAATCTTTAGCAAAGCTAAGTAAGAAAAAAAAAAAAAGAGAGAGGACATGAATTACTAACAGCACAAATGAAAGAAGGGACATCACTAGCTACCATAGGTATGTTAAAAAGATAATAAAGAAATATTATAAGCTACTCTTTGACCACAAATTTGATAACCTAGATGAAATGGACCAATTACTTGAAAGAAACAATTTGCCAAAACTCACACGCAAAAAACCCCAATATTTTAATGATTGTAAGCCTATTATCTATGAAAGAAATTGAACAAATAATTAACCTTCCAAAATTGAAAATATGCCCAGATTGTTTACTGGTCAATTCTACCAAATAATTAAGGATGAAACTATATCAACACTTTATAATCTCTTTCAGAAAGCAGAAACAGACAGAATACTTCCTAATTCATTCTTTGAGGCCTGCACTATCTTTATTTCCAAGTTAGTCAAAGATTTTATAAGCAAACTACAGACCAATATCTATCATAAATGCAAAAGTCTTCAATAAAATATTAGCAATTAAATCCAATAGTATATAAAAAGAATTATACACCATGACCAAGTGGGATTTATCCCAGGTATGCTGGAATAAGCATGCAAGGATGGTTCAGTGTTTGAAAATCAATTAACCATAATCCATCAATCAACACACTAAAGAAGAAAAATTACATAATCATTAATAGATACAGAAAAAGCATTTGACAAAGTCCAACCATGATTTATGATAAAAACTCTCAGTAACTAAGAATAGGGAATTTCCCCCAAATTGATAAAATCTGTCTACCTACAACCAACATCACATTTAACAGTGGACAACCAGAAGCTTTCCCAAAAGATCAAGTATAAGGTGAGGATGCCACTTACCCCCTCCATAATTCCCTTTAAATATTATACTGAAGGCTCTGGCTAACACAACAAGAAAGTAAAAGGGGGGCACCTGGGTGGTTCAGTCAGTTAAGTGTTTGCCTTTGGTTCAGGTCATGATCTCAGGGTCCTAGGATCAAGCCCTGCATCAGGCTTTCTGCTCAGCAGGGGCTCTGCTTCTCCCTCTCCCTCTGCTCCTTCTCTCTGCTTGTGTTCGCTCTCTCTCTCTCCCCGCCTCAATAAATAAATAAAACTTTAAAAAAATAAAAAAGGAAATGAATATATACAGATTAGGAAGGCAGAAATAATGCCATTTACAGATGACATGATCATCTACGTGAAAAATCTGAAAGAATTTAAAAAAAAAACTCCTAGAACTATAAATTTTGGCAAGGTTGTAGGATACAAGATGAATATAAAAATCAGTCACTTTCTTAAACCAGCAATGAAAGAGTAGAATGTGAAATTAAGAACACAGCACCCTTTACATTACCAACAAAATAATGATAATAATAATAATAATTAGGTACAAATCTAACAAAATATGTATAGGATCCTGGGGTGGCAATCCTTATATCAGATAAATTAGATTTTAAGCCAAAGACTATAGTAAGAGTTGAGAAAAAAAAAAAAAAAAGAGTTGAGGAAGGACACTATATCATACTTAAAAGGTATGTCCAACAAGAAGATCTAACAATTATAAATATCTATGTCCCTAACAAGGAAGCTGCCAATTATATAAACCAATTAACAACAAAATCAAAGAAACACATCGACAATAATACAATAATAGTAGGGGGCTTTAACACCCCCTTCACTGAAATGGACAGATCATCTAAGCAAAAAGATCAACAAGGAAATAAAGGCTTTAAATGACACACTTGACCGGATGGGACACCACAGATATATTCAGAACATTCTATCTTAAAGCAACAAAATACACATTCTTCTCTAGTGCACATAGAACATTCTCCAGAATAGATCACATGCTGTATTTATGTGAATGAAAGAATACATGAGTGTGTTAATAAGAGCCAGTTCTTCTAGAAATGTACTCTCTCACTCTAATCAGTAGTCCTTTGAGTTAAAGAGGTCTGCAATTAAGTATAGAAAATTAAAGAAACAATTCACTAATTTTCATATATTTGAAGTAATATGATAGATAATGCTGAATGAATTTAATACAATAATTTTGGAATGTAGTTTGCTATTAAAAATATATCAGGTCTTTACACAGAATTTAAAATTCATGATAAATAGTAAGTTTTCACTTACTGACAAAACTGAAAGCTGCAAACGTTTGAATCAGTAAAATTAATTTGACAGTTCAGCCATCATTCTATAAAGTGAATAGCCTTTTCAAAGCAATTAATTAAAGGTGCCTTGTAAAAGAGAACTATATCTTTGAATTCATAAATAAATTTATAATTAAACCAAAATAGCTTTATGGAATATTGATGTAAAATTAATTTGTGTTTTGTATTTTTAAAATACTGATCATATTTATTTTTATTAAATCCCAAATTTAACATGTTATCAAAGTGTATTTTATTCTTTTAGGTGCAATAATAAATGGAATAACTTTCTTCTCTTTCTGCTATTTTGTTATTAGTGTATAGAAATGCTACAACTTCTGGGTATTTCATATCCTGCAACTTTACTGAATTCCTTTATTACTTCTAGTAGTTTTCTGATTGAGTCTTTAGGGTTTTCTCCATATAATTTAATGTTATCTGTACATAATGAAGGTTTAACTTCTTCCTTACCAATACGGATGCCTCTTTTTTCTTTTTCTTTTTTTTCTTGTCTGATTGCTATGGCTATGACTTCCAGTACTATGTTGAATAAAAGTAGTGAGAGTTGACTTCCTTGTCTTGTTCCTTATCTTAAAGTAAAGTAAAACCTAAAAGTAAAGTTAAACCTAAAGATAAAGTTCCTTTATCTTAAAGTAAAAGTTCCTTATCTTTTTTTTTTCTTGTCTGATTGCTATGGCTATGACTTCCAGTACTATGTTGAATAAAAGTAGTGAGAGTTGACTTCCTTGTCTTGTTCCTTATCTTAAAAACTCAGTTTTTCACCATTGAGTATGATGTTAGATAGAGTTATGTTCCCTCTACACTTACTTTGTTGAGAATTTTTATGATGAACAGATGTTGAATTTTGTCAAATGCTTTTTTTGCATCTATTGAGATAATTATATGATTTTTATTCTTTGCTTTAGCGATGTGGTATATTGCAATGACTGATTTACAAATATTGAACCACACTTCTATCCCAGAAATAAATGCCACTTGATCATGGTGAATGATTCCTCTAATATATTGTTAAATACAAATGATATATCTGATAAGGAGTTAATATCCAAAATATATAGAGAGCTTATACAACTCAACACTCACACACACACACACAAAAATCCAATTTAAAAATGGACAAAATACCTGAATAGACATCTTTTCCAAAGAAGACATACAGATGGCCAACAGTCACATGAAAAGATGCTCAACATCATTAACCACGAGGGAAATGCAAACAAAACCACTGAATCCTATCAGAATGGATAAAACACAAGAAAAACACAAGAAATAAAAAGTGTTGGCAAGATGTGGAGAAAAAGGAACCCTCATGCACTGTTGGCAGGAATGTATATTGGCACAGCCACTGTGAAAAACAGCATGGAAGTTCCACAAAAAATTAAACATAGAACTATCCTATAATCCAGCAATTGTTCTACTGGGTATTTATCCAAAGAACACAAAAACACTAATTCAAAGGAATACATATGCCCTATATGTATTGCAGCATTCTTTATAATAGCAAAGATATGGAAGCAACCTAAATGTCCACTGAAAGATGAAAGAATATATATAAAATTCCATATGAAGTGGAATATTAGAAAGACATAAAAAAGGATGAGATCTTGCCATCTGCCATAATATGGATGGACCTAGAGGGTATTACACTAAGTGAAATAAATCAGACTGAGAAAGACCAATACCGTATGATTTCACTCATATGTGGAATCTAAAAAATAAAATGAATGAACGAATAAGCCAAAAGCAGAATCAGACATATAATTACAGAAAACATTTAAAGGTTGAAGGGAAAGGGGGAGGAAGTTATGGGGATGGACAAAATGGGTGAGGAGGGGAAGGAAATATAGGCTTCCAGTTACGGAATAACTAAGTCATGGGAAGGGTGCCTGGGTGGCTCAGTAGGTTGTGAATCAGACTTTTGATCTTAGCTCAGGTCTTGATCTCAGGGTTGTGAGTTCAAGCCCTGCATAAATAACAACAACAACAACAACAAGTCATGGAAATAAAAAGCACACTATAGTGAATATTGTCAATGATATTGTAATAACATTTTATGGTGACAGATGGTAGCTACACTTGCAGTGATCACATTATAATGTATAGAGAAATTGAATCACTACATTTTGCACCTAAAACTAACATAACATTGTGTCCACTATATACAAATTTAAAAACAATTAAAAAAAATTAAATGTGTTTCCTATAAGATACATGTTAGAAAGAATAAATATTAATACAAATTGGACATTGCAGAGAATTCTCTTTTTAGGAGATTTATTTCACAAGTTTAGTCTCTATTCTCATCTTAGTTTAACTTCACTTTCAAAATAAATCAATTGACAAAAATCAAAATTAAATAATTCAAATTCAACAGCACACAATTAAATGTTTACCCTGTTATTGTAGTTATCATTATCTTTACTATCATAAAAAATACTGAAAGGATTATCTGAATTTTATTATAAATCTCATTTTTGCTTTTTTTTTCTGAAAAAGATGAAATAATGTCAAAATATGAAGCATTTCTTCATCATCATTCCTTATTTCTCCAGGTTTTTAAAACTAGCACCAATGCCTTCAATTAATCATTTTACCCAAACAGAAATAACAAAATCACATACATCACTGGTTCTTTCATTATGCCTACATACCTGATTAGTATTTTTTCTATATAGTTATCAATATCAATACATTAAATTTCAACACTGTAAATAATAATTTAAGAGTCCTATAAAATCTCATGTTATAGGACAGACAGAAACTTTACACCTCCCTGTTATTTGAATAAGCACAAAATATTGGAAGTACAGTTTCAATTTTGGTCTTCTTCTCTGTTGAGGGTTTTTGTTCTTTTTTTTTTTTTTTGCATTTTTATAGTAACTCTAATTCATTTCAAATTATGCTCTTATTCTAAGTATATTTTCCCCCAAGAGCCACTTTGTTTTCAAGAGACCATTTCATAACTACAGGAAAGTTAACTGGGTAGATGATGTATATCCATTTACTTTAGTTATTTGCTTGATGAAAACCAGTGCTTAAATCTGTCCCCAGCCTATCCTCCAATGTTGTAAGCCACTACCACTCCGAAATATCACCTATGATATGACCATTCATATTTTCCTCATAGGATGGATTGCAGTAGAGTGATGTCTCATTGTGCCCTTACATTGTCATTGATAAAATGCCTCTTAAACCTAAATTCATTCATTGAAGAAAGAGCCAACCTCATATTCATAGTAAGCGTATTTCCAAAGAATTTAACATTGATGTCTGATCATTTTATTACAGAATCAAAACACAGGTTTTGATCTGATTTGGTTAACTCCTTAAAAAATAAGAAATGACCATATCCATAGAAAAGATAACCTACAATTTATGGAACTACTATTTTACTGATCTTTTTCTAGTTGCATTCTCACCATTCTGGTTTTTTTTTTTTTAAGATTTTATTTAGTTATTTGACAGAGAGAGATCACAAGTAGACAGAGAAGTAGGCAGAGAAAGAGAGAGAGAGGGAAGCAGGCTCCCTGCTGAGCAGAGAGCCCGATGTGGGACTGGATCCCAGGACCCTGAGATCATGACCTGAGCCGAAGGCAGTGGCTCAACCCACTGAGCCACCCAGGCGCCCACACCATTCTGTTTTAAAATTCAGGGCTGATCCATGCCAGGATTGAGACACGGAATAGTATTTTCCACTTTGAGAAACAGGATGCTATTTTAGAAGTCTGTGTATCTTTTGCATTGGTTGTCTTCCTCTTCCACCTGTTAAACCATACCTAGTGTTATGAACTGAAATGTGTTGGCTTAAACTTTATAAGTTGAAATCCTAACTTCAATGTGATACTGGAGGTGGTGTCTTTGAAATAATAATTGATTATGAGGCTAAAGCCCACATGAATGGGATCCTTATAAGAGATGTGAAAGCTTTCTCCCTGCTCTCCACATGAGAATACAAGGAAAAAAGGCTACATGAAAACGAGGAAGTGGGTCCTCATCAGACACTGGATCTGCAGGCACCTGATCTTGGACTTCCAAGCTTCAGAACTGTGAGTAATAAATGTTTGCTGTTTAAGTTGTCCAGTTTGTGGTAATTTGTTTTAGCACCGAAACTCATACATCTAGTATTCAAACCTAGGTCAAACATTGTATTTCTCCTGAGGCTTTTTCTGACTTTGAAGAGCTCATTAAATTTCCTTCTGTTATGAAATTTTATAAATTTGCACATCTCATTTAATACCTATAATAAATCTATTCTGTATGTATAAATATATCCCACTTCACAGATAGAAAACAAAATTACAGCAATTCTAGAACTTTCTCAATATCATTCAACTATTTATATATAGAAGGCTGTTTTTATTTAAACTAGTTTCACTGAAAATTCTCTGCACTTTCCATTATCCTAACCTGCCATGTTACCTTCCTCCCTTCCTCCCCTCCCTCCCTCTTTTCTCTCTCATTCTTTCTCACTTCCCCCTCCTTCCCACCCTTCCATTTTCACATCTATGTTTAATGGAATGCTTTTTAGTTATATATTAACGTATCATTCTCAATACCTAATCAGTGTACTATTTAAGGGCAAAAAACATATTTTGTAGTATCTGTAGACAAAGCATTTAGCAAATTTCCTGGCACACAGTAGGTGCCAAATGAATATTTATTAATCTAACCTGCAAAAAGACTATGTTTGTTCAAGGAACTCTACACTGTTTATTAGGAGCAAGTGTCTTTTGCTTTTCTCGAAGACTTTCCAAGAAATAAATTACTTTTGAATGCACACATTATTCCATTTTGGCCTGCCTGGAAGGATTATTTGAAGCCCTGTAACTAATATAATCAAGGTAGTGTGACTTGAAGGATGCATTTTCTAGTACAGCTCAAGAAAACATTTGGCACCTTAACTTAGCTCACTGATATGAACTAATAGGTTTAATAGTTCTGTCAGGATGCCGAGGTACTTCTCTGAGAGATGCTACAGGAATTTTTGCACATTAAAAGTAAAAGATATAAATTATTATTGTCTCTATCATGTCTTAAGAAGTCTGATCTACAGGGATTCTTTTTAGTTGTTGCATTCAAAGGTGATTCCCATGCAAACAGTAAATACAAAAAGAGCATCACTGAGTATACTTGAACTCCACAGTTAGCAGCATATCAAGTCATTTACACTTTTTGGCAGCTTCCTGGAGTATAGCAATGCTGTTTCCTGCCATTAACAGATGGAGTCTCAATATGAGCACTACTACTGTAAAACCTGCAATATGTCAGGTTAAAGATTAAGTGAAATCAGTGTTACAATTGTGTGTACAGTGCCAGTTATAAGCTTCGTGAATTTACTTATTAAAGATCAAGATTTGTGACAAAAACTTCACTATAGGTAAAGTGCACTATGGAAAACAAACTTAAGTCCCTGATGTGAGTGACAGGTGCTATGGAATCTGCAGAACATCATGCTTCTCTGCTTTCCAAATTAAAGATACACAAAACAAGAACATTTTTATAGGTTGCTGTTAAGGTCGATGGACCAAGAAATTGACAGCTTCTAAAATGTTTTAAATACATATAATTGCATACATCAACACCAAGAATTTCCTCTTTTTCCAGGTAAACGGTTTAATCGCAAGCAGCACTGTTTCAATATTCATAAATTTCACTGGATATGTTGCTTAAAATATGTGGACTTGAGATACTTATTTTCTATTTGTGTTTAAACTCAAATGTCTTGTAATAATGCAAAGGATTAGGTTGTCAAATCAGACTCAAAAAATCAGAGAACTTGACCATTATCAAGATATATTAAGAGTTTTGGGCACTGGGTGTTATATGCAACTGATAAATCACTAAACTCTGCCTCTGAGACTAATCGTACACTGTATATTAAACTTTAAATAAAATTTTAAAAAAGATTTATTAACAGTTTTAATGATCTAATCAATAAAGAGGCACAGGTGAAACCTGTAAGAGGTCTAGGCATTCCTTCCTTCGTATATCAGACATATGATCTTTGGCCCAGTGTAATGAATGGGATCCCTAACAAGGTGTTGGATTATTACTTCACAGCAGGAAGCAGATAGGTTATGAAACAGCTCTATTTATATTCCAGATGTTGTAGAGCTTATGTAATATTGTACAGAAAGCCATATGTCATAATTTTGTTGATCCGAGGCTTTTTGACATAAATAATACTAAACCAAGGGTATCCTGCTCAAAGCATTTCAAAAAATATCTTTGCCTATTTACAGGAGGATGATCATTAGCAAGTTCGTTAAGAGATTAGGTTTGTCATCTGCCTTCTTCCCTTCCAGGTAGCAACCCTACTTTGGGTAATCAAAGAGAAAGAAATGGATCAGTGGTCTTGAAGAATTCCATCTAGTACTTTGAAGTCTTCAAAACACTTGATTTGGTTTCACAAATGCCGGTTATTTCTGAATTTGCAGTACATATTTCCATGATACCTGAAATTTATGTTAATCTTTCATGTTAACACCTTGCGATTAAAATGGTCTCATGAGGGGGCACCTGGGTGGCTCAGCGGGTTAAAGCCTCTGCCTTCAGCTCAGGTCATGATCCCAGGGTCCTGGGATCGAGCCCCGCATCGGGCTCTCTGCTTAGCTGGGAGCCTGCTTCCTCCTCTCTCTCTGCCTGCCACTCTGCCTACTTGTAATCTCTATCTGTCAAATAAATAAATCTTAAAAAAAAAAAAAAAAAAAAAAAAAAAAAATGGTCTCATGAGCAAAAAAAAAAAAGAGAGAGAGAGAGAAATGCATCAGAGACTATGTGTGTTACATCTCTCTTCAACTGTAGTAAGTCAATGTTATTTTTAAAGAATTATGTTATTATGGAAAACAGAAAGTTACAACCTATCATGGGATAAGTGATCCCATATGTTCTATATTCAAGAAAAGAGAAAATACGGGACACCTAGGTGGCTCAGTGGGTTAAGCCTCTGCCTTCGGCTCAGGTAATGATCTCAGGTCTTGATCTCAGGGTCCTGGGATCGAGCCCTGCATCAGGCTCTCTGCTCAGCAGGGAGCCTGCTTCTCCCTCTCTCTCTGCCTTTCTGCCTACTTGTGATCTCTGTCAAATAAATAAATAAAATTTTTAAAAAAGAAAGAAAAGAGAAAATATATGAGATTACATTTAATACCCGAATTTATTTAAATTTAAATTTAGTAAAAGTGATTCCACAGTACATTAAATATCTCATAAATTTATCAATATATACATATGCAAACTTACTTATGTATAGTATCATGTACTTCTAAAATCCTTATAATTTTAAGAAAATAAAAAACCTGCAATTTATAGAACCATTCTGCCATTGAGCCAGATATTTTGAGGAAATGATTCTGTTTTTTCTGGAAAAAAATTACCTAGTACAAAACACATAATTTATAGAAACAATTAAAAAGTTAATCAGACTTCATCCACTCATCCTTATATTACAGACTTTAAAAGTGAGCAATTTGCTTTCATTATTAGATAATAATAAATGGGGAACCTGTGTGGCTCAGTCGGTTAAGTGTCAGACTCTTGATTTCAGCTTAGATCATGATCTCAGGATCCTGGGATTGAGCCCGACATCTGACTCCGTGCTCAGCAGGGCATCTGGTCAAGGATTCCTTCCCTCTCCCTCTGCTCTTTCTCTCACTTTCTCAAATGAATAAATAAATTTTTAAAAAACAGTAAGAACAATAATAAAGGGTTTCCATTTACTTTGTCACTATACAGAGCCCACATCATGTGTATGTCACCACTGTCGTCACACAAAACCCCACTTAGGAGTTTAATGCTCTGTGATGACCATCTTGAAATTCTTACTAAATGTATCTTTAAATTTGTGCTCTGCATGTGACATTGGATGGAAAAAAGATGACTATCGCTGGGGTTTGTATACTTAGCTCATACATAAACCTGTTCCCCACTGCCTCTCTGGTTTCCTTGGTCTGATTCTAACCTGCTTATATCTTGATCCTGGTGCTCAATGATCCCTGCCCAGTCTCCAAGTGTACAAATTTCAAAAATTCAGGAGTAGAATTCAATACTCTCATGTCTTGTTCCCCATACTTGCCACAGTACAACAGTGGGAGAATTTAAAAAGCATACATTAGTCACTGATTCAAATCATATGCTGTCTCTTTTTAGAACGTATCACAAATGGTGTGGTAATTAGTCCTTAACAATCTATTACACTGGGTGTACATATATAGCACACCATTTTAATGTTGTGGATTCAAACTGATTGATACATTTGTTTTTCTTTTTAAAGAATATTTAATTCAAGTTGGAGTATTACACTACTTTTTCTGCTTTATGTCAGTTTTCTTATTAGAATTTTTACCAGCTAAAATTTTCTAATTTTTTATATTGTTTCAGTATTATCGCAGTTTGGTTAGTACTTTGACTATGTTTTCTGTATTCATTTAAAAATCTTTTGTCTTTTCCTGAATCAGAAATAACTGATGTGTCTAGGTGAAAACTGAAGGTTATAATAGCATTCTATGGTTTTTAATTCATGAGTGCTTTTTCTGTTAATAAAGTGAGGTGCAATGTCTTTAAATGATGGTGTCTTTTGAAACAGAGTGGGATAGGGAATGTTTTTAATTTAAAAATTCATTATGTTCCCGTAGTGTCAATTTTGCTTAGTGGCTTCTATTTTCCCTTTTTTTCCCTAGTCCAAATTGTTTCACTCCAATCTGCTGATCAGTAAAAATTCAATTCTAAGATTATTTTCTCTAGGTTGTGGTATTTTTGCTTTATTATTTAATTTGCATGGTGTTCTAGAGGAAATGTTCAGAGATTAGGATTTAGGCAACCACCATTATGCTACAGAAACCTAAAATCTTACATACATTGTGAATCCTATAAGCCATTACTACTATTTAGATTTTTTTGGGTTTTGCTTTCAGTCAACATTTATTTAGACTTATGCATGTATGTGTTCCTTTCTTGCTCATCAATCTTGCTAAGATTTCTATATTTTTATTTGGAATGCTCTTTATGCCTGAAGGAATTATTTTGGTATGGATTTCACGGCAGTTCTACAGGTATCAAATTTTTCTCTTGGAAATGTCTTTAACTTTCACTTTCAAAAAAGTTAATTTTCACTTTTGAGGGACATTTCCATTAAATTTAAACTTCTATGAAGTATTGATCCAGTGTTTCCCAGATTCCACGCTTTCATTTGGAAAATCACCTCTTAATTTTAGTGTTGATCCTTTGAGGTAATATTACTAACACTATATTTAAGACTTTCTCTGGATCATGATTTTAAATTTTAATAATTTGGTATGGTATGCCAAGATGTGGTTTCCCTAAATTTTGTAAGGAATGCAAAATCTCTTGGTTGATCTTTTTCATTAATTTTGGAAATTTCTCAGATCTTTTCACTGTTCCCATGTGTCTCATATATTCCTAATATTTTGCTCTCTATTTGGACATTTTCCCCTGATATTATTTCCAGTTCACAAAACTTTTGCAGTGACTATTCTTCTGTTAAACCCATATATGGAATTTTTGATTGGGTTATTATATTTTGCAACATTTAAATTTATAGCTTAACTGATCCAAATTTCTGGTGAAATTTCCTGCCTTTTACATCTTTCATTAAAAAAAAAGTTGCAGTTATTTAAGTATCATATACAATAACTTTAATACCCAAATTACCTATATTTAATTTTCCCTTTGCTGCTTTCATCTAAGTTTATGGACATTTGAACGAGGCATATCTGGTACTTTTCATTTAGTAGCAGATCTTATGAATATAAATACTTAAAAGTTCTAATACATATACCTTTATTCTGAGAGTATTGATTTTGTTTAATGGAATACTCTTAGAATTAAGACAAATCATTTGTTTCTTGTTTTATTGAGATATAATTAATATATAGCATTGTCTAAACTTAAGGTGTATTTGTTGATTTGATATACTTACTTTTGCAATATGATTACCAGCATAGAGTTAGTAACACCTGATCAGGTCACATAATTACCATTTCTTTTTGTTGTGAGAATATTTAAGATCCAAATTTCAAGTATACAACACAGGATTGTTAACTATAATCACAATACTATATGTTAGATCCCCTGGATTTATCTTCTAACTGGAAGCATGTACTCTTTGACCAATATCTTCCCATTTCCCCCACCCCCTAGCCCCTGGTACTGATAACCATCCAGCTATTCTCTATTTTCACTTTTTTTTTTATTCCACTTATAACTGATATCATATAGTATTTACATTTCTCTGACTCAACTCACTTAACATAATGCCCTCAAATTGTTACAAATGGCAGAATTTCCTTTTCTCATGGCTGAATTTTTTAAAAAGATAAAATGTTAGTAACTATATGAAGCCACAAAAACTCCCATGCATTGTTATTTGATATTTGAAATCCTATGTTTTTGAAGGTTTTTTTTATGATACTGAAAATTATATTTTACATTAATTTTCTTACTGTTTCTGCTCATATATAAAAATTCAACTGACTTTGAGGGCACCTGAGTGCCTCAGTTAGCTAAGCATCTGCCTTCAGCTGAGGTCCTGATCTCAGGGTCTCCAGACCAGTGTAAGCATAGGGCTCCCTGCTCAAGAGGGAGTCTGTTTCTCCCTCTCTACCCAGTACTTGTGTTCTCACTCTCTCAAATAAATAAATAAAATCTTAAAAAAAAAAAAAAAAGAAACTGATGTTTAAATACTGAGCTCACATCCTGTAACCTTGATAAATTAACATAATTTCTGAATGTAGATTCTTTTTTTTAAGATTTATTTATTTGAAAGAGAAAGAGTGTGTGCATGGAATGGGAGGAGAGGCAGGGAACAGAAGAGGAGAGAATCTCAACCACACTCCCCACTGAGTGCACAGCCAAAACTGGTGTTTGATGTCACAAGGCAAAATCATGAACTAAGCCAAAATCAAGAGTTGGTCGTTTAACACCCCTTGAATGTAGATTCTTTTGGATTTCATAGATACATGATCATATCCCTACAAATAACATTAGTTTTTTCCCCCTTCCTAACATTTATACTTTTATTTTATTGCCTTATTGCACGGGGCAAGAATGCTAGCATAATGTTAATTAAAAGGGGTAATATGTGCCTTGTTTTTTAGCTAATAAGAAGGGCACAGAAACAATCTTTTTTCTATTTTAATTATGCTCATTTAAAAAATCATAAAACAGGTGTTGAATTTTGTCAAGCGATGTTTTCTGTATCTACTGAGATAAACCAAAGGCCTTCCTTTGTTTTTAACATATTGATACATTTAAAACACATTAACACATTTGGGATTTCATTAAAACACATTAATGCATTTGGTATTAACATATTAATATGTACTAATGAGGTAAATCATACTTATTGAATTTCAAATATTCAAATAACCTTACATTCCTAGAATAAACTTTACATATTTCTTTATATATGGATGGATTTATTTTGCTAATATCCTGTGTTTTAATATTTAAAAGATTCTTTACACCTATATTCATGAACAATATTGGACTTTAATTTTCCTAATTTTCTTGTATTTTAGTGTCCTTGTTTTTTGTGCTATCTTTTTTTTTTTTTTCCTGTCTCATAAAATAAATTGGAAAAATACTCTTTGAATTCCCTGGAAAAACTGCATAAAATTGGTGTTTTTTTTTAACTATTTTAGATAAAGTTGCTGGTGACCATATTTGGGCCTGGAGTTTTCTTATAAATTTTCTTCAAAATGATACAGAAATGTTCCTATTTTAATTTTTACTTTTGACCAAGTGAATTTTTCAAGAAATAAGTCCACTTCATGTAAACTGGAAAACTTCCTGTCATACAAGTGGCAATAACACAAATGTTTCTCAACTGATTAACTGATAAACTAAGGTATAGTCACGCAATGGAATTCTACTCAAATAAAACAGAATAAAACATATTTGCAATAACATGAATCTCAACCATTACGCTGAGTGAAAAAATGCACACTCTAAGACTACATCTTGCATAACTCCATTTATGGCACTCTGGAAAAGACAAAACTATAGCGTAGTATTTGTGAGGGGATGGGATTGAGGAGAGGGCACATACAGAACTTCAGAGACTGATAGAATTGTTCTATTTTGTATACAATTCATGATGACATGATTATATACAGTTGTTAATTACATATTGCAAAAGCGTGTATTTTGCTGTATATCTTAATTTTTTAAAAAAAATCTAAAGAAGAAAAATAAACTGTTGCTTTCAAGTTATTCTTAAAATCTTATCAACTATAGTTTCTGTATTAATAGTTCCATTTTTATTCCTTTTAGCCGCAATGCATGACCCTGTTTTTTCTTAAATCAATTTGGGTTATGTACCATCTATGACACTTGGACACCATGAGGGCTATGACAAGTATAAGAACTGTGAAGTTGCCTGGATTTGTTTACCTTCTTTGGAGGGGAGGAGGGAAGGGAGGGGAGGGGAGGAGTGGGGAGGGGTGGGAGGGGAGAAAGGAAGGAAGGAAGGAAAGAAGGAAGGAAGGAAGCAAGCAAGCAAGCAAAAGTGAAAGAAGAGGAGAGGAGAGGAGAAGAAACAGAAAGAGCGAAGTAACAGGTTCAGGTCCATCAACTGTTAAATCACAGCTCCCTCTAAAAAGCAGAAGAGTTCTTAGCAGCATTTAATTCTTGAATTTACTCTTGACCTAGAGTAAGGCCTTAATAAGGTTTGAGAGAGTAAGGAAGTACAGATACTAATTTTGATGTGAAGCCAGAGAAGCCACCATCTGATTATATTCCTTGGTAGAGGAATATCCTCTGCAGAGGACACATTTGAAAGGCTATTTGACTTAGCCTAAGTTCTCCTCCAAACCTAGCTGCCATGACTAGTTCATTCATGATCCTTTTCTGTCAGCACTAGACTACAGGGAGGGGCTAGCTAACATTCAGCAGAGCCAATCCTCCTATTCTCTCAGCTGTTACGTACCTTTTTTGTAAATACTTCCTAGAGAGCAAAAACTCCATATACTTAGGGCTTGAAACTCAGGGCTACATATGCTATTTATCCCAAAATTTTCTTGCCTCTTTCCATCTCTGTTTTCATTCACCTTCCAAGACCCTGACCAACCAAACGACATATTTATTACTGCATAAGACTCTATCTTTTCCTAAATTTTGGGACACTTCATGAATTCAAAAATAAATATCTATTGTTACCACTCTCCAGCTCTGCCTCAACACTTTGCAGCCACATTTTAGGCATAGTGCTTGAATAGAACCCTCCCTAGAATCAACATATCATACTAATCTCTTGGCAAGTCATTCAGGCTTCACTTTTTCCTCTTCTGATGACTGGTGCTAAGAAAGTCATCATGTGTCCATAAGTGAGATGAGAAAGAGGCATCAGTTCAACAAATAGGTGCTATGGGAAATTGGGCCACTAATTTATTTTTTGACTTCTGGACTTTTGGGGGCCTTAACCTCGATGTATCTTTCTATTACACAATAGATTATTGCTACTCTAACCCACTATGGACCACATATTTGTGTCCCCCCCAAAATTCATATGTTGGTTGGGAGCCTAACCTCCATTAGGATCATAAATGAAGTTGGGACCACTGGGAAGTAATTAAGTCATGAAAAGAGAGTCCTCATGATAAGATTAGTTTCTTTATAAGACAAGAAAGAAAGTGAATCTTTTCTCTCTGTGAGATTACAGTAATAAGATGGCCATATGAATACCTGGAAGAGAACTCTCACCAGAACCTAAGAATGCTGGCACCCTGATCTTGGATTTCTAGTTTCTAGTTCTGTGAGAAATAAATGTTTATTGTTTAATCCATCCAGTTCATGGTAATTTGTTATAGCAGCCTAACAAAGACTCCACTAAAATGAGTAATTCAGTGGATCTGTGAAAACCCAGCTCATTCTATGCAACTCCAATCATCACTTGATTCATAGACTCTCCTAGACAGTAGTAGCTGTTTTTAACAGTTATTGGTTCTCTCATGGAAAGCATGGTTTTGCTACAGAACTCAAGGGGTCTGTATCAGAGATCTCCAGAGTAAAGGAAGAAACAGAATAGATAAAGGCATAGGTATAGATATTTAGAAAGAGATTTACTATGAGTAACTGATACATAAAAAAGCCAGCACAGGTTCTTCCTGCCACTTCTTTACTGGCCTGGAAGAGATTCTACTTAGCATCCCCATCATCCTTGGATACCTCTTGCATAAAAGGCCCAAGTAGCAGAGCACATTTCAGAGCAGTCTGGAACTCCTCTAGTGGCCTCTTACCAATTGAGGCCTACTAAAATAGGTTCAAACCCAAGCTCTGCTGCTGCTTAATCATGAGATACTTGGAAAATTATGTTCTACCAAGGCTTTGTTTCCCAAATATAGTTTTCCCAAAATATTTTAAATATTTCCCATAATATTTTAAAGAAGCATACTCCACTTTCTTAAGTTATTGGGAAGAAATTTATATGAGTAGTTGTCTTAAGGGATGTTTTACTACTAACATGATCTAAACAATTTAAATGGTTAAAAAAAAGTAAAAAAAAAAAAAAAAAAAAACAACTAGACCCAATTCATGTCTAATTAGTGAATCCAATTGATATTTTCCAGCATGTACTTATTTGAGTTGACCTCTCAGTTAATTCCTACTTTCTCAATATTGCCCTTCCTTCATTTTTAAGGCTCTCTCATCTTATGTGATATAAGGCAAGTTTGTTTTCTTTCTTTTTCTCACCAAGTTGATCTATAGGGTAATGGCAAAGCCTTAGTTTTTAGTTCATAACATTTTTGGTAGTTTTTCCTTCTCACATTTACAAAAAGAAGATATTTCTGAGGTTTCTGTCTGTGACTTTTTTCAACTATGATCTACTTCTCTCGCTTCGGATGATTTAACTTATGCCTGTTTTACTTCTGTTTTACTTACGTACTTACTTACTTTACTTACATAAACTTACTATTTATGCCTGTTTTACTTCTCACCTGTATGTTGATGACTGCCAAATTTATATCTCTGTCCAAATGTCTCTTCCCACAGAACATTCACATATGTGGTTCAAAATCTTTATATCTTCCTCTCATATACCTTCCACAACACATTATTATGAAATTTAATCATTTATACTACTTTTTCCCTGTAAATAAGAACACATGTATTATTTTTTCTAAATCAAATAACATTTATTATCTATGGTGTAAGACATTACATCTCAGTCCTTCTGAGGACTCTCTACGACCCTGAGAAAGTTTAGAGAAAACAAATCTTTTCAAAATACTCTTACTCAGTCCTATACCCCCAAGCCACACTGTGCCCTGCAGACATATTTATTGTCGAGGCCTCAGGTTTCTATGCAGGTGGTTGCACTGGCTATTTCTGGGCCATAACTTGATACAAGGAATTTTGACCAACTAAGCAGTATACAGTCTAATCAGCCTTCCTGGGGAGTCTGCCTCCATTCCTCTCCAAGATCCTGGCTATTTCATGTAGTATTTGCAAACGAATGTGCTTAAAGACCCTAAATCTATAAAATTTAAAATCTAGTCTTCCCACTTTGACTGTTAAGGACTCTCCCTCTATCATTGTCAGTAGTTTGTTCTTTCTTCTGCCCATCATTTTCTTTAACACCATACAACTCTGAAATTCTGCATATTCTCCCCACCACAAACTATGGAGTGAAGATAGAAGAATCAGAAATGCTATGTCATCTTTTGTTTTGGTTTGTTTCCTTTATAACTCACTTTGTTTCCAGTATATGATGCTGCTATTAATTCAACTGACTGTGAGACACAGGAATCATTCAAGTTTCTTCCTTCTCAGTTTGCCATCAATTCTTGGTGATTCTGTCCATAGATTTCTCAAACCCATTCCCTGCTCACTGTCTTTACTACCATTACCTTAGCATCTTATTCTATTTCCCTTACTAGTCTCACTACCTCCAATGTCAACCCCCTTCAAACAATAGTCTAATCTCTTGACAGGGTACTATTTCTAGAAGCAAAACTCATCTTGCTATCACCCACTCTAATTTAATCTATTTAGACCTCTTATTAGATCTTGTAAGAAAAGTTTAGTTAGTTTGTTTGTTTTCAATGTTTTCTTTGCCTGGCATTTAAGAAATAACCTAGCTAATGATAGCTGCTATGAACAGGCTTTATAACCCTTATCTCTTCTGGTCTATAATACCCTGTAACATACTTTATTCTAAGATGAGAAACCTGAACTTGACTAATTGGTGGAAGTCACCTCCTTTGTTACTGATGGAGTGAAGACTTCTACCCAGGTATTAGTCATTTATCCTTCATGTATAGGTCTTTTCTATTTCTTCATATCCTTGCCAATGCCTGCCATACCACCTGTACTCTAGTTAAAACAAAGTACCTAGGTCTTTCCCCCCAAAAAACCTGCCATGACTTCATTTCTTTGAATATACACCTCACTCTACTTGCAACAATTCTCTTCTTGGCCCAATTCAACTTGTACTTATAGCAGCAAAAGTATCACTATCAATACTATCACATATCAGACCATTAGTGTGCATGTCAGGTGCCTCTCTTTTTTGCACCTGAAGAATCCTATGCATATCATCATTATACCCCCACATGTTTACCATTTTATTCTTGAATATTTTTTGTAGTAAAAAGGGAGGTCCTTGAGAATGAGGACTGTCTCATATTTATACAGCACAGAAAGATGACAAATTGTGTTAGGTGTCTGGACACAAATCAAGATGCATTTACTAAGTGAATGAATAAATGAATGAATAAATTTATTTTAATGTTGTTCAGGCCATAGTGAACATTTTTTTCAAGATTTTATTTATTTATTTGACAGACAAAGACACAGCAAGAAAGGGAACACAAGCACAGGGAGTGGGAGAGGGAGAAGCAGGCTTCCCACCAAGCAGGGACCCCAGGACCCTGGGACCATGACCTGAGCCAAAAGCAAACACTTAACCAACTGAAATACCCCAGGTGACCCCATATTCCCAATTTGCCAGCTGCATTAGTGAGGACATCCATCATATCTTAGTGATATATGTTTGGATCATGAGGCTTTTTTTTCCCTAAAAGATCCACTACTTCTGATTTAAGTGTGTACACTTAATGTCAAGGATTCTGTATAGATTGTGAAACTACAGTGCTACAATTTTTTAATGTAATTTTCTCTCCGGGATACCAATTCTCCCCTACCCATCTCACCCACTTTAAATTCTGCCTATTTTTAAGAATTATTAATGCTCTAATATTTTATTATTATTCTTTCTATTCATGAATTATTCATCTTCGATATGCTGGATAAATAGGATATTTTCTAAGTTTTCTCACTCAAGGCAATATTAATTTTGTAGCTCCCCATGGTCAGCAGAATTCTAAGATGGCCCTTAAGATTCCTGTCACCTGATGTACATATTCCCTCTGTACAATCCCTGTCCCTGGTGTAAATATTCACCTCTGTACAATTCTGTCTGCTTGAGTGTGGGCAGGACCTCGAAATATAAGGGGATAATCACCTCTGTGATTATCTTATATTATATAGACCCCATCCATCGTAACAGACTAGAGGTTCTTCTGCTGGATTTGGAGAAGCATGTTTCTATGTTGCAAGAAAGGTACATGGCTAGGACCCAAGGGAAACTTCTAGGAGCTGAGAACAAGCCTGACTGACAACTATCAAGAAAACAGGGAGCTCAGTTACAACCAAAGGGAACTAAATTCTGTCAAAAACTAAATGAACTTGGATATGGAACGTGAACTTCAGAGGAGGTAGTAGTCTCTGACAACATTCTGAATTTAACTGGTGAGGCCCTGAACAAAAGTCCCAGCTAACCCATATCTGAACTTCAAACCCATGAAATTCTCACATACCAAATGTGTGTTCTAAGTTTCTATGTTTATGGTGATTAATCTGTAATGCCATAATAGGAAATGAATGCACCCAGTACTCATTCTTATCAGCAACTCTGTGGAAACTGCTGGTAGACTATCTCCTTTCCATATTTATTGATTAAAAGTGAAGTATATTTTAGAGACAGCATATCATTTCTTCCTTTTTCTAATGGATATTAAACCTCAAAACTTTTTTTTGTTTTTTGCTTTTTTTACAACTGTTATCTCCATCAGAGCTTAGAATTTTTGCTTCACAATCCTTTTCCTCTGCTCCACTGACTAGATACAATACTGTCTGCTTCTAACAAATTGCCACCATTTATCAGCAATTAACGGCAGCCTAAAATAGAAGAGAAAGAAACCTCCAAGGATTAGAGAAGAAAATTTCACTTCCTGACCTTCCAATCTGTATGTAAAAAGCAAGCTTTGGATTTGTGTGTTCTTAGAGCATTAGTAAATGGAGTTCTTAATTTAAATAATGTAAGTTTATATTTGCATAGTAATTTAAAAATTAATCTCCACAATACAATTCTGAGAATCACGGGACATATTATTATCTTCATTTTATCATTTATTTGACTTCACCAAGGTTATTTAAAGGATAATGGTAAAGTTAATCATGGAGTCAACGTCTTTTTATATACCATACTTAGGCATGCTGGTCATCTGCCTATTCTGCCACATAAGGAAATATAAACACCCACTTATAATTTTTTATTTCAAACTTCATACTGTTTACAAAACTCTTATTGAGCTTTTGTCTTTAAAAAAAAAAAGCTTATTCTTTTCCCAAATATTTTATGTATATTTTTAAACATATAACTGAGTTAAAAGAATTTTACCATATCCACCCACATATCCACCAAGATCCCACCATTAACATTTCACTATACTTCATTTATTACATATATATCCATATTCTATCCATCCACCCATTATTCCATCTAATTTCTGATCTATTACAAATGAAATGCCAGATATCACTATAGTTTTCCATTAATAGCATACATATCATCAGAGTTCACTTAAAATTTTTTTCCTTTTGATATAAGTTTTACATACAATTGAAAGCACAGATCTTTTTTTTTTTTTTTTTTATTAATTTAACAGAGAGAGATCACAAGTAGACAGAGAGGCAGGCAGAGAGAGAGAGAGAGGGAAGCAGAGAGCCCGATGCGGGACTCGATCCCAGGACCCTGAGATCATGACCTGAGCCGAAGGCAGCGGTTTAACCCACTGAGCCATCCAGGCGCCCCGAAAGCACAGATCTTAAGTATACAGTACCTCAGTTTTGACAAAGACATGCACCTGTTTAAGATACTAAAAACAAACTGGCAACTTGTTTTAGGTTTATGTAAAGATTAGAATCTTTTGTGTAATCCCAACCTCAATATGCCACTAACCTAGAGTTCTTGCTAAAACCAAAACTAGTTTAAAGTGTCAGTTTTCCTTGTTAAACCATCTAACCTGCAGAATATGCTTCCCCAGCCTTGCTTACCCTTAGGCTATTTACTTTTGAGAACTGCTTTGCTTCGCACAACATATTCTTATTTCTTTGTACCTTTTACTCAAGATCAACCTGCTTTCCTGAGTCATATAAAACCTTTGCTCATGGCCAGAAGGCAAGGAAGTCTTGTTTTCATAATGACCCTCCTACTAGCAGTAAATAAAGACTCTTTGTGGTTCCACTCTGGGTGGGGGAGGGGGCTTTACACCAGGGCATTTTGACAAATGGACATTAAATTCCTTGCCTCAGGTTACAAAATAGTGTCAAATTATTACACACTGAGTGGAAATGCATTTCCAATTTACTAAAACAAAGACAGATGACTGACGGTCTTAATTTGATACATTTTTTGGTATTTTTATTTTTTTTTAATATTAACTCTCCTGCTGGATTTTTATAAACACTTATAAGCAGGGAAGAATACAGGAAGAGTACAGCACCATTCCTAAAGCAACAGGGGCTTTCTGCAAACTGAACTTTATCTTGACAAAAACCCTCTATCAGAAATTAAAATAACCCTCAAATAGATATCTGAAGGTAAAAAGAAATTGCAAATGGGGAAGTAAAAAATATATGAATATAAGTATGTGTATCATAGTTCTTTTTCAGCACCTGGATCAATCAACATACAGTTCACAAAACAAGATTCTAATTACTTTAACCAGTAAGAGATTTATTAGAAGGAGTTTGCTACTCATATAAGTTATAAAATATTTGAAGGACCAGACCCTTGGCTGAGCCTTGAAGATATTTCACAAAATATAAAGAACCAGCTCAGTTCTAGTTTACGCTTGGTGATATACTGAAAGCAAGAAGTCATCACAACCCCCAATGCTAATAAAGCAACTACTACTTTACATCTAGGAATCTGAAGAATGGACACTGTAATTCCAATGCAAGGATTAAAAGGCTGTAATAAATAAGTTGCCACTATAACTACTTCTGCCATTGCTGCTATTGTTTTTGAACACCTAAGAAGCACAGAAAATTGTCACATATTTTCTCAAGCTCAAACAAACAAACAAAACCCAGGGTGGGTAACAGCCAACTTCTGTGGAAAGCCATCTAATTAGTGAAACTAGATCCCATTTACAACTAAACAGGTGTCAAGAACAGGCTGAGTGATCCAATCTATATTATTACCATTGATGCTGTGACCTAGTTAAGACCAACTTGCTGTATATTTAAGGTTGTGTACAGAAATATTCCATTTTTTTAACTAAGAAAAAAGCATCCTTCACAAATCAATTTTCTTATTTGAGCAGGTCATATTCACATAATTTAAATGAATTTGAAATTAAATTGGAGAAGTGGATGGCAAAGCAAACGATAGAGAACTAAAATGAGCGCTCCTTTTGAAGTGAAAAAATATGTAAAGTAAAATATGTTTCCAATGAATTGGTGTAACAAGAACTTACCTAGTACAGAGGCAAAATGGTTTCTATTAATTAAATTTAAAAAAAAAAAGAAATTGCATGAAACAACTGAACAAAAATGATCACACATTTCCCCAGTAGTTTCAGTTATAGTCTTTGAAATCAGGTCTTCAGAATACTCCATGCTTATCCTTCCTTTTTAGAGTTAGCTGATGCCATTTGGCAGAAACTGAGAACAAAGGGGTTAACCCAATTTCAAGTTTGTCTTTGATGCACTCCCAAATCTCCTCCTGTGAGAAATGAAAGTGAATTGCCTTAAGTGGTTAAAGAGTGGAAATAGATCAGAGCAGTCAATAGCTGGCCTTGGTAAGAGGGTGGTTTAGCTTCTTTCTTCTTTAGAACAATGTATCTTGGTTATTGTCAGTATCTTTTTGAAATAAAATGACCAGACTGATTTCTGAAGCAAATTCATCTTTCAACAAGCACAGTTTTCTCCAAAGAAAACTACTAATGAGATATTATATGTTAATCATGTGCCATAAAAGCTTTAAAGTTTACTAGAGAGGGTTCTTGTAATTTAGTACGTTGTTTCATGTGCTTCTTTATTTAATACTAACAGAGGACAGAAAAGGCAACAAAACTGTCAAATCAAATTAATTACGCTGAGTTATAATTGGAAAATACCCAAGTTTATTTCACAGTAGAAAGAAAACTTCGGTTTTGCTTTTGAAATTAATAAATATCTAATTTCTCATAAAAATGATTTCCTATTAGGCATGACCCAAAGTGTACACAATATCCAAAGAGTCCCTAAAGACTGTTTAACTCAATCTTTTTCAAATATGATCTCTCTTTATCTCAAAAGAGGCTTGAACAGCATGGTAGCTCATTATTCCCAGCAGAGCATATTTTGGTGCAAACCACCATGATGGCAGTTAAGGCACACTATGCCCTGTAAGTCACTATCATACTGCCTGATTTTTCATGTTAGCTCACATAGCAAATAACTTCAAAAACATGCAGCAAGTAGAACAATTATAGTACCATCAACATTTATTTATTTAAAAAACTCATATGAAGATTTTTAAGGACAACAGTAGAGTAGTTACTGCATTCCCCATATCCCTTCAACAAGTATAGTACAAACAAAACCTACAGGTAAAATCTGCAACTAAACTAGAGAACAAGGTATATCCATGAACTCTAAAGCATGAGCAAATGATGAAAAGCCACTGGCAGTTACAATACCCCTATGGTAATGGTATCCGTTTAGGAGGAAACAGCACTAAGGCAACTGGGCTTCCATTGGCATGAAAATAGGATTTTAGTTTCCATACATTAGAATACTTAAAGTATGTCTAGATCCAAGAGTTCTTACATATACTTTAAAAGGTTTAACCTTGGAGAATACTAGGGAATCACCTTGTTATTTTGAAAGATAATAAGTAAATGTCAAAATATCTAGCATATTATTGTCTTCTCTTCATGCATTGTACTTCATGGAACCAGATGATGTGAGCTATTTCAATTCTTAGAAGTAGTGCAGCTAACACATGAATAAACCATGACAGAATTACACCATTACTATTTTGCAACCACAATGAAGAAATGAATCTATATAATAATTACTATTTTAAAACATTGTAAAAGAAATAACGTTACTTGCTTTTTAAAATATGTCACCTATAAAGTATTCTTGTCTCTCACTCCCCCCAAAAGCTTACCTTAGTTTCATCCAAACTCTGTGTCTATATATATATAAAGAACAGAGAAAATACTTTATGCTACTACATAGAGACTATCAGAATTAGATTATGAGTAGTTTCACAAGATAAATGACCTAGAAATGTTCTGTAAAACTTTGATCTACAATCCAAGAGGCTAAGGATACACACAGCAGGATAAATACAAAGAAAATCTAAACTGTGCCTACCATAATCACACTCAAACTCAAGGACAAATTCTCAAGAGCAATCAGAGAGGTTAAAAACAGGTTGCAAACACAAGAAAACAATTATAAGATTAACGGCTTACTTCTCATAACTTTGGATGCCAGAGGCAAACAAAGGATACTTTTTCAAAGTTCATGAGTGGAGTTGGGGGGGGGCAGGGAAGGGATGAAGGAGGTAGTTAATTCAGAATATTATATACAGTGAATCAATCTTTCAAAAATAAGGGTGAAAAAGACATTTTATGATAAGAAAAGCTAATAGTTCTACACTACGAGAAATGTTAAAGTTCTTCAAGTTTAAAAGAAAAATTTACTAGGTAACTCACATCTATTGGAAAAATGCAGGATTTCACAAATTATAAAGATAAGGATAAATTTTTCATTTTCTTTTCTTCAATTCTATATAGTGGTGTATATAGAACTAAGAAGAAAATTAAATTTAAAAAATACCCTTTGCAATAACATAAATACCCAGAAATACTTAGAAATATTTTTTTAAAAGACATGCAAGTTGTCTACATTTAAAAGTTCAAAAACATTATTGAGAGAAATTAAGGAAAACAAATGGATAAATAGATATAATATCATAGACAGGAAAATATATGTTAACAGTGTTAAGATGTCAATTATCTCAAAATCAAGCTATAGAGTCTATGCAATCCCAACCAAAATAACAACATATTTTTGAAGAAACTGACAAAATGTTTATAAAATGTATACACAAATGAGAAAGACCTAGAATAGCCAGAAAACTTGAAGAAAAAAAAATACAAAGTTTTTTTTTTCCTGATTTTCTGACTCTACATAAGGCTACAGTTATTAGGGAAGTGTGTGACTGATAAAAATAGACACCACAATTAATAGAAAAGAATGGAGAGTGCAGAAATTATCCCACCTATAAATAAAACACTGACAGAGTCACCAGAGCAATGCAATTTGGGAAGAAATATCTTTCTTTTTTTTTTTAAAGATTTTATTTATTTATTTGACATACAGAGAGATATCACAAGTAGGCAGAGAGGCAGGCAGAGAGAGAGAGGAGGAAGCAGGCTCCCCGCTGAGCAGAAAGCCCGACACGGGGCTTGATCCTAGGACCCTGAGATCATGACCCGAGCCAAAGGCAGCGGCCCAACCGACTGAGCCACCCAGGCGCCCCTACTGCTATGGATAACATTGATAAAGTAATCCTTAATCACTACTACATAGCATAAAAAAATACTAATTTAGAATTTCCACAGATCTAATAGTAAAAGTTTAATTTTTTAATTTTCTAAAAGAAAATATAATAGAATATCTTTCATATCTTTTAGCAACCTGTGATTTCTCAGAGACTATAAGAAACACTAACTATAAACACAAAAATTTATCAACCAAGCATCAACAAAAATTTAATCATTTTCTCATCAAATAATACCATTAAAAAAACAAAAAGCAAGCCACAAATTGGGAAAAACACTTCCATATCTCTAGTTGGCATAATTCTTACAAAGGACTTTTATCCTAATATGTAACTTGATATAGAACATAGAACTGTATACATATGTAATATTATATATTTAATATTGTATTATACTAGGCTATATTACAGTGTATATTATACTTAGACTATATTATAGTATGTATTGTACTTTATATTATGCTTTATATAATGTATAACACATTATATTAACACCCATATATGTATTTATACACATATAATCCTATTTATATTATCCCTTACTGTGGGATATATTTTATATTTTTGTTTAATGTATAGTATCTATATTTTATATATATTATATATTGTATATCATATAAAATTGATATATAAGAAATATAACCTTCTATATATCAAAAATAAAAAGCCAAAAACCCTATTCGATTTGGACATAATTTGAAGGAACTGAGATGTTTCTGCATTGCTGATGAGAATAAAAAGTAAAAAATCCACACTGACAGGTTTTTTTTTTAAGATTTTATTTATTTATTTTAAAAAGAGAGAGAGATAGAGAGAGCACACAAGTGGGGGTAGGGGCAAAAGGAGAGGGAAAGAATCTCAAGCAGACTCCACACCAAGCATGGAACCCAACACAGGATCTGGTATCACAGTCCATGAGACCATGACCTAAACTGAAATCAAGAGTCAGGTGCTCAACAAACTGAGCCAACGAAGTACTCCAACAGTTTTGTTTTTAAGTCAAATTTTATGACCAAACAATTCCAAGTATTTAACCAAGTGAAATCAAAGTATCAGTACCAAAAAGTCATTTTACATGTAACATGTTTATGGAAGATTTATTATAGCAAAATATCAAAAGCAACTCAGATGCCCATCAATATTAGAAAGGAAAACAATGGGATATATTAATATAATGAAATATTACTCAGCAATTAAAAACATAATATGGGAAACATGGCTGAAGCTCATAAACATTTTGTTGAGAGAAATAATCTATCACAAAAGAAGACGTTATGCATGGTAAACTTATGAATTTCTAGATAAGAAATTCAATGTATTATGGAAAAATGAGAACAATGGGGTGATGGCAATTGACAGTAGAAGGTACAAGGAAAGTTTCTGGGATCATGGAAATATATCTATTTTGACTGGGGTGTTGTTTACAGGGATGTATATATTAATCAAAACTCAGAATTATCACAATAACTGTGCATTTCATTTTACATAAATTTTACTTCAATTGAAAAAAGATATAGATTAACATTAAGAAGACATGCTATCACAATATATGATCCTTCTTTGTATTCAGATAATGTTATAATCACCTATAAGGCACCTTGAAAAACGTGAATATTGAGCAAAAATTGGGAAATTACTGTGTGTGAAAGTGGTATTATGTTGTGATTTTTAAAGTCCATATATCTTAGGAAAATACTGACATATTTTTGTATCTGATATTCTGATATTTGTGAAGACTTAGTGCATTGGGAAAAAAAAACAAACAAGATTTGCCAGGTATGAATATTGGATGTCATGAGTAATTTTATTATACCATATAATTTTATGTTTGAAAAGTTACACTAAACAATGTTTATTCTTCCAATCCATGAGCATGGAATGTTTTTCCATCTCTTTGCGTCTTCCTCAATTTCTTCCATAAGTGTTTTGTAGTTTCAGAGTATAGATCCTTTACCTCTTCAGTTAGATTTATTCCTAGGTATCACAGTTTTTCGTGCAATTTTTACATAAATGGGATCAATTCCTTAATTTCTCTTTCTTCAGTCACATTGTTAGTGTATAGAAACACAAATGATTTATGTGCATTGATTCTGTATTGTGCCATGTTGCTGAATTGTTGTATGACTTCTAGCAATTTTGGGGTGGAGTCTTTTGGGTTTTCCACATAAAGTATCAAGTCATCTGTGAAGACTGAGAGTTTGACTTCTTTGGCAATTTGAATGCAATTTGTTTCTTTTTGTTTTCTGATTGCTGAGGCAAGGACTTCTGGTACTTTGTTGAGTGATAGTAGTGAGAATGGGCATTCCTGTAATGTTCCTGACCTTAGTAAAAAAGCTCTCAGTCTTTTTCCATTGAAAATAATATTCAGGGACTCCCGGGTGGCTCAGTGGGTTAAAGCCTCTGCCTTCGGCTCAGGTCATGATCTCAGGGTCCTGGGATCGAGCCCCACATCGGGCTCTCTGCTCAGCGGGGAGCCTGCTTCCTCCTCTCCCTCTCTGCCTGCCTCTCTGCCTACTTGTGATCTGTCAAATAAATAAATAAATAAAATCTGAAAAAAAAAAAGAAAATAATATTCATTGTGGACTTTTTATAGATGGCTTTTATGATGCTGAGGTATGTTCCCTCTATCCCTATACTGTGAAGAGTTTTAATCAAGAAAGGATGCTCTACAATGTCCACAATAGCCAAACTATGGAAAGTGCCTAGATGTCTATCAACAGATGAATGAATAAAGAAGATACGGTTCATACATACAATGGAATATTACTCAGCCATCAGAAAGGATAAATATTTACAGCAACAAAGTTGGCACTGTTATTATGCTAAGTGAAATAAATCAGAGAAAGACAATTATCCCATGGTTTCACTCCTTTGTGGGATATAAGAAATAGTGAAGAAGATCATAGGGGAAAGGAGGGAAAACCACAAGGGAAGAAATCAGAAAGGGACACAAATCATGAGACTCTTGACTTTGGGAAACAAACTAAGGGCTGCAGAAAGGGAGGTGGGAGGGGAAAAGGGGTAACTGGGTGATGGGTATTAAGGAGGGCACATGATGTGATGAGTAATAAGAGTTATATGTAACTAATGATCACTAAACGCTACATCAAAAACTAATGATGTACTTTATGTTGGCTAATTGAATTTAAATTTAAAAAAGAGGAAAAAAGATTAAAGCCAACTGAAATTATTTCATAATAATTACTGCTATATGGTAAAGAGATTTTTGTGGGAAGACCAAAGAATGCTTATTAACTGAAATCTGAGCAAAAACAGAGAGCACATTTGATACTGGGTGGGACAGGAAGTTGGGAAGTATAGGCAGAAGAACCATAAAAATATGGAAGTCAAACAAATGGTGAGAAAACCCAAGTTTCATTCTTCATATTTTGCCTTAGCCTAGATCTGCCAATAGGGAACCAGCTAAGGACAAGCCCTATGTTGTTCATCATTGCACACACTTTGCCTAAGACTGACTTTGTTTAGGATTCATACTCCATAACATGACTCAATAAAAAACAAACAACAGTGAAGCCCTGAGGGGTGGGCAGAATGCATAAGAGGGGAAATAATTGTTTTTAATAAAAGGAGGCACCGGGATTTGAAAGGCTATGGAGAAAAAACCTGCACTGTAAACAAATGGAGGAAATTAGGTCTTGGGAGTAAAGGAAATCATCCATTAGTACTGAAGTCAGTATCTGGAGTTTTCCCTTTGTCCTCATTCAGAGCTATGTTTGCTCAGCAGATAGACACTAGCCCTGATGCAGAAAACATTGTATAAAAAATAATTCCTCCAATCAATTTATCGTGACATGCTGAGAAGCCATGAGTGGGTTAAAGGTACCCCATGAGTGGGTTAAAGGTGCCCCAAGATTGCAAACAACTGTTCATGGGATCACTGAACAAATCTCAAATATTACCATGTTCTATTTTGCCATGACATAAGAAGCACTGTGAAACCTTGTTCTAATCTAAGACATAAAAAGTTCCAAAGAAGACCTGGACGACTACGTCATCTTTTGCACTCTAAAGGAAAGTATCAGAGGCACTCATGTAAGTATGGCCAAGAAAGAATCAGCCTAGGTCCTATTCAGTTTTACTCTCCTTCAACAAGATGCATTAATTCCATTTTGGTTGCTGGAAACTAATGTAAATACTCCTTTACCAACTTCTAGTTTGGTATCTAGTGCTTGTGTTTGAGTGATGCTCCAAGGAAACATAAAATATATAAAAATCTCATATTAGCAATAATTGTGTATTGTGTGAAAGTATTCCTACTTTTCATATTCTCCTGAGTAAGTGTGCCAGTCTTTCAGGACATCGGTGAAGTAAAGCCAAGCAAATCACCAGCAATTCTTAATAACACTTTCTATCTACTGTATTGTATACAAAAGCACCATACAAAAGGACACTGTAAGAAAATTGAACACATTATTATAGTTCTTATTTCATCTTTCTCTTTTGTCTTTTGCATCACTTTTAAGCAAAAACAGTAGAAGGCACTACTGGTTGGTTGACTAACCCAATCTATAACCACCTTTTCTAAAGTTACCTTCTAAGTCTAAGGGTGCCCATGCAAATCTGTCCTGGCCAATGGGGTGTACAAAGGTTTCATGGGATGAGGCTTCCAGGGAGGTTTACAGGGGCAAAAAAGTCTTACAGATGTCATGCCCTTTCATCCTTTGTTGATACTGATACAGGATGTCCTAAAAGATTTTAAAGGTGAGGCAGGCATCTTATAATCACAGGAAAGAAAGCTATAGTCAAAAGATGACAGAGAAAGAAATTTTAAGAGATCCCCAAGTTCCTGATAGCACTGCCAAATATTTTATAAATTCCTCTACATGTATATTTCAATCATACGCAGGAATAATTTAAAACAGATAGAAAATGCATTTTTTTAATTCCCAATAATCTATCCAAGTTGTATTTTAATAGTCAAGGAATTTTATGAACTTTATTATGCAGGACCTATATTTTTACTCTAGAAAAGGATTTATTCGTTACTTATCAAATAGATATCAATAAGTTTTATACAATGGTTGTTATAAAGGGCTCTTTTATGTCATTACGTGTTTAACATTTTACCTTTTTTTTTCTTTTAAGATTTTATGTATTTATTTGAGAAAGAATGACAGAGAGATATGAGCCAGGGGGGAAGGGTAGAGGGAGAAGCAAACTCCCCACTGAGCAGAGAGCCCAATGTGGGTCTTAATCCTAGGATCCTGGGATCATGACCTGAGCCAAAGGCAGACGCTTAACCAACTGAGCCACCCAGGTGCCCAACATTTTACTTTTTAATTGATTTTGTAGTTGGGCTCATTCTTCCATTATTGCTATTACTCCTGTCATGATACCTTCAGGGCATATATTTAACTACCTTATAAATTACAAAATAAGGCTGAGAACTAGAGGAAGAATTTTCTTCCCAACAATTATTAACACAGATGCTACTATTCCAGGCGAATTTTTGAGTTAAGGTAGTCTGTTTTTCAGCCCACTCTACTTAACTCCATTAAAATTAATTTTAACAGTTGAGACTATAACAGTTTGCACATTCCCTTCCAACAGAACAAATGGATTAAAAGGCAAATAAATAAGGACAAATGGATCAATTTATTTCTAATAACAAGATGCATGCAGAAATTCACACTGTTTATGCACTTACTTGTTATTTTTAAAATATACATTGAGATCTAATAAGGGACAGGAAATATGTTCAGTTCAGGTAATGAAATGAAAAAGGAAAAATATCAAATATAATAAGAAACCATTTCAGGGCTGTACATTTTTTTCCCAACGCCCATAAGTGTTGTAAAACCTGATAACACAATGTAAAAAAAGTGTTAAGACAGAGGTATACATTTTGTGCCATGAAGCTAATGTGCTAGAGCTAAAGAGAAGAGACAAGAATAGCGAGTGGTACCATTAAACAATTTTCCAAAGAAGCGACAAAAGCAATCTTGGTTTTTATTAGACTAAAATTGTCCTGAATTTATGGCTTAATAACTGTGCGTGCTCAAAAAGGAAATTAATAAAATGTCATACAAAAGCATACAGACACAAAGAACCATTTTATTTTGTTTTTAAGATTTTATTTATTTATTTGATGGACAGAGATCACAGGTAGGCAGAGAGGCAGGCAGAGAGAAAGGGGGAAGCAGGCTCCCTGCTGAACAGAGAGCCCAATGTGGGGCTCGATCCCAGAACCCCAAGATCATGACCTGAGCCGAAGGCAGAGGCTTAACACACTGAGCCACCCAGGTGCCCCAAGAACCATTTTAAAAAACATACATGAATTAGAAGATATTGGAATCTAGTTAAAACAACTTTTCTCACTAGTCACAATATTGCAGAGTTTATCATAATAGTTCTGGGTAGCACTCAAGTTGCACTGAGGTTCAATTAAGTCGATCACATTTTAACGGGTATTTGTAACTTTCTTCCCATTATCATGATGTATTAACAGCAACAGTACTATAAAATCTTTTGCAATAGGTGGATTTAAACAGTAGCACATTAAGGTACTCACATTAGAATATCATTCCCTGTATTTCCTCTTTATCGCTCTTTATTCCCAAGTATGAACCAGATCATTGTTTGGTTAGCTTTGACTTTATAACATCCACAGTTTAAGAAAAATTAGATGCAAAGTCTACTCAAAATTTTTTTGCTTCACTTAAAGATTTTTTTTTTTCTGATAGGTCTGCTTTCTCACAGAACTTTTTATCTCATGTACTTTCTTTAGTCAAAAAATATGTTCTATAACAATTGAGACTTAAAATGTGTATTTTTATATAGTAAGAGAGGCAACGCCCTTTTCAGTTAATGTCATATTCATTCATAAAGAGCTCATAGATCTCTAATAAAAATTTGAAACTGATCAAACACAATCAAGTTCACTATTAATATTAATGATTCTGATTAAAACATTAATAAGAAAAAACTGCAAAAAAGTTTGTGAAAACAGGTAGCTTCATTTGAAATGATTTAGATTTAACATTGATTTATACACAAAACCTCTCATAGTATAAAAATATATTTTTATGGACTTACTGATTTTGAAATGTAAGCAGGCCTTACTTCAGGTTTCCTATTAAGACAAGAGAAGAAAGGCAACATGGTTAAACCAAAGGGGATGTTAAAAACCATAGATGGGTAAGTTTTATTTTGAAGACTTTTATCAAATATTTACCACAAATAAATACAATGAAGGGATCACAGAGTTATAACACTCAGATCCTTCAGTTGCCAATCTCCTTCAGAGTTCCCTTCAGCCTCTCAAGAGAAAGTTACACTTCAAAGGAAAGGTGATGAAGTTCTCATCAAACAGTTAAAAACCCCTGCAACTCTCCTTGACTTTCTTTTCTCAAGATGGTTTAGTAGTGATTGAAGTAGGTAACATTCTGTCAAAATAATGTTATCTGAAAAGAATTTCTTAAGAAAACCTAGCTGCTACACATAATTTTCCCACATAGTTTCCATCAGCCTTTGTATATAGCACTATTTATTCAGGTAGGATTTATTGAATTATGAACATCTTTAATCATCAAGATTCTCTATGAGATATAATTTTAAAAACTATAGTAGTTCTTACTTAAAAAAAAAAACCTTTCTGAAACCAAACCACACCCATGTTAAAATTGAGATTTTCTGAAATATGTAATTTTCGGTAATTGTCAGGTAATTATTATTCATTATTTGTCTTCAAGAGTTCAGCATTAAGAAAAGAAACAAATGTTTCACCATTTCAGTTTTAATTTTTTGATATTTCCAAAGGCTGAAAAATGATATATATTACATGGTTGACTGGTTATTTTATTCAAACCTCAAGGTGTTTGTTTATCATAAACACCTCCTCTGTTAGTTCAGTAAGTAATTACTTACTTTTTTTCTTTTTTCTTCCTGGAAAAAATGCCAGTAGACTGTTAATTATGACAGAAACATATTTGTGTGGGAAATTAGGTATTACTCTTCTACTGAAAATTATTTTTCCCCCCAAACTAGCTAAGTATTGATTTCTAAGACGGGATTATTGGTGCTCTTGAGATTGGAATAGAAGCTATATGAGACTTAGAACTTTAAGCTTCACCTCTGTAATTCTTTGAACCTAGTTATCATACTACCTCTAAAGGATAAATAAGAGAAACAAAACAGTCTATTACACTTTCACAATAACTTTTTTCAAACATATTAGTTCTTCTTATTATATCCAATACTCCAACATCCTCTTTTTAAATAAAATCCTCTATAGTGGTTCTTGGAAGAGAAATTCCATATGCTTGTATTTTAGACTAAAATTTAGATTACATTCATAATTACTTGAATTACATGCTGAATAGTATGCACTAATATACTACCTGCTGGCCTGAATATTATCCCAAAGAGAAATGCCTCTTTGAGAAGTAGATTTTTATGGTAGCAAACCCACACATTTTTACTTTGAAGAATTGTGGTCTTTTTTTTTCTGCTCAGTCTTCCTTATTTTCACATCTTTTGTCTCTAAAAAAGGCTTTCTACAACAATCTTAGCTTCTGTTCAGTCATAACGATTTCTTCAGATAACTTTGAATTTTTATACTTTCAACTGTGGCTTGCAAGCATCTTGTATATTGGGAGCAAAAAAATCTGAAGGCTAAGTTAAGGTGGTCCTTCAAAAAAAATGCATTTTTTTTTTTAACTCAGTGCCCCTAGTATTCCCTTTCAGTGCTATTTATAGTCACTGTGGTTTCCTACTGGCCTCATTTCTCTGATCCTAGTGAGCATCTAGATTAATTGCAAGATATAAGACCTCCTTTAAGATGTCTTCTTACTAGGTAGTCTCTTTCCATATCTTTCTCTCTTGACTGCATGGTCTTTTTTTCTGCTCAGTCTTCCTTATTTTCACATCTTTTGTCTCTAAAAAAGGCTTTCTACAACAATCTTAGCTTCTGTTCAGTCATAACGATTTCTTCAGATAACTTTGAATTTTTATACTTTCAACTGTGGCTTTATTTGTAAGTGGTCTTTAATTTTATTGAGCACCCATGATATTACTTACATCTCCCATGCCACCTCAAACTCCAGGACAGTTCAGGAGCTGTGACCATTAATGGCTGACCTAATGATTGACTGTTGTAGCCTGGAGAGCCTACATATATACACATGTATATGTGTGTATATATAAAATTATATATGCATTATATATTAATATTAATTATTATAATTATGTGTATTGATATATATATTTTACCTATATATAATATTCTCTCTCTCTCTTAGGTATTACTTGGTTTATAATGTTGTTCAAGTCTTCTGTTTCCTTGTTGATCTTCTCCCTAGCTATTCCTTCCATTATTAAAAGTGGAGTATTGAAGTCTACAATTATTATTTGTTGAATGATCTGTTCTCAGCCCCACCCCACAGCTGAGCACAACTCTCTTGAGTTAAACTTTTAAAAAACCATCAGAGATAGAGATTTTGTAGGAAGTTGCAAGTTTGGGCAAAATAGTGACTGTGGTGCTTTTTTTCAGGAAGCTGCAGAAGAGGTCAGACCCCTTCATTGTCCACACTAGGTAATGAGTCATTGAGCTGGAGAAGGAAGGAGTGATAGGAATAGCCCAGAGTTAATAAAACATCTGAGGCCCTAATGTCTTCATGATTGTCGGTACTTTCTCTAGGGTAGTTTTTTCTGTATACCTCTCCACTAAGACCTGAATTAAGTACATTAAGTGAGGAAAAAAAAGTCTCTACTTGAGAAAGCTGAAGAGAATGGTATTTTCAGTAGAAACTCATTTACTAGGGAAAGAATGTGAACATTTAATGCTCTTGTTCTCAAGAACACACGATCCTACAAACATACTACAAACTACACTAATCAAGGCTGTATAGTATTAATATATGAAGAGACTGATTATTTTTTTCACTTTATACTATTAACTGTGATGTTGAATTTGATCTATAATTTAAAATGATATGCATTCATTTATTTTTCAGTATGCTTGCTTCTTCTTTTTATTTAACTTTATTTCTGTCTTGATTATTATTTTATCAGAATGCAAACCAGTACTGTTACTGGGCCTTATTTTATTATCACTAGACAAAAAAATCATGTACATAAAATTCATAAAACAAATAAGCCAACTTAAAAACAATGATCATGCAGTGTGCCTGGGTGGCTCAGTCTGCCTTAAGCTCAAATCATAATCCCAGCATCCTGGGATTCAGTCCTGCATCAGGCTCCCTTGATGTTCTCTCTCTGTCCAGCTTGATTGATTCCACATGAGACTTCTGATCTACTGTCTCTCTAAAGAAAGCTACTTAAATCAATAAACTTAATTTTATGAACAACTCTAAAATCCTATATATCTGGAAAGGAGTTCTGTCATTCTCCCTTTAAATTGTGGGACAAAGAGTGCTTTAACCAAGCCAGTTTTCCTTATTTCTAGCCATGTACCTGAACTCTAAACACCAAGTTTAAAGGTAGTCTTTTTTTGATAAAGTGGAAGTAACTACATTTTTTAATTAGCAAAAATAAAAATATTTCAAACATTTAAAATAAAATAATAAATAATATTTAAATATTTAAATAAATAAATAAAATAATCAAATAAAACATTTAAAATATGTAAAACATTATGCTTTTGAAGAAGAAAACTATGGCAGTACTGGGATGTTTTTCTGACTAATAATTTAATACTTGTGAAAATTCATGTCTTTGAGAACTCTGAGTAAAATATAGAAGAAATACAAAATAAAATAGATATTGAATGCTACTATCCTAGCAAACACTATTGAAAATTGTAAAGAATAAATTGTTTAAAGATATTGTTACTGATAATTGCCTTGATTTTTTAAAAATATATGATTCTTGTATGACATAAGACTACTAATTTTTATTTAAACTTTTTGTCTTAGGTGATTCATTGTACCCTCCCATCAAACTAAAGGGAATCATCTTAGAATAATTTGACTCAAGGAACCACATTAGGAGTATTTATGGTATAGCAGCTTTCAAATTTGTGTAACTAAGATCTTTTCTTTCTTAAGCATAAAGTGGTTTTCTTTATTTTAGAACTAAAATAGTTTGTCTTAAACACAGTGGCGATTCCAAGAAATTCCTGTTTACATCCTTATAATCAGCTATATATTTTTTCCTGTATTTAAGTTTGTTTTTTTGGCTTTTGTTCCCCAAGCAAAAATGCTTTTTCACTTCTAAAAAGGGGAGGTGTGTGAGAATTTCTAAGAATAAAATCTTTATATTCATTCTTAGTGAAATGTAGTTCTATATTCTTATTTATTGTTAGTCTTATGTTAAGGAGAGTGACAACTTTAGCAGATGTTAGGATAACTAAGAAAATCATGCAAATATTTCAACTGTAAATGGAAAATCATGTCGAACATGGGAAATATTCATTGGTGTATAGCTTTAATTGAATGGTATACAACTTTCATTGGATGGCGTACAACTTTCATTTTAAAGGTTTATAAAGACTGATGCTAGGACTTGAGAACAAATTGGATTATCTCCTGAAATTCTTTAATGAATTCATATTGTTGATATTAAAGACAATCCTTCCCTACTATATGTCATTTAGCATATGTTTATATGATGTTAGTTTCATTAATCTTGAAATGCTAATTCTCTTTCCTATGTATATATACATATAACCAAACTAACTTGGTTCAAAGCTGTCATTTAGATGGGCATACATATATTACTGTTGCAAAGAATTTCTGTTTTCCAAAGGAGACTTGCCATTTGCCATCACCTATAAAATCAGTCCATTGCCATCACTGACAACTAGGGCTCATTCGAGTTCTTGACTTTTCTTGGTATACCAAACCTTCCTGATTTGTAAGTCAATTTTTTCTGTAATTTTTCTTTGTCTTTTTTATTTTTGTACTGTTATCAATGAAGATGAAGAACAGCTGCCACAATCCTTTCTTTAAAATGCATTTATAGCCTGAGAAGGGCCTTGGGAGATCATTGACCCTTTCCATTTACAGAGAAGGTGCAGGGTAACAACAAAGGTCACCCAGCAAATCCATGGTGAGGCTAGGACTGAAGGAGCAATCATGTGACAAGCCTGTGTTCTCTCCAGGCTTCAAATTATCAGGTCACCACAGGGCTTTTTCTTTGCTAATTTATGGAACCATTAGACAGACATGCAGAAAATAAGCCAATGTAGTCAAACTTCTTTAACTGGTAAAAAGAGAAGCTTAACTCCTTATAAGCTGGTTACCTCCTCAGATTAAGTCTAATAGGGAACTATCATTAAATACAGTATAAGTATCTCTTTCAGAATAAAGAGTTTGATTGATACTATAGTTCATGTATATAAGGCTTATTGAACTAAAGCCATTATAAAATAAATGATCAGGAAATTAGTGAATCATCTGTGTATTTGGTGTGGGTTGGTTTTAGCAATGGAGGAGAAATAGCCTTATTTCTAAACATTTTCTCCTTTTTACTAAAGAAAATTAGATCATTCAAGCAAGTCTTACCACTAGTAAAAATATTAACACTTTTACTTCAGCAGTTTCTAAAATTAAACAGAGATAAACATAATAAATGCATTTTATGTAAGTGGGTATACTTAGAACCTTGTATTTATACCAAGTTCCTAGATAGCAAATAATTATGCTAATGATAAAATTCACTAGTTTAATATACAGGCATATCTTGGAGATAATCGTGGGTTCAGTTCCAGCCCACCATAATAAAGTAAATACCACAATAAAGTGAGTCAAATGATTTTTTTTTTTGGTGTCCCAGTCCATATAGAAGTTATGCTTACACTATGCTGTAGTCTGTTAAACATGCAATAGCATTATATTTTTAAAAAAATAATGCACATATCTTAATTAAAAAACACTTTATTGCTAAAAAAATGCTAAACATCATCTGAGCTTTTAGGGAGTTAAAATCTTTTTGCTAATGAGGGTCTTGCCTCATTGCTGATGCCTGCTAACTAATCAGAGAGGTGGTTCAGGTGGCTATGGGAATGACAATGAGGTTTTCTGGGACTGTTGTAGCTCATTGGGTTAAGAGTTTGCCTTCAGCTCAGATCATAATCTCAGGGTCCTGGGATCAAGCCCCCCATCAGTCTCCTTGCTCAGTGGAGAGTCTGCTTCTTCCTCTCTCTCTGCTCCTCCTACCCACTCATGCTCTCTTGCTCACTCTCTCTCTCAAATGAATAATTTAAAAAATAAATTCTTAAAAAAAAATGTTTTCCACATTGACTGACTCTTGCTTTCATGAATGAGTTCTCTGCAGTATGTGATGGTGTTTGACAGAGTTTTATCCACACTAGAACCTCTTTCAAAATAGGAGTCAGTCCTCTCAAACCCAGCCACTGCTTTATCAACTAAATTTCTGTATTATTCTAAACGCTTTGTTGTCATTTCAACAATCGTCTCAGAATCTTCACCAGGGGCAGATACCATCTCAAGAAACCACTTTATTTGCTTATGCATAAGCAACTTCTCATCCATTAGTTTTATCATCAGATTGTAGAAATTCACTCACATCTTCAGGCTCCACTTCCAACTCTGGTTCTATTATTCAGTCCACATCTGTGGTGATTTCCTCCACTGAAATGTGGAATCCCACTAAGTCATCCTTGAAGGTGGGAATCAACTTCTTCCAAACTCCCATTAATGCTGGTAAGTTTTGACTGCTTTCCACGAATCACATATGTTCTTAATGTCACTTAAAATGGTAAATCCTTTCCAAAAACTTTTTAATAGATCCATCAGAGGAATCACTATCTATGGTAGTTACAGTCTTACAAAATGTATTTCTTAAATAATAAGACTTGAAAGTCAAAATTAATCCTTCACCTATTAGCTGCAGAACAGATATATTAGCAGGCATGAAAGTAACATTAATCACATTGTACATCTTCATCAGAGCTCCCAGGTGACCAGATGCATTGTCAATAAACAGTAATATTTTGGAAGGAATCTTTTTTCCAAGGAGATCTTAATAGTGGGCTTAAAATGATCAGTAAACTGGGGTGCCTGGGTGGCTCAGTGGGTTAAAGCCTCTGCCTTCCGCTCAGGTCATGATCTCAGGGTCCTGGGATCGAGCCCCACATCAGGCTCTCTGCTCTGCGGGGAGCCTGCTTCCTCCTCCTCTCTCTGCCTGCCTCTCTGCCTAGTTGTGATTTCTGTCAAATAAATAAAATATTTTTAAAAAATGATCAGTAAACTACATTGTAAACAGAGTGTTGTCATCCATGTTTTATTGTTCCCTATATAGTGCATAGGCAGGGTAGATTTAACATAATTTGTAAGGACCCTAGGATTCTCATTGACCAATGAGCACTGGCTTCAACTTAAAGTCAACAACTGCATAGTTCCTAATAAGAAAGTCAGCCTGCCCTTTGAAATTTTGAAGATAGGCATCCACTTCTCGCCAGCTATGAACATCCTAGATGACATTCTTCCAATAGAAGAAAATCTGTTGTTTAATGTAGCCACTTTAATTATCTTAGCTACATCTTCTGGATAACTTGCTACAACCTCTACAACAGCACCTGCTGCTTCACCTTGCACTTTTATGTTATGGAAAGGGTTTCTTTTCTTAAAACTCATGAACCAACCTAGCTTCAAACTTCTGTAACTTCCTCATCTCTCTCAGCCTTCAAAGATGAGCGTTGCCCTGGATTTGGCTTTGGCTTAAGGTAATATTATGACTGGTTTGTTCTCTCCAGACCACTGAAACTTTCTCTATACCAGCAATAAGGCTATTTCACTTACTTATCATTCATGTGTACAATAGAGTAGGCCTTTATATTTCCTTCAAGAACTAGCCTTTGATTCATAATTGTTTGGTGCAAGTGGCCTAGCTTTAAGCTTAGCTCAGCCCTTGTTTGACATGCCTTCCTCACTAAATTTAATCATTTCTAGCTTTTCATTTAAAGTGAGAGACATGTAACTATCCCTTTCACATGAATACTTATAGGCCTTTGTAGGGTTATTAATGAGTCTTAATGTCAATATTGTTGTGTCTTAGGGAATTGGGAGGCCTGAGGAGAGGGAAAGAGATGGGTGAATGCTTGATCAGTAGAACAATCCAAACAGTCCATTTATGATTAAGTTTTCTGTGTTATATGGGAACAGTTCATGGTGCCCCAAAACAATTACAATAGTGATGTCCAAGATCATTGATCACAGAATACCATGAAAAATGTAATGATGAAAAAGTTTGAAATGCTACAAGAATTAACAAAACATTACACAAAGACATGAAATTAGCATATTCTGTTAGATAAACAGTGCTGATACTTACTCAAAACAGGGATAGCACAAACTTTCAATTTATAAAAAGCACAATATCTGAGAAGTGCAATAAAGTGAAGTGCAATAAAATAAGGTAAACTAATTTTTTTCCTTATGCTAAGACATATGTATTAAACCTGATTACTTAACACATTTTCTGATTAGGAATTTATTCCAATGTTATGCACAATGCAATATTTTTAGATAAATTTTCATTCATAATTAATTTTTCCTAATTAAGATAATTTATTACATTATGTACACTTGAGGGGATTTACCTGTTACTATTATAATTACATCAGTTAGACAACTGAGCCTTTCAGAAGTTAATAACTATAAATCATACAGAGACTGTATCCCCATCTAGATTTTTTTAAAACAAAAATTAAAAGGATACCAAGATCCACTGTGTTTTTTAATTAAAATAGTTTAAATTTTGAAAGTCTACTAATAGAAACCTACAAAAATATCACAGGTAAGATGAAAAAATAATAACACTTTGCTACACGGGGCGCCTGGGTGGCTCAGTGGATTAAGCCGCTGCCTTCGGCTCAGGTCATCAGGGTCCTGGGATCGAGCCCCACATCAGGCTCTCTGCTCCGCGGGGAGCCTGCTTCCTCCTCTCTCTCTGCCTGCCTCTCTGCCTACTTATGATCTCTCTCTCTCACTGTCAAATAAATAAAATAAAATCTTTAAAAAAAAAAAATAACACTTTGCTACAAAGAAAGAGGAGATCTAATTTTGTTAATTCTGGTTTTTTTAAATTTATGAAATCTTTCAGATTTCAGATTTCCATACCTCTCTCCTTCCTTCCTCCATCTCTCCTGACACATACATTTGTAAGTGTGCATATATAATTGTAAACATACACATGTATGTACACAAACATATATACACACACATATACATACAAATATTTTCTACTAGTCTTAAATGCCCTGCTTGTAAGGTTTTCTTCTGTGTCCCAAGACTTATATCCTAGAAGAAACCAATCTGAACTGTGAAAATCCTCATTTCCACTGGGAATTTTATTTTTAGATTTTTCACTCTCCATCCATCTGCCTTTGAGCAATTTTCTGTTCTTCAAGCATGAGCAAGCAGTATTAATCCAATTTCTAGTTTCTGTGGAGCACATTATGTTAGATCATATGCACTTCAGTGCTTCTTCTTAGAAACTTTGTGTTTACTTAAGTATTTCACTGTTAACCTTTATAGATGAGAGATGCAAAGAATACAAAAATCTAGGTAAAAATGTTATTAAGTTTACTTTCCATCTAAAAAAGAATCCACTGATTCAAAAACAATGGAATCGTAACAATTTACTGACACAGCAAAATTACACATTAGGTGGCTCAGTGGGTTAAGCCGCTGCCTTCGGCTCGGGTCGTGGTCTCAGGGTCCTGGGATCGAGTCCCGCATCGGGCTCTCTGCTCGGCGGGGAGCCTGCTTCCCTCTCACTCTCTCTGCCTGCCTCTCTGCCTACTTGTATCTCTCTCTGTCAAATAAATAAATAAAATCTTTAAAAAAAAAAAAAAAGGATTTGAGCAAATAGAAAAAATCAACAAAAATAGTTTGTTTTAATGGTCAGATGTTTTAATTACATCTGAGGAAGCATATGAAACTTTCTTTAGTATTAATAAGACAACATCATCTTATATGAACTCACTAGGATTTAAATGAATTTATTTCCTTGTCTCCAAAATTATTTTGAGATATTAGAAAATGCAATATGTCTAATATACAAAATTATCATAGAAATTAGGTAATATGAATATAAAACCTATATTAACTCTTAAGAGTCAAGTGAAAACATTGTGCAATTTATCCTTTGTTATTTTCCAAGTGTAGTCACTGCCCTCCAAAACAGATTTATTATGTATGATTCAAAGTTTTGAATATAAAAAATTTGATTAAACATTAGGTCACATAGATGATAAATTTGAAATGAATGAACCTTTCGGTATTCCTCCAAATTTCTGGGTAATTCCAGAGATATTAACAAGGCTTATTGTATTATCTAAAGGGAGTACCATTTGAGCATATGGCGTCAACCTATCAATATATTAAGTGGTACTACAAATAAACAGTTGACCCTGAGAATTTCATGTTACAAAGGATTTAGAACATATGTTCTTCAACTGAAAACAAGCTGTAGAAAATTTAATTCAATTTCACACATTCTAGGTAACAACTAAGTAATAGGCACTGTAGTATATTCTGTGTTAGTCAACCCCCTCGAAATTTAAAAAAAAAAAACCCTGCATGGTAATAAAAAGATGTTTTTAAAAATTAAATCCTAGGGCACCTGGGTCACCCAGTCAGTTAAGCATCTGCTTTCCGCTCAGGTCATGATCCTGAGATCCTGAGATCAAGTCGCACACCAGGCTCCCTGCTCATTGGGGAGCCTGCTTCCCTCTCTTCCCCCACCCCCCTGCTCATGCTCTCTCTCAAATAAATAAATAAAAATCTTTTTAAAAATTAAAGCCTAACACAGAAGAAAGAGAATAAAACAAAATACATTCTCTTCTCCCCTACTTTATTATTCTTTATTAAAAAAAATATATATATATATATCTAGGTATGCATCCCATGTTTTGATACACATATACACTGTGAAATGAACCACAAACTAACACCTATCATCTCGTAGTTATTTTTGCCCTCTGTGACAAGAACACTTAAGATCCACCCTCTTAGCAAATGTGAAGTACACAATACAATATTATTAACTATAGTTTCCGTCGCTATGATTAGATCTCCAAAACATATTTGCCTTACATAAATGAAAACTATACTCTTGGGGCACCTGGGTGGCTCAGTGGATTAAGCCGCTGCCTTCGGCTCAGGTCATGATCTCAGGGTCCTGGGATCGAGCCCTGCATGGGGCTCTCTGCTCCACAGGGAGCCTGCTTCCTCCTCTCTCTCTGCCTGCCTCTCTGCCTACTTGTGATCTCTCTGTCAAATAAATGAATAAAATCTTTTTTAAAAAATTTAAAAAAATTAAAAATTTAAAAAAAAAAGAAAACTATACTCTTTAACCACCATCTCTCCCTCCCCTAGACCATGGTAACCACCTTTCTAGCCTCTGCTTCTATGAATTAGACTATGTTAGATCTCATATATAAGTGAGATCATATAGTATTTGGCTTATTCTACTTAGTATAATGTCCTCCAGGTTCATCCATGTTGTAAATGACAAAATTTCCTTCATTTTTAAGACTGAAGAACATTTCATTGTGTATATATCTGTATTCCATTTTTTAAAATAAATTCATCTGTCATCAAACATCTAGGTTGGGTCCACATCTTCGCTATTGTGAATAATACTGCAATGGACATGGGAGCATGGATATCTGAGGTATTGATTTCATTCCCTTTGGGTATAAACCAAGAACTGGAATTACCCAACCAAGTGGTACTTCTATTTAATTTTTTGAGGTACTTCCATACTGTTTTCCATAATGGTTATCCACATTCTTACAAATTGTGTAAAAGGATTTCCTTTTCTCCCCATTCCTACCAATACTATCACTTGTCTGTTTGATAACAGCCATTCTAACTTGTATGCATTGATATCCCATTATTATTTTGATTTGCATTTCCCTGATGATTAACAATATTGCACATTTTTTCATATACCTGTTGGCCATCTGTATGTCTTCTTTTGAGAAATATCTATTCATTTTTTAATAGGGTTAGTTTTCATTTTGCTATTGGGTTTTGTGGGTTCCTTATATATTTTGGATAATGCCCTTATCAGATTATGCTTTGCAAATATTTTCCCTCATTCCATAGGATGCTTTTCACTCTTGATTTTTTTTCTTGCCGTGCATAATTTTTTTTTTATTTTGATATAATCCCATTTGTCTATTTTTGCTTTCTTTGCCTGTTTTTGGGGGTTCATAAACAAAAACTTGTTGCCCAGACCAACGTCAAAAAGCTCCCAGCAGTGTAATGCTTTCAGGTCTTACATTAAAGTCTTTAATCCATTTTGAGTTGATGTGTTTTATATGACATTAGGGAGGGATCTGATTTCATTCTGTATGTGAATATTCATTTTTCCCAGCACCATTAGTTGAAGACATTATCCTTTCTCCACTATGTGTTCTTGACACACATCTTGAAGATCAGTTGAAAGTAAATATATAGATTTATTTCTGGCCTCTCTATTCTGTTACACTGGTCTGTGTGTCTGCTCTGTTTTCTCAGTACCATGCTGTTTTTATTACTTCCACAGTTTTCCAAAATAGCTGTAGCAACTTGCATTCCCACCGATAGTATAAGAGGGTTCCCCTTTCTCCACAACCTCTTCAACATTTGTTGTTTCTTGCCTTGTCAATTTTTGCCATTCTAATAGGTGTAAGGTGGTATCTCAGTGTGGTTTTGATTTGAATTTCCCCGATGGCTAATGATGATGAACGTTTTTTCATGTGTCTGTTAGCCATTTGTATGTCTTCATTGGAGAAGTGTCTGTTCATGTCTTCTGTACATTTTTTGACGTGATTATCTGTTTCTTGAGTGTTGAGGTTGAGTTCTTTACAGATCTTGGATATCAGCCCTTTATCTGCAACGTCATTTGCAAATACCCTCTTCCATTCCATGGGTTGCCTCTTTGTTTTGTTGACTGTTTCCTTTGCTGTGCAGAAGCTTTTTATTTTGATGAAGTCTCAAAGTTCATTTTCGCTTTTGTTTCCATTGCCTTTGGAGATGGCTCTTGAAAGAAGTCGCTATGGCCCATATCAAAGTCATTACTGCCTATGTTCTCCTCTAGGATTTTGATGGATTCCTGTCTCACACTGAGGTCTTTCATCTATTTCTAGTTTATCTTTGCGTACAGTGTAAGTAAATGGTGCAGTTTCATTCTTCTGTATATAGCTGTCCAATTTTCTCAGTACCATTTATTAAGAGACTGTCTTTTTTCCATTGGATATTTTTTCCTGCTTTGGCAAAGATTATTTGACCATAGAGCTGAGGGTCCATATCTGGGCTCCCTATTCTGTTCCACTGGTCTATGTGTCTGTTTTTGTGCCAATACCATGATGTCTTGGTGACCACAGCTTTGTAATATACCTCGAATCAGGCAAAATGATGTCCCAGCTTTGTTTTGTTTTGGTTTGTTTTTCAACATTTCCTTGGTGATTTGGGGTCTTTTTTGGTTCCATATAAATTTTAAGACTGTTTGTTCCAGCACTTTGAAAAATGCCGATGGTATTCTCCTCGGAATGGTGTTCAAGATATAGATTGCTCTGGGCAGCATCAATATTTTAACAATGTTTATTCTTCCAATCCATGAGCATGGAATGTTTTCCCAGCTTTCCATGTCTTCTTCAATTTCTCTCATGCGTGTTCTGTACTTCCTTGAGTATAGATCCTTTACCTCTTTGATTAGGTTTATTCCAAGGTATCTTACAGTTTTTAGTGCTACTGTAAAGGGAATCGGCATTGTAAATGGAATCAATTCTCTCATTTCTGTTTCTACAGTTTCACTGTTAGTGTATAAGAAAGCAACTGATTTCTGTACATTGATTTTGTATCCTGCCACATTACTGAATTGTTGTATGAGTTCTAGTAACCTGGGGATGGTGTCTTTTTGGGTTTTCCACATAAAGTATCATGTCACCTGTGAAGAGAGAGTCTGACTTCTTCTTTGTCAATCTGAATACATTTTCTTTCTTTTTGTTGTCTTATTGTTGTTGCTAGGGCTTCTAGTACTATGTTGAACAATAGTGACAAGAGTGGGCATCCTTGCCCTGTCTCTGATAGTAAGGGAAATGCTTTCAGATTTTCCCCATTGAGAATAATATTCACTGTGGGTTTTTCATAGATGGATTTTATAAAATTGAGGAATGTTCCCTATACTCCTATACTCTGAAGAGTTTTAATCAGGAAAGTATGCTATATTTGATCAAGTGCTTTCTCTGCATCAACTGAAAGGACCATGTGGTTCTTCTCTCTTCTGTTATTAATTTGTTCTATCATATTGACTGATGTGCGAATGCTGAACTATCCTTGCATCCCAGGGATAAATCCCGCCTGGTTGTGATGGATAATTCTTTTAATGTTCTGTTGGATCTTATTAACTAGGATCTTGTTGAGAATCTTGGCATCCATATTCATCAGGATATTGGTCTGAAACTCTCCTTTTTGATGGGGTCTTTGCCTGGTTTTGGGATCAGAGTAATGCTGACCTCAAAAAGAGTCTGGAAGTTTTCCTTCCCCTTCTATTTTTTGAAACAGTTTCATGAGAATGGGTATTATTTCTTTTTTGAATGTTTAGTAGAATTCCCCAGGGAATCCATCAGGTCCTGAAACTTAGGAGGTGTTTGATCACCAGTTCAATCTCATTACTGGTTATTGGCCTATTCAGGTTGTCAATTTCTTCCTGCTTCAGTCTTGGAAGTTTATAGGTTCCCAGGAATGCATCCATTTCTTCTAGATTGCTTAACTTATTGGCATATAGCTGTTGATAATAATTTCTGACTATTGTTTCTATTTCCTGGTGTTAGTCATGGTATCTCTGCTTTCATTCATAATTTTATTAATTTGAGTCCCTTCTCTTTTCTTTTGGTTAAGTCTGTCCAGTGATTTATTGATCTTATTAATTCTTTAAAAAAAAACAAACAGCTTTTAGTTGCATTGAGTGTTCTACTGTATTTTTGGTTTCTAATTCATTGATCTCTGCTCTAATCTTAATTATTTCCCTTCCTATGTATGGGTTAGGCTTAATTTGTTGTTGATTCTCCAGTTCTTTACAGTGTAAAGATAGTTTGTGTGTTCTGGCTTTTCTTTCCCCCCCCTCCTTTTTTTTTTTTTTTTTTTAAGTGAGGCTTGATTGGCCATGTATTTCCCTCTTAGGACCACCTTTGCCATAGCCCACTGGTTTTGGACCAATGTGTTTTCATTCTCTTTGGCTTTTATGAATTCTTTAAGTTCTTCTTTGATTTCCTGGTTGACCCAAACATACTTGAATAGGATGGTCTTTAGCCAAGTGTTTTAATTTCTTCCAAACTTTTTATGTGACAGAGTTCCAATTTCAAAGCATTGTGGTCTGAGAATATGCAGGGAATAATCTCAATCTTTTGGTATTGGTTGAGATCTGAGTTGTGACCAAGTATATGGTCTATTCTGAAGAAAATTCCATGTAACCTCGAGAAGACTTAATATTCTGTTGTTTTAGGCTGGAATGTTCTGTATACATCTGTGAGGTCTATCTAGTCCAATGTCATTCAAAGCTCTTACTCCTTCATTAATTTTCTGCTTAGATGATCTGTCTATTGCTGAGAGTGGAGTGTTAATGTCTCCCACAATTAATGTATTATTATCAATATGTTTATTTTCATTAACAATTGGCTTCTGTACTTGGCTGCTCCCATGTCGGGGGCATAAATATTTATAATTGTTGTATCTTCTTGTTGGCGAGATCCTTTAAGAATGATATAGTGTCCTATATTTCTGACTATAGTCTTTTTTTTTTTTTAAGATTTTATTTATTTATTTATCAGAGAGAGAGAGAGAACACAGACAGACAGAGTGGCTGGCAGAGGAAGAGGGAGAAGCAGGCTCCCCGCCCAGCAAGGAACCCGATGTGGGACTCGATTCCAGGACACCGGGATCATGACCTGAGCCGAAGGCAGCTGCTCAACCAACTGAGCCACCCAGGCGTATAGTCTTTAGCTTAAAATCTAGTTTGTCTAATATGAGAATTGCTACCCCAGCATACTTTTGAGGTCTGTTGGCATGAAAGATGGTTCTCTATCCCTTCACTTTCAGTTTGGATGTATCTTTAAATGAGTTCAAAATGAGTCTTTTGTTGACAGCATATAGATGGGTCCTGCCTTTTTATCCAATCGGCAACCCTGAACCAATTCACATGAATGGCCATTCACATTGAAAGTGATTATTCAAAGGTATGGTTTTATTGTCATCATGTTCCTGTGAGGTTCTTATTTCTATAGACTATCTCTGTAAATTTCTGTTCCATTATCACTCTTGGGTTCTTTCTTCTTTATTAGAACCCCCCTTAATATTTCTTGCAGGGCTGGCTTAGTCTACACATATTCTTTCAGTTTTTGCTGGTCTTGGAAGCTCTTTATCTCTCCATCTATTCCAAATGACATCCTTGCTGAATGAAGTATTCTTGGTTGCATATTCTTCTCATTTAGTACCTTGAATATGTCTTGCCTGAATATGTCTCTGTGGATATGTCTGACATTATTTTGATGTTCCTCCCTCTGTAGGTAAGGAATCTCTTCCCACTAACTGCTCTTAAGATGGTTTCCCTGGTTTTAAGAATTACAAGTTTTACTATTACATGCTGGGGCATTAGTTTATTCTCCTTGCTCTTGGGAGGTGTTCTCTCTGCCTCTAGCACAGGAATTCTTGTTTCATTCCCCAGATTAGGGAAGTTCTTAGCTAGGATTTGCTCAAATATATCTTCTAGTCCTCTCTCTCGCTTACTTTCTCTCTCTTTCCACCCCCTCAGGGATCCCAATGATTCTGACATTGGAACATTTCATGGCATCATTTATTTCTCTAATTCTGTTTTCATGGATTCTAAGCTATTTGTTGCAGGTCTCCTCCTGAGCCTTCTTTACTATCAATTTGTCTTCTAGATCACTAATTTGTTCTTCTGCCTCATTTACTCTAGCTGTTAGAGTATCTAGATTAGATTGGCTCTCATTGATAGCATTTTTAAGTTCTGCAAGATCAGCCCTCACTTCTGCCCTTAGAGAATATATGTTGCCACTAATGGTTTTCTCTAACCTAGCTATTATCTGCATAAGTGTTACCCCAGAGTCTGTTTCCAATGTCTTGCTTATATCCATAACCATTAGTTCTGTTACAGAGGTTACAGTCTCTGAATATTTCTTATGTTAGGGATTCCTCCTTTTAGTCATTCTGTTGAGGGGTAGTTGAGGGAAGGTACAGAGTGCAAACTATTGACCATAACCAAAGAAAGATGCATCTACTTTATAGGATTTTAAGGTTGTTGGCCTCTTATTCTTTCAGCCTGTTTTCTGGGGGAGTGGTCAGCCATGCTGTTACTCAGGCAACCCTGTTTGGGCAGAGTCTCCCTGCCCTACTGTTGTTGGGGCATGGGCTCAGTGAAAATTGGTTTGGGGAAGATTTTATTCTCTGGTGGCTTTCCCTGGCGGCTTTCTGCTTCTCTTCTGAGAGTCAGAGCAGAACTGACCATATCCAAATCTCTGTTTCAGAACAGAGAGATCACAGTCTATTCTCCAGAAAGCCCTCCAGGTTTTTTTTGTTTGTAACTCCATTTTTGTTTGTAATACTAAAACCCAAAGTATCCAGTGTTGGATGCCCCACAGCAGCACTCCTAAGCCTCAATTCCAGGTCCAGTCATGTCTCTGCCCTTTGTGCTTTTAACACCACCTGCCCCAGTTCACATGTATGCCCCCATAGTTCCAGGTTTCAATCTGGGGGGCTGCCCTAAAGTCCTTTTCCCACTGCTACGAGTCTGCAAGTCTGTGCCTGGTCCCCAGCATGGGAGGTTTTTGAGCTCTGGCGGTGCACAAGGTCCCAGAGGCTCTCTCTCCCTTCCATTTATCTTCCAATATCTGCCTGCAGTCGCGGCTCCCCACTTCATACCCTGAAACTAACTCTAGGAGACATTCTGTTGGTATAGATCCAGATATATCCTCTTACATCTCAGTTGATTTTGTGGGTCTTCAGAGTGGTTTGGTAGATATCCAGCACAATTCAGGGGACTAGTTGAAATAGGGTCCCCCTACTCCTCTTGAGATTAGGTTCTTCTTCTTCTTCTTCTAGGATTTTATTTATTTATTTATTTGACAGAGAGATAGAGAGCACAAGTCAGCAGAGAGGCAGGTAGAGGGAGAGGGAGAAGCAGGGTCTCTTCTGAGCAGGGAGCCTGATGCAGGGCTCGATCCTAGGACCCAGGATTGTGACATGAGCCGAAGGCAACCACTTAACCAACTGAGCCACGCAGGTGCCCCCGGGGATTAGGTTCTTAAGCCTAATCCCAGGCTTGGAATGCAGCCAGCACAGGGTTTCTGTTAATACTTTCCAAAGGTGTTGACCCCTGATTCTCAAGTGGGTGAGGAAACCAAAAGTGGATGGGGTAGGCAAGTAAAAAAAAAACAACCACATAATCCATCTAATACTCACATTCTGAAGGTTCACCCTGAAGAAAAAGAGTAGTTGGCCTTTTATATTTTTATGAATTCACTTAAGTAACTATAAATGATCTAAAATGCTCATTTCCAGTTTGGAAAATCACTACTACTCCATGCCAGATGTCCAATCTTTGGAAGACAGAAGCACAACATCAATGGCATTGTTGGTTTAAAACCAAAAGATATTGTAATTTGGGTAATATAGATTGCCATGCTTCCCCACTTTCCTCAATTGATTCATATTTAATTTCATCGTTTAGTTCTTATTTCATTTAATAAGGTAATTTTAGGCCCTACATAACTTAGTAACTTAGTGGTAAATACATTTTATTTTGTAAAACCTTTGCTTATAGACAGAAATTTTAAGGGAATCGAATACTTTCTTTTTTTTTTTAACCTTTTGGAGACATTCACATATAACTTGAATTTTTTTTTTTAAATTTTATTTATTTATTTGACAGAGAGAGAGATCACAAGTAGACAGAGAGGCAGGCAGAGAGAGAAGGAGAAGCAGGCTCCCCACCGAGCAGAGAGCCCAATGTGGAGCTCGATCCCAGGATCCTGAGATCCTAACCCAAGCTGAAGGCAGAGGCTTAACCCACCAAGCTACCCAGGCACCTCACAACTTGAATTTTTAAAAGTATGACTGTTACATGAAAGGGAAAGACTATCTGAACTCAGGAATATGTATATTATATATATTACTCAAGCTCACAAAGACCTTTAAATATGAAAATTGTAAACTATGTCTTGAGAATGAAGAGAGCCATGGAGTGACTCCTTTCCAACTTCTACCCTGCTGTTAATACATTTTAATTGGTATTATTTATATAAGGACTTAATTTAAACTATTTAAGTCTCTTTCAGTGGTAGCTGGATTAATACAGCATCAGAAACATACATTAATTTTTTTCAGATTTTAAAGTTAAATTAATGATGCCAGGTAAATAGCATTGTATCTGAACTCAAATCCCAACTATTCCTCTCTTTCAACTCTCTCCCACATTCACGAAGAAACACTACCACATACTTTCATTTTTCCATTCCAATTTTGGATTAGTGCAATGATAACAATACTTGGAAGGGAACAGCTTCATCTCCCTTCTGAGATTAAAGCAAACATTGTTAATCCGTGAGGATTCCCTTTTATTGAATAGAGATATAGCCAAAGGTTTCTTTTCATCATTTCTCTGCAGCCAGAATAAACTGACAGTAGTTACAAAAAAGTTGAAACTTACTTATCTTTCCTGAGCTGCTTATTCAACATTTTAAAATTCTGGATTCTTCAGTGGTATGCTGAAATTAACATACCTTTATCTCAGATCACTTATTTATATTTTGTATGATGGTATATACAAAGTATCTGACATTTTACAGGTACTTTATAAACATTAGTTTAGGTCCCACTTTTTCTGTCTACCTTCATTAACACCATCAAAAATAGCTACTTATTACAACTCAAAAAACTCCAAAACTGTCTAGTTAAAAAATGCACAAAAGATCTGAATAGCCATTTTTCCACAGAAGACCTACAGATGCCCAATAAGTACATGAAAAGATACTTTACATCATTAATACCAGGGAAATTCAAGTAACAGCCACAATGAGCTATCACCCCACTCCTGTTAGAATGACTATTATCAGAAAACTAGAAATAAGTGTTGGTGAGATGTAGAGAAAGAAGAAAACTTGTTGATGGAAATATAAGTTGGTGCAGCCACTATGGAAAACAGTATGGACATTTCTCAAAAATTTAAAAAAAAAAAAAACCTATCATATGATCCTGCAAATCTACTTCTGGCTATTTATATCTAAAGAAAATGAAAACGCTAACTCAAAAAGACATATGCATCCTCACGTTCACTGTAGCATTATTTAGAATAGTCAAGATATGAAAATAATGTAAGTGTTCATTGATGGATGAAGAGATAAAGAAGATGTGAGATACACACACACACACATACAGAGTGAAATATTATTTGGCCATAAAAACAGAATGGAATTGTATCATTTGTGACAATATGGATGTATCTTGAGGGCATTATGCTTAGTGAAATAAATCAAAGAGATAGATACAATCTAATAATCTCTCTCATAAGTGCAGTCTGTAAATAAGTAAATAAATAAATAGCCATGACCATAGATACATAGAAAGGAGTAGTGGTTGACAGAGGTGGAGGGTGAAGGGTTGGAGAAAGGAGTGACCTGTTCCTATTTTTGTTTTAGTTAAATAAATTGAATAAAAAATAGCTACTAAAAAAAGATAGCTATACTATTTCATTATCGCCTTACCAGGTTACTATATAATTTTTGTGTTTACTATTAATGAATTCCACACTACCTACTTTTCACATTTAATTTTATATAATTAAATTTACCTAAGTTAATATAAAATTTAGTGAATGACTAATTCAATGCATATATGTGTATGTTTAGTTCAACAATTACTAACCATACAAACAATATCAGATCTCCCTGGAAGAGACAATGATGTTAAAAAAGGACTAATGCAAAATGTTTGCATTCTAAGAGTTCAAAAATTTGAAAGAGAAAAGAGACAAACACCTAAATTAAATATACTTACTACCTTTATTGATGTCTGCATTGTTTTTTGCACTGGTTGTAGCAAAATTTTCTCCTACTACAGTCAATCTATAGAGACTGATCTCATCTCAGATTAAATGTCACTACCCTAGTCATATTTGGGCTAGAATAACATGTGTCTTAATGGAACACTCAAGAACTGCCTATTTATCAGAGCTCCTTCATGCAACCCAGGAGCAGCCCCGAGCACTTTATTGTACCCTTCAGTTGTTTCCCAAAGGTCAGAAGGCATCACCTTCTGTTCTCCCAATTTCCAATAGTAATATATTGAAAATCTCTGTGTATCTCTCTCATATGCACTCATATGCATGCATTGTCTTCTACAACAGTGTCAAATCTGAACAGAAAAAAATAATTTTCTACTTGCCTCATAACTCACAAGTTCACATACCTGTAATGGAGTTAGCATGGTCTCATAATTATGCAGTGCCATGATGCTCCCTTTCCTTTATCTTCCCACCCCCACTTTTTAAATGTGCTATTTCAGGTCTATGTGGAATAATAAATGAGCTAATGCTGACCCATATACTTGTTATAGCCTGCTACCTTTGCTACACTAAGACCAGGTGGAGCCTTTGAAATTACTTCTTATAAGTACTTGATTAAATTCTTAGCCAAGGGCCATTTTTCTTCCAAATCTCTCTATGGGGAAGAAATAGTCATTTTCTTCTTCCAGTTATAAGAGCTTTTCAAGAAGGAACAAGTGGTCTGTGATTTTGATTGCCGTGGAGAGGTCTAGTCAAGTAAGGGCTTAGAAGAGACCATTGAATTTGTTAATTAGTAGGTCGTTGGTGAATTGAGCTCTCAAAGACAGTAGTTTCAGCAAATTGGTGGGAGGAAGAATAACAAAGAGTAAGTTGAGACTGGAAAAAAAGGTAGTGGAAGCAACAGTACTATTTTAAGAATTTTGACAGTGAACAAATTAAAAGAGAATGGAGAGTGGAGAAATACTGGTTTCAAAAGATAAAATTTTAAGTTTCAAATTTGAGGATGTTTACTATTTGTAACTAATGAGACATAGTTTTTTAAAGCCTGAAGTTCAGAAAAATTTTATAAACAGAAGCAATTTGTGCAGAAACCAACTTCTCTTCTGGGATGGTTAGATAATTAGCATATTTTTGTCAGAGAGTAAGTACAAAATATTCTGAATGTTGGCCTAATTTCTTCTTAGGACTTCTTCACACGTCAAAACCATAATCAAACTCCTAGAACTGCTTGGGATATCTGCCATACCATTACCCCTTCACTCTTAGGATTTAAAGTATTCCCTGTAGAGGAGATTGAAAAATTAGCATGTTCATAGTTCTGGCAATAGCCAGAAAGTGAGGCTATTAAAAGGCCACCCCAAATCTCATAGAATGGGGACTCTATGTTCATCTTATCTTTATCCTAGTTCCACTCCACATAACAAGATTTCCTCATGGACAAGACATGGAAGCAAACTGGCAACTCAGGAGAGCTTATATGGTGGCAGTGAACTGGGCAACAGGCATCCTCTCTCATCTCTTCAGTGGTTTTCCTCTAGACTGGAACCTCTCTAAAAACCTAACTTACTACTGAGGTCCTAAATCAATCTGACTCTAAGCAGGGCTGGTGTGAGACAACCCTGCCACTGTTCACCAGGGAGTGTGAGCTCCAGGGTCAATTCACATCAGTCTCAGTTCTGCTCTATTGCTTGCTAAGAAGCCACAGTCAAATTACCTAATCTATAGCGTTTTAAGTTTCCTCAAATAAGTCAAGCAGAAAGAGTCATTTACTTGTGGAACATAAGGAATAACACGGAGGACACTGGGACATGGAGAGGAGAAGTGAGTTGGGGGAAATCACAGGGGGAGACAAACCATGAGAGACTGTGGACTCAGAAACAAACTGAGGGTTTTGGAGGGGAGGGGGATGAGAGCTTGGATGAGCCTGGTGATGAGTATTAAGGAGGGCACATACTGTATGGAGCACTGGGTGTGGTTCATAATCAATGAATTTAGGAACACACACACACACACACACACACACACACACACACGCAAATTTAATTTAACTTAAAAAAAAGAATTTTAGGGGCGCCTGGGTGGCTCAGTGGGTTAAGCCGCTGCCTTCAGCTCAGGTCATGATCTCGGGGTCCGGGATCGAGTCCCACATCGGGCTCTCTGCTCAGCAGGGAGCCTGCTTCCTTCTCTCTCTCTCTCTCTCTCTCTCTCTGCCTGCCTATCTACTTGTGATCTCTCTCTGTCAAATAAATAAATAAAATCTTTAAAAAAAAAAAAAAAGAATTTTAAGTCTCCTCATCTATGACATGGAGGTAATGGTGGCATCTTAGCCCAGGGTTCTTATCATAAGATAAGATCATGTAAGTGATTCACTTGGCAAGGTCAATAAAACAGAATGAACACTCAACAAATTAAAAAAACTCAACAAATTAAAAGCTATTGATATTATCTGTCCTCTTCATTTTTTTTCTATCTTCTATCTACATTAAAAATAAAGTCATATATATTTTCCTAGTGTTCAGCAAAATGAATTTTATATTTGATCACTAAACAATTGTGAGTTCATTACTCAGATCACATGAAAAGCAACTCCAAATTCTTTGGGCAAATCTACAGAAAAATTATCCTCGCTAAAATTAGTAATAACCAAGTGAACAATGGAAAAACATATATGTGCATGTAAAGTGCTGTACATCTATTCTTCTAGTTGTATTTCTCAAAACAAAAATTATACAAGATCAAACAATGAGAAAATCAGCAGTATTATACACTAAAAAATGAGATCTTTTTGTTTGTTTCAAAACAAGATTTATTACATTCTATAAAATGTTTGACTGGAGTTGTTTAAGAAAATTACATCATTAAATATGACTGAAAATGGAGTTGCACTCTTTCCTCCTTTGGAAAGCACATCATGTTAAGTAATCTAAAAAAAAAAAAATTAAGGAATCTGCTTAATTTTATTTAAAATTTCCTCCAAAATACCTAAATCTTACAATACTCATGTTTTAGGCAATGTAACCCATAAAATGCTGATGTAATTTGAAATAATATTTATTTCATCTTTTTTTTTTTTTAAAGATTTTATTTATTTATTTGACAGAGAGAGATCACAAGTAGGAAAGAGGCAGGCAGAGAGAGAGAGGGGGAAGCAGGCTCGCTGCTGAGCAGAGAGCCCGATGCGGGACTCGATCCCAGGACCCTGAGATCATGACCTGAGCCGAAGGCAGCGGTTTAACCCACTGAGCCACCCAGGCGCCCTATTTATTTCATCTTTGACCAGTCTGATAAATTTCTAAGTATGCAAAATCTATACTCCTGCTGAAAGCTAGCAAGGATGAAAATACAGAGAAGATAACAAAGAAAAGGACAAAGAGAACAAAACCAGTCAAACTGTGCATTGTGCGGACAGTGGTCAGACCTATGGTGAAAAGCCAACTTGTTAGAAAGTTTAGTTTCTTTATTTTTCTTTCTTTTCTTTTCTTTTCTCTTTTCTTCTTTCTTTCTATAAAACACAAATATGCTCTGCCATTCTGCCTCAGAAAACATTTCATTTTCTGTAAAATCCATTTATACTTTTCCACTCTTTCAGCAATCTTTAAGAGAAGTGGGTTAGGGGGAACCAAACCCATCAACTAGCTCTTAGCCCTCTGACTCCACAACTTTGGTGAAACTGACCATCAGAGATGTCTTCTATGTAGTGTTATTATACTGCAATTTGACACTACCTTGTTGGAAAAGAAAAACAAATCATTTGGCTGTACTGTTTAGAAAACAGTATTTCCAGATAAAATCTCCTTTGATGTCTTCTCTTCCATAGTAATTGAAACATTTACTATATCCATTTTAAGCCAAAAGCTGTTGGTCATGGTTTCAGATTGAAAGTGCTTTTAAGACCTCAAAAAAATTTAGATTAACTTTTAGTTTTCTGCTAGTATGTCATCTTCTAAAGAGGCCTTTTATTCTCCAACAAAAGGTAGATCTAGATTGTTCTCTTTTTAAAAAGAGAAACTGGTTTATTTGCACCATTATATTATTCATTCTTTTTATTGCTCTGCTGTAGTATTAGCAAACCAAGCTTCAAAGACAAAAGGTATATTTCTTATCTTCTGAAAATTTACAGATTACTAAAAGAAACAGACTTTTAATCAAAAGAATTCCAGTTAAGTATATAGTATCAAAACGTGCCAAGTACCATTGTGCCATTGAAGTGGCACAAATGGCATTTTCTGCCATTGACGTGGCACAAAGGTTGAAATAAGCCATTCCCTTTAGCATGGAAGAGGTAAAGAGTGAAATAGACCAGAGCTGACCTAAGACAACCTTCACAAAGGAGATTACTGGGATAAGGTTTTATTTATTAACTTAGGTTGTTACATTTAGATGTGGAGATTTAGAGGAATTGTTACATAATTGCTTCTATTTAATCTGAGAAACAAAAGGCAAAGTCATGTCTTGAGAGTAAGGAGGTAGCGTCAGCACAGTTTGAGACAAGAATAGAGAAATTTTAAAACAGATATTATAAAACTATGATAGTGACTCAACAAGGAAAATACAAGTAATATGTGACATTGCTGAGATCCAGTTGAGGTTGGTGATGATTATGGACCCGATGCTGCAAGTTATATTAATTACTCCCACCACAGTCAAGCTGCCTGGGTGCTATCATAATAGTAGCTAATAACCAGGTACATATAATTTGAGAATTTCACCAATGAGATGTAACACAAGGAAATCATGTAAGTGAGTTTAGGATATTAGAAAGCAAACAACTGAAATGATTCACCATAGGTCTCAACATTTTAGAGAAAAAATGGCATTAGAAGTATTGTTCAATAATCAGAAAGTAGAGATCAATATATATTAATGGGGCTCATAAGATCAAAGTACAGGTGAAAAGGGATTCAGCAGACAGGCTGACCAAGGAATGATCTATAAATTAGTGAATTAAAGATACAGGAGTTTCTGATGAAAAGAGGAAGTGTGATGATTTCAGTAACCACTACCATTCTGCAACTCACCAGCTACATGGAACTGGGCCAGTTACTTAGTATTTCTGACCTTTTTTCTTAACAGTACAGTGATATAAACCAGTGTTGCTCAAGTTTTAGTTTAAAAGACTCACCTGGATAACTTGTTAAGCCACATATTCCAGAGATGCCAGTTTTTGTTTGGTTTACATTTTTGTTTTGTTTTGTTTTGTTTTGTTTTAATCAGGATGTGGCCTGAGAATATGCATTTTCTACCAGTGTACGAAAAATAATTCAGGCCACAATTTGAGTAACACTGTAAAGGGCAATGTGATCTCACAGAGATAATGAGATAAGTTATATAAATGTCACTTGGTATACAGTAGGCAGGCAATCAAGTATCAGTTACTTTTCTCATCAATGAATACTTGCTTGTTGCTGTCATCTGAACAAACGTAAAAGTGTAAGGCACGGTCCCGAATTTCAGAAGGAATTCCAATTACCTGAGTAAGTTGCCTTTGAGTCATTTTCAAGTTCTAACATTTAACATTCCCTCTCCCTTAATCAAGTAATGAGAACCTAGACTAGAAAACAATAATGCAAAAGGAGACTTCACAAACACTTCTGAGGAATTTTGATCTAAGCACTGATTTCATATATCATTAAAATGAGATGGCTTTTGTAATTATTCTGTTAATATCTTCTAACAATTCATCTTGTGATTCCTTTACCAAACACCTATTCAGTCTGATAATTCCTATATAACCATTTTCACCAATAGTTAAATAATCCTTATTCTGCTACCATGATCCCACAGACTCATTTCAAAATTCTTTAGAACTCATAAATTATTTCAAGAAATATGAGCTAGGCTTTAAAGAAACAACAGAAGAACTTGACTAGTCCTTGTTTTCCTTGAGCTACATATATTGTTTCTAGGTTACTTTCTTCCAAAAAGATCTTAAGTGATATTTAAAAATATATTCAAACAATAAAACTGCTAATATAGAATGTTTATAAATACCACTATGTAAATAATGGGGAACCACAGATAACATCATATATATGAGTCATATATATATGTGATACTATATATATAGCCACTGTAACTGAGCAGTTAGCTCTCAATTTAGGAACAGATAAAATGATAATGGTTTTATATAATTTTATTGTGTAATAAAAGACAAAAATTAATTCCTCAGGATAATTAGTATTATTTCTTAGAAATGACTTAAAAGGAATTTATCACTTGGGACCTTATTCAATGGATATTGAACAAAACAACAGACAGTGCAGTTTAAGTTACTTTTGCAGTTAAACAGAGTTTTAGTGGTCACATAAAGTGGTGAATATTGAATTTAACTTGGGCTCTATACTCTCAGAGATTAGTGATGGTTAAGAATATCCCTCCCACACTTTTGTGTTCCAGAGAGCTAACCTCAAAAAAAACCACCCTTCTCTAGAAAACTTACTGTCCATGGATTCCTATAAGATTTAAAGATAACTCCCTTGTTTATCTACCTCTATAAAACCCCAGCCCCCTTTCTTTTCTTTAAGGCCTTCCTCATTAAAGAGCATTCTTCCTATGCAGTAAGGCTGAATAAAATCATCATCTTAATCATGCAGGGCATTTTGTCTTTCACATTATCTTGATGCTGCATAGAAATTGAGCAGGACAACATTAAAGTATTTTTCTTTTCAAGGTCTCAACCTTGTTCACTTAGCTAACTTCTTTTCCCTATTAAAGGAAGTTTAGAAAATACGTCAGACACCTCATTCCTGTTACCTTTTTAAAAGTTTAATTTTTATACATTTATTTTGTAAGTCTTGAAGTTTTAAGCATTCCCAAGTCCTGATGATTCTATCCGTACATACTTAGTGTTCTAAATCAGAGAGAAGAGCAAAGCAATTTTTGTAAAGGTGAAGGGATAATGAGGTAAAACTGAAGAAAAGAATAAAGAAAAAGAGTAAAAGGATAAAGGATAGCTTCAGGTTTTTGTTCTCTCCAGGTCTTTAGTCTTGACTTGCTAATTTTTTTCAGAATCTTCCATCTATGAGCTAAACATTTTGTGGTGGCCATTTCCACAGAAAAGAGTTCATTGTGACACTCCTATTTGCATATTCTGGCTTACTGCCTGTACTGTCTGTCCTTTTCTGGTGATAATGAACCACGAAGTTCTGCTTTTAGCATTTATGAATTTGAGTGTTGGCACTTTCTGTCCTTAGGTTTAATTTTCAAGTCCCTCTTTACTTCATTGTCCAACTTACTTATTTTAAACACTTTTTTTCCCTTCAGAAAATCAAGATTTTCTTCACTCTATTTTCCTTTCAATCTGAAACTGGGGTATTCTAGAAAACAGAGGCAGTAGTCTCCTAACATGAAAAACACTTTAGCCTATAATGTTAGTTGGAATTCTACTCTGGTGCTTTAATCAGGACCTCTGCAGACTCAGTCCTAAACAGTCCCATGTTTTCTCTGAATTCAGCCTCCAATCCAAGTACTAAATATTTGATTAATCATACATAAAATTTTATGTAACAATGATGTAAGCTAAGAGAATGTGACACCCATACAATATGAACTATTCCAGAGCACCTGTGTGGCTATCAGTTAAATGTCTGCCTTTGGCTCAGATCATGATCTCAGAGTGCTGGGATCCCCGCTCAGTGGGGAATCTGCTTCTCCCTCTCCCTCAGCCCCTACCCCCACTCACTCTCTTTCTCAAATAAATAAATAAAATCTTCAAAAAAAGAATATGACCTAATCCACTTGTTTACAGATATAGAAATTAATTTGTCATAAAACTCTTTGGTATAACAGTCAGAACTTTTGTTTTTACTTCCTATTTTTACTGTTGTCATTATTATACACTCTTATTCTCATAACTTGTTGCGTGACAGCAAGTTTATTTCTTAAAATATTTGGCGAATTTTATTTGCTAAGCTCAAAGGACACCTGGCCTCTGTTTCATCCTAACACATTCTTTATCTTCCATAGTGACTATAGTTATTTTAAGTGATCCTTCAACAGCATTGAAAAAAACAAAAAATGTATTATCTTTTGAAATATTGTTTCCATTCATATTACAACTAGATCTCAAAAATACCATTTTCATATTGCTTAACTATGTTATAAATGATAATGCAGAAAAAAGATAAAAATTTTAGTAAAATATTTCAAATCAAGCATTTGCAATACTGCATGTTAATGTCCTCATGAAAATTGCTATATTTCATATAAAATTTTCATTAAAATGCTGGAAGAGATGTGAAAATATTTCCTCCATTCTAACCGCAGGCATTTTTATTAGCCACTTTACCATAAACAGATGTTCATTTTAGGTCTAATATTTACTTGTCAAGTTGGTAACAAGTAGAAATTACGATTGGGTAAAATATATCATCAGCTTATAAATATTTAGTTAAGTTTGAGTTTATTATAGGTTTGATGTTCACACTGATGTAGGAAGAAGCATTTAAAACATCAGATAGTTGCCTATTATAGGTATTCCTTTAAAATGTGAATTTCTACTAACGTCTGGTTAGATGACTGTGCTGAGAACTTTTTGTTCAAGGTGTTCACAGTTAATCTCCTTAGAAAGTATTCAGGTTGCTACAGAATTAAAAAAAAAAAAAAAGGAAGATATGTAATTAGTAAAATGGCCTCTGTAGGAAAAAGAGACTTATGAATAGAAATCTGTCATTAGGAAACTCTATTGATGGGTTTATTAGTAGACTTAATTTTAGAACTCAAAAATTTTTTAAAAAGATGAAAAAATTAACTAAAAGATGAAAAAAACAGCACAATAGGTAAAAATCTAAACAGTCCTCCTTATTTAATTGAAAATTAAAAATAATTTTCTCCACATACGACTTGGTTTAGATTTCAATAGGTAATTTTTGACTACAGAAAAATCAGTAAAAAAGAGGGGCACCCAGGTGGCTCAGTCATTAAGCATCTGCCTTTGTCTCAGGTCATGATCTCAGGATCCGGGGATTGAGTCCCATAGGAAGTCCGCTTCTCCCTCTCCCACTCTTCCTGCTTATGCTCCCTCTTTTGCTGTGTCTCTCTATCAAATAGATAAAAGCTTTTTAAAAATTAGTAAAAATGAATGTTCTTAATAAATTTTGGTAAATAATCATTAGTTTTTTATTGAATCTGGTACACTATCTAATAGTTATGAATACATACTCCCCTTGGCCCATAATCCACTTTTCCTACAGAAATAAAAGGAGCAGTTAGTAAGCATCTCATGATATGGTTTGTGATAATAAAAATAGGAAATGCTCTTAATACTCATCACTAGGAAGATTGTTAGGTAAAATACACTGTATCTATGCTATAAAACACTGAGAAACATTTCAAAAGAATGATGTAGATCTATATGCACTAAAATGGAAATGGGAACATGATGATTTAAGTGAAAAAATCACAAATGCTATAAATACTATATTCAATATTTAGAAGAAAAACAAGTGTGTGTGTACACATGTGTATAGTGTGGATACAAATAACTACTTCAAACTCGAGTATGCAAAAACATAAATTTAAAACTTTTCCATAATTTAATTTAATCCTTAAATTGCCAGTTGGTGGAAATTTAATCTCAATGAATTTAGGTGTTCATCAATCAGTTTAGCCTAACTTTTCTCTCTCCAAGTGCTTCACTTAACCCTAGGATCTTTCATATGCCAAGGTACTGATGGAAGAGTGAACATCTAACCCTTTGTTCCTTGGCATATATACATGTTACCACCTGCTGGGATTTATTCATTATTATTTGATCTTCTGTTGTCACTACACACAACTGGAATTTATTGTTCCCTTGACTAATGAGAGCAATGCTCTTATGAATAAACAGCTTTTGAGTAAGAAAGTTTAGAAATGCTTGTGTAGCAAAGTTAACTGTGGAGCATGTGTCTAGGTAGTCACTCTTCTCCCAGGATTAAGGAATAAAACCAGAGTAGGGGATGAAATATAAAATCACTCTATTCTCTACAATTTAACCTCAGCCCAAACTGGCTCAACCCAACACAGGTTCAGGATTAAAATATAGAAAATTCCAATTAAATTTGCTACTGAAAAACCCTTCATAATGAATACACCTTTTAACATAAGGCAAGATTTTTTTTTTTCATTTAGAGCTCAAGAGAAAATGTGAAAGGAATTCTTTCAAAGCATTTGCCAAATTTACGTGGGAGCTGGAAAATCCAGCAGAAGGTAGCTGATAATGGACTAAGAAGCTGAGCACAAATTCTGGCTGCCACAGAGTACGGGTGATGGAGACAAAAGTGAAAGAACATTCCAACCAGATTAAATTACAGAAAAACTGAATAGTCCTATATCTAGTAAAAAATAAATATGTTAACTAAATATTTCTAAATTATCAAATCCCACATGTCTCCTCTGCCAAATTATATACACACAGATTTTTCTTTCTCACCTGGTTTTATGAGGTCAGCAATTTTTAAAAAAAAGATTTTATTAATTTATTTGACAGAGAGAGAGATCACAAGTAGGCAGACAGGCAGGTAGAGATAGAGGAGGAAGCAGGTTCCCTGCTGAGCAGAGAGCCTGATGAGGGTTTAGATCCTAAGACCCTGAGATCATGACCTGCGCCAAAGGCAGAGGCTTAACCCACTGAGCCACACAGGTGCCCCAGAGGTCAGCAAATTTTGATTCCAAAATCTGACTAGGATATCAAGACAATGACAGTCAGCAGAGAGAATCTATGGTAATCACAGATAAAAAATCCTAACCAATAAATCAGGAACTCAAACAAGCTATATACGAAAAGAATAATGTAAGTACCATGACCAAGTGAAGTTTATTCCAAGAAAATGTAAGAGTCAAAATCATTTAATTTACCATATAACCAGAAAAAAAAAAATCTCAAAAGATAAGGAAAATTAATTTGATAAAGTTTAATAGTCATTAGTAATAAAATCTTTTAGCAAACTAGACTAAAACTAAGTTAGGACTCTTTAAAAAAAAAAAAAAAATGGGAGGTGTATGTATATCAGGGGCCAGAAATCCTAGGGCCATTTTAAAATTCTGCTTTCCACAGGTACCAATCAAAAATTTTCAGCATTCAGTATTCTCAGTGTAAAGTATTTTTTCCTGAAGACTGGAAAGGAAGAATAAATGTCCATTCTCATAGCGTCTACTCAAAACTAACTCATAAAATGAAAGACTAAGAAATGAAGAACGCAAAGATTAAAGAGGAAGAAATAAAAACATCATTTTTGCAGACTCAAGATAGTATATATAAAATTTCAAAAGAATTTTCCCCAAAACAATTAGTGTCAATAACTGAATTTCTGAACTGTGCTGAATGAAATATTAATATACAAAATTCAAATGTAAATCAATATATCATTAAAAATAATTAAAAATGAAATAAATGAAACCATTTACCATAGCGTCAAAAAACTTCAATACCTAGAAATACACCTCATGAACACTGTTCAAACATCCAACTCAGAAAACTACAAAATACTGAAAATAAATAAAGCCCAAGTGCTTTCACTATCTATGTTCATATATTAGAATACTGAATGTTTATAAGTGTCAATTCTCCAAAAATGTCTCTATAGATTTAAGGCCTTCTCAAGATCACAGAATTTTGTTCATTTTGTTTTGGAATCTGGCATGTAGATTCTAAAGTTCATATGGAAATCCAAACATTTTGAAATCCAGGAAGCAACAGCATCAGCAACAAGGCAATGTTAAAATTGGCATTTGAGAAAAAAGAATATGTAAAAATCTTTGAGACATGAAAAAGTTGCTCAAACTCATTAGAATGAGGAAAATTCAATTTAAATCCCAATGATAAACCACACCAGCAGAAATTACTAAAATTAAGAATCCTAACAAATAATAAGTTATGGAGATAATAGCACTACTTATGACAAACATAAAAAACTATTTTAGCATTGTCAAACATAAAACATGGTAATTTAATTAAACAAAGGTGATTTTATTTAGGAGAAGCAGAGAAATTGCAATTTAGGACAAGCAAACTATGGCAAACCATAGAAGTCCAAAGAGACAAACTGGAGGCCAGATTTTGCTAGGTTCTTGGAGGAAAGTATAAAGGGTTGTTTTGAACATTAAGGGAGGAGAACAGGAGTTTGAGGTTATGGCAGTTTCTCACTGGCTGCAGGTGGTGGGCAGTTTGCTGTTACTGAGGCATGCAGAAACCTTCCTTCTTCCTGCTGGTTCCATAAGTTGAAACAAATGTTACTTGCATGAGACCTTCTCCCTTCATGGCTTCCTGACTCCATTTTAAATCAAGTCTCTTTCACTCATTTTCATAGCAGTATCTTTAAATTAGATGATTTGTATCTTCTAGAACCGGCAGTTCTATACAACACCCCCAGCATGTATAAATCACATATGAGTAAAAATGTGACAAAATGATATATATGTATGTTTATAGAAGAACTATTTATTATAGCCCCAACGTGGATATGAGCAACTCTCCTGCAATAATAGAGCACATACACTTTGGTATGAGGATACAATACAATATTATATATTAATATAAAGGAAAAAAAGAAAACATGTTCTACATAGTAATGTGGTTGAATCACACACACATAATATTGCCTAAAAGAAGCCAGACCCCCTCTCCCAAAAAAAGTCAATACTGTAAAATTTTAATTATGTAAGTGTCAAAAACAGTAAAAACTAACACATGTGCTAGAAATTAGGATAGTGATTACCTTTGGAGATGAGTGTGAATAGGACTGAGACAGGCCCTGAGGGCTGCCACTGATGTCCTGGGTTTCTTGATCACCATGTTGATTGCATGGACATATTTGGGCAAAATAAACTCCACACCTAAGATTTTTATAATTTGTTACACATTTTGTTCTTCAATTTAAAACTTAAAAATTCAGGCTATACTTACCTAGACATCAGCAGAATGCTCTTTCTATGTTTGAAGGTAAAGTTCAGGTTTAACATATTAGCATTATTCTGCTATATCATATTATTTAAAAAAAATAGGCATCTGCCATTGAACACCTCTTATACTTGTATGCAACCCAACCATACATCTTCCATGGCACCCCATGTAGGAGGAACAGTATTCCAGCTCTTCTTTGCCTGTCAGAAATCTAGTCCTCGGGGCGCCTGGGTGGCTCAGTGGTTTAAGCCTCTGCCTTCGGCTCAGGTCATGATCTCAGGGTCCTGGGATCGAGCCCCGCATCGGGCTCTCTGCTCAGTGGTGAGCCTGTTTCTCTCTCTCTCTCTGCCTGCCTCTCTGCCTGCTTGTGACCTCTCTCTCTGTCAAATAAATAAATAAAATATTTAAAAAAAAAAAAAAAAAAGAAATCTAGTCCTCAATCTATTCCAGCTGGATTAAATGCAAATCTAATTTTACAGAGATGACGCTTAGAAACAAACATTAAAGTCTTAAAATAGTGGCCAGTAATGAGACCCAATAAATGGAAGCTTACTTTATGTATCATCCACCCTTAAATTAGTGGATAATCTGGTCATATATACAACAAATTATTTCTAAGATATTACAGTGCTGTATCCCAGAAGCTTGTGGTCACATCTGCACTGTGATCAAAGTCAAAAGTCCTACATCTGTATTACATTCTGTTTGACATATTCAAAATGACTCTCTCACAGTAATAAATTAAAGGCAGCAAAAATGTTTACAGAGATGGTTGGCAATGTACTGTGGAAGGAAGAATGTGGATATCAAAATTTCAAAGCAATCTGCCATCGAGTGTATTCACGGATGATTCTACCTTACCCCATCCTCCACACACATTTGTCAAGTATTCCTGTATCTGTTGATTTTGTTTATAAATCCCCCTCCCTAAAAAGCAATTATTTCACCGGTTTCAAGTTGGAAGATGTTGTTTTATCTCTAGGGTCAATTTTGTCTGCGCATAGTAAACAAATCCTAAGGCCACAGAGTTAGTAACAGTTGACTGTAAATAGGCTGATTTTATATTTTCCATCCTTAACAGTGTATTACATGACAGAGCATACATATATATGTGTGTGCGTGTGTGTGTGTGTATATATATATGATTAAATAATTAAATACAGTTGATGTAAGTGCTAACGCCTTCTTATAGCTTTTACTGTCCCTGTTTCCCAAATGAGTGAAGGGCATTTTACACTTCTCTGAGTTTTACTGCAAAATTATTGATCCAACATCATCCCCCCACGTTTGGTGATTATGTCATCTTGGTATAGTACCTTCTCCAAACCTGTATCTTTGACCTACTATTCTCAGCTTAAAGAAAATGATTCGGGGCACCTGGGTGGCTCAGTGGGTTAAAGCCTCTGCCTTCGGCCCAGGTCATGATCCCAGAGTCCTGGGATCGAGCCCCACATCGGGCTTTCTGCCCAGCAGCAAGCCTGCTTCCTCCTCTCTCTCTGCCTGTCTCTCTGCCTACTTGTGATCTCTCTCCGTCAAATAAATAAATAAAATCTTTAAAAAAAAAAAAAGAAAGAAAGAAAATGATTCACTCCTTTTCTAGTTGAAGATTTTCTTGGCGACTCACTTTCCTTTGACTATCCCCGGCGTTCCATCGACTGTTCTGTAAAGCAACCTTGTGGTAAACGAGGAGACACAAACAACTGTCCTCCAGATTTATTATTTTTAAATATGTTTTAACATGATATACTTTGATATTTACAAACACAAGCCTCTGAAATCTCCTAAAAAGATGAAAAGCCCAGTCCAGAGCAGACTCAATTCCAAATGGCATCTGCAGCCGTGGATTGAGCAGAAGCTACCTTTTTCAGTAGGGCACACACCCCGAGTTAGCAGCACCATTATGACTGCATAAGCATTTATTCTGGCCACACCTCATTTATTTATATTACCTCACGACCATAATGGGCATTTGAACTGATAACCCCCGTTAAAATTCCTAACGGGCTACCTAATAGCTCTTGTAATTTCCCTTGAAATTTAGAAATTTCTCTTGCCTCTTAAACTAACTCCTTACCAGGATAAATAATCATTATTTGTCAATTAGCTATTAAAATCTCCTTCCAGTGTATTCTCGCTGAGGGGCCGAAGATGTGTCCTCTCTCCCAGGTTTATTCTCCATGATTCTCTTATTTGAGAGTAATCTGATAGAAACTAAGCAGTTGATTACTTTTTTTAAACGTCGTTTCTTTCACTGAAACCTGCTGTTAAGCATGTTCGCTACAAAATATTTTAGAAAGTTATCTTTTCATTTCTAGCCTGATGTCATATATATATTCATTTTCTATTGTGGCATAAAAGTTCCCCAAAATTTAGCCACTTGAAACAGCAGACATGTATGATCTTACCTCTCCTGCGGGTCAGCAGTCTGGGCAGGGCTTACCTGTTATCCTCTGCTTAGGATCTCACAAAGCTGTCATCAAGGTGTCCCCTGACTGTGGCTTGACTGGACAGGGTCCACCCCCAAGTTCACGGACAGAGACTGCTGGCAGAATTATTTCCTCGCGGCTGGGGGCTGAGGGCCCCGGCTTCTTGCTGACAAGTGACGAGAGGCTACTCTCAGCTCCTGGAGGCCACTTGCTTCCTGCAGTTCTCAAGACTGTCCCCTGTCCTTGGGGGCATGGCCTTTCCCAGGCTGGTCGCCTGCCACTAAACCAACAAAGATCTCTCTGAAGTGGTCCGCTAGCAAGACAGAGTCTCAGAGGATTTCACACGTCGTGGGAGTGGCGTGCTGACGTCACCCTGGTCTGTCGTCTTGCGGAAGAGAGCCAGGCAGCCATGATGAACTACTTCAAGCCCTTGCCGGACCGGCTCCTCACCGAGAACGGAAGGCTCCTTTTTGGGCACCGGCAGGGTCAGCTTTCTGGGCTTGAACCTTGAGGAGCAGCAGGTGTGCGCGGCCAAGGGGCGCTGCTCCTCCCCGGCCTCACCCTGCTGGCGGCCACCTCAGGCGTCACCCTACGGTGAGCATCTGCCACCTCAGACCGCGCCGGCCATGGCGGGCACAGCTTGGCTCTGAAGTGGAACTGAGACACTCCCGCGACGAGCAGGCTGGGGGGCCGGCCATGACGCATCAGCCTGAGAGACTGAGACGTGGCCTCGTGGCCTAGTACTCTGGCCAGCTGGTCAGACACCACGCCCGGGCTCCCGGGCTCTGCCAGCCGCTGCCCTGGCTGCTCCAACCCCGCCCCTCTTCCACCCCGGCTTCCGGCCTCACCGCCTCTGACGAGAATCCCTGCTACAGACCAGGGTCGTGGGGCCTTTCGGCCCAGTGACGGGTCTTGGGGCCTGGTGTTCTCACAGACACAGAAATTTGTTGTCATTTCTCTTAAAGATTTTATTTACTTGATACAGAAGAGAGGGATCATCTGTAGGCAGAGAAGCAGGCAGAGAGAGAGGAGGAAGCAGGCTCTCCACCAATAGAGAGCCTGTGCGGGGCTGTATCCTGGGACCCTGAGATCATGATCTGAGCCGAAGGCAGAGACTTAACCCACTGAGCCACCCAGGTGCCTCTTGTCATCTCTTAAGGAATGAAGAACTGCATACAAAAACTTTACATAAAGTAAAAAAATGAATAATAGGTATAAATGCAAACCACCACTGAAGGCAAAGCAACACCCCAGCGTGTTAGGGCGGGAAAATACCGCCTAAGATAGCAAACTGTGTCCTCACGCTTGGATTTAGGGGCCCCTCAAGGAGAGGGAATTGCGTAACCGAGTGGACCCCAGGAACCTGGGAAGTCAGTCCCTGCGGAGGCTTGCCATAGAATATGGGGGTTTTCCCCAGATTTATTGAGGGATACTCAATAAATAAACTTGTATATGTCTAAGGTGTACAATGTGATGTTTTCATATATGTATTCATATGTATTCATTGTGAACTGATTATCAATTAACCTAATTAACATGTCTGTGTGTGTGTGTGCGCGTGCGCGTGGGTGGTGAGAACACTGAATCATCACTGAAGATGAACTCTCAAATTTCAAGTATACAATACAGTATTATTAACTGTGTTCAATATGTTTCTTGGTCTAATCCTTTCTAGCATTAAAATAAACTGCTACTGCATTGGTTACATTGGCTTCCCACAATGTTGAAGAAACGAAATTAATGAGCTTTAAAATATCTGTCTGATGTAAACTACAACATTTCACAAACCCTTATTTTTTAAATGAAAACCAGAGATCCCAATTTAGGGTATGATCTTCTGGGTAAATTAATTGGCAAACTATTTTCTGCATATAATATGCCAACATTTATTTGTGTAAATAGTAAAAACAGTCATTGAAAATAATGACTGACTTAGACACCATTGCGGAAGAAACAAAATGCCTACTAGTCTTCCACACAGATGACTAAATGTAAATACATAATTAATAATTAGTAGAGTCAGGAGAGTCAAATAAGAAAAAACTGAAGCTTTAATATAGATTCACTGAAAAACAAAGAATTGGGTAATGTACATCCAGTCAGGATTTATGCATAGAAATTCAGAAAGCTTCAAAAAAGGAATTTTGGGCAGTAGATTTTTATCATTGAATTTTGATAAATAACCAAAATATATAAACAACATCTAAAAACCACAAGTGTAAATACTTCCAAGTATATAAAACAGTCTTTTAGATTCTAAAAGATTACTGTTCCGTGTGTGTGTGTGTGTGTGTGTGTGTGTGTGTGTGTGTGTGAGAGTTTGAGGGGTAGGGTGGGTGTGAGAGGAGTTGCCAACCCCATTCTCAGAGCTGCAATTCAACACGAGTTTTAAATTAGTAACTAATTTATTTAAATCTGTTTTTTTCTCTCTCCCTATTGAAGTTAATAAAATATAGGGTAGTGGATAATAACATGGCCTCTCAATTCAAACTTAACAAATCTAAACCTTCACCTTAAATATACTATATCATGGTTTGATAATTAATGAGATAATACACCTATTAGGATGTAAAACAATACCTGGAAAATACAAACTGCCCAATACATCATGGATATTTTTATTGGGGAAAAAATGCACATGTATGTGCATGCAAACAGATGTTTGTATTTACATGCAGGTATATGTGTACACAAGGCATCCCAACTACCATATATTTGCAAATATATAATTACTAATTTTCTTCCACATAAAAATTAATGAAAAATTATAGGCCAATATATAGTTATTCTTCAGCATTTCATAGTAACTAAAAACACAAAATGTTGAATTGAATTAAGTATTTAAACAACAGTGGGACTTGATAGCTTCCAAAATTCAAAGTAGAAGAGAAAAATATCACTGGGGAAACCATACTGTGGACTGCCTAATCTGCTTTGAAGTTAAAGAATTCTTAAATTTTCAAAGATGAATAATTGCCAAATGCTTACTTCACTCTATGTTGTTGAGATAACACTACAACTCCCCTAGCCAATCAGATTTTAATTGACTTTAGTATTAACTCCTAGCTTGATATTCTTCAATTTTTGAGACTATTAAATTATATTATAAACTTTCCAAAAAATAGCAATTTTATTTGTTCTAATGTAATTCTGCAAATTGTGCCTGCGCACTGTCAATTATGTTAAAAGCATACACAACAACGCATTATAATCTGAAGATTAACACATTCTTCTATTTCACTTTATAATATATTTTATGCACAAATTTTGGTATTTTAAATTTATCATTTATATAAATATCAATTCGAATAATATTTTGTAAATGCACTGTTAATATGACCTAATTCACAGAATGAGGCTAATTACTTCATCATTAACTGACATGTGTCAGAAAATGTTGGCACGGATACAAAGAAATCATTCTCATCAATTGGTGGTGAGAATGTAAAAAGACACAATCACTCTGGAAAATGGCTTTGTTTTGTTTTTTTTCAGTTTCATAGGAAACAACAACAATGAAACTAAAAATAGCCTTACCACATGATTCAGCAATCTACTACCAGCTATATATCCCAGAAGAAAGGAAATTTATGTTGATACAAAAACATGCATATGATATTTTATTTGTGATAATCACAAATCGAAAACACCCTAAATGTCCTTCAATAGGTCAATGGTTAAACAAACTATGATTCATCCATTTCACGGAACATTGCTCAAAAATGGACAGTAATGAACTATTTATAAGTGCAACAATTTGAACTAATCTCAAGGGAATTATGCTGAAAGAAAAAAGCCCATCTCAAAAGGAAACATGCTGTACAATAATACTTACCTACATTCTTTAAATGACAAAACTACAGGGATGATGTTGGGAAGAGGTGTGGAAAAAAAGGTGTAACTATAGCGGTAGCAAGAGGGACCTTATGGTGATAGAAAAGTGAGGTATCTTTTTTGTGGCAGTGGTTATGTGGGTCTAAATGTGATTAAATTACATAAAACCTCACACACACACACACACACACACACACACACACACACACCAAACTGATAAAATCTGAATAAGGACTGTGGATTGTATCAATATCATTATCCTGGCTTTGATACTGACAATGTCAAATATAGTCAGACACTAGTTAAATGGTAAGGACAGATTTTAATTATTATGTGCTATTGCAATGGGGAAGAGTCCAGCATGAACTGGACTGAACATCAGTTTTTTCAGAGGTGACTAAGTGTTTTAAAGGAAGAACAACAGATAGTGAAGGAGATAAACAAGCACTCAGAAGAGTCAGAAAAGTAAAAAATTACAAAAAGCTGGTGAGGGATGATCTATCAGAAACCCATCTGGGTTTGCTAAGCAGGCATATATCAAAGTTAGGCTCTTACTCCCACCCTCACCAGCACAAGAAGACAAAGACCCTATCTTCAAGTGTTGGCTGGAACAAATAGTAAATTCTTTTGGCAACCTTGAGTTTTCCCAGGCAGGCACTAGCTAGCTTCCTCCAAGGAATGATGCCTTTACCTGTTAGAAACTATGCTAGTGTTCATTCAAGTCTTTAAAGGCCAAAGGTTGAGGCCTAGTTCAGAAGAGGGCTCAGAGGAGCCTGGCAAGATTTTGGTCAAGGATAATCTTTGTTGACTATCGTTATATAAGGAAAAACTAAGTTAATGGTACATAGGACCTGTCTGTACTATCTTTGCAACTTTCTGTGAATCTACAATTATTTAAAAAAAATATGCAATGTTTTATATTATCATAATTTAAGGTTGTTAATTTTTGAGATGTTTAGAATTTACCATAACCATTAACAGTATATGGGATAGAGAATTTCCTATTCGACCAATATTCATTTTGAGATCCATAAAAATGCTTTTTCTCATCAATATATTCACAGTTCTAGACAGTGTCCCTTCCACATTTTAGATGCTTAATTCTGTATAATAAATGAGCATATGGATGCTTAGCTTATACGTATTTACTAGGACCATCCAATTCTCTTTAATCTGACTCAACATTCATCAAAATTTCATATTAGATCTGGTGCAAGAGGCCAGGGGTTCTGCTAGACATCTTACCATGTCCAGGGAAGTCACTAAAACAAAGAATTGTTTGACTCAAAATACCAGGAGTGTCAAGGTTGAAAACCCTATTCCAAAGCCAACCGTGTGGATTTAATACTTCTAATACTTCTAAGACAACCAAATATGTAAAGTTGACCGAGACAGAACAGATATGAAAAAGAAGGTTACTTGTCACAATTCATTTAATCCAAACTCTATACTGGGAATTAAGATTACGTTTGGTTAGGATAACTTGCCCAAGGCCATTAAGCCCATTCTGATTATCTGTAAACAAATCACTAGACAAGAACTCAGATCTGATTTTTAGTCTACCACACAGTTTTTAAAAATAAGATATTTCAGAATGTGGGTCATTGCACTCAGAGTTGATATCCTATGTAAAAAGATAATCAAACTGTATTCTGAAATTCTTGATTTGGATGATGGTAGCCTCTTCAGTAACTTTTTAAAATCACATTCTGAAATGGAATTCAATTTTGAACCATGAACGTATCACTTTGATAAGGTTAAACATTGTCAAAAGAAGTTGTTTTAAAAAGTAGTTAGAATAAGTATGCCTGGGTATCTCAGTCTTAAGCCTCTGCCTTTGGCTCAGGTCATGATCCCGGGGTCCTGGAAAAGAGCCCTGCATCGTGCTCCCTGCTCTGCAGAAAGCCAGCTTTTCCCTTTCCCACTCCCCCTGTTTGTGTTCCCTCTCTGACTGTGTCTCTCTGTGTCAAATAAATAAATAAAATCTTTTTTAAAAAAGTAGTTAGATTAAGTAAAGCCACTTTGCATGACGTTTTTCAAAGTAGGTATTTATTGTATGTTTTCATAGTGCAAATACTAGCATATTTAAAAATAATTTGACATTAATTACACCCAAGTATGTATAGTTAGTATGACTTTAATCCTTTAGTTTTTGCCAAGCTAATCTTTATTGTCAATAACCCTATTGTTAACGCTGGCAATTTTGTCCTTTTAAAAAATTTCCTCTTACAGCTCATTACGTTTCAGATAGAGAAAATATGTTTGTCATAGACCATACTGCATAAAATGCTTTATAAATGACTTAAATAACTTATTTTTTCCTTTTTTTTTTAAAGGTACATGTTACTACTCTTTAGGAAGCTGTGATTACCATAGTAAAAAGCAAGATGTTTCTTAAGAGTTTTAAATCAGGGGCGCCTGGGTGGTTCAGTGGCTCAGGTCATGATCTCAGGGTCCTTGGGATCAAGTCTGCATCAGGCTCTCTGCTCAGCAGGGAGCCTGCTTCCCTTCCTATCTCTGCCTGCCTCTCTGCCTACTTGTGATCTCTATCAAATAAATAAATAAAATCTTTTTAAAAAAGAGAGTTTTAAATCAATCTTTCTCTGGTTTAATAACTGAGCATTTAAGGTGGAGGGCTGTAGGAAGTAGCATCCAGTCTGCACGATGCTGAAATGGGGCAGGCAGTCAAAATGAGCCAACCAGGGGAGGAGGAGAGGGAGATGAAGGAAACACTGTGTTATTCAGAACATACATCTCAGTAGGAATTGTATTCAGTCAGACTTGACCTCACGTCATTCAAATAGGAGACTCACATACAATCAAATCTCTAGCCTGCTGTGGAAAATTCCTGAATAAAGTTTACAACATATCAGGTCTTCTCTCTTGCATTTTTTTTTTCTTTTGTGAGGTACACACACAATGGCATAGAGTCCCAGCCCCTCACAGGCAGAGCTACATGTATAACCCAAGATTTGTACCTTGGCTCCACTCCATGTCAGCACACTGTCAAAATAAGTAATGACGGAGAAATCTATACACTGTGCCAACAACGGCATATAAACTACCTGGAGTTCATCCAGCTCTGCGTAGAGGGCACCTTTATGGAGCAAGCTCAGAATATTCTTATGATGTCATGTTAGTGAAGGACACTATCAAGGGTAGAGATTTGTGGAATTTTTTTCAATGATATTTGGCAAATTCTTCTAATTGTTTATATTCTATATATCTTTTGTGTTACAAAACTAAATATTTAGGGTCTGTTCTATAGTTTATTCATATGACTGAATTGAATAAAATTTAAATTCATAACACATGGAGATATACTATAGAATATATCAGAGATATTAAAAAGCACTTGATGTTGCTGAAAGCCAGGCTTATGTACATGGAAATAGATTATCACAATGAGAATTTTAAGAAAATGAAGAAGGACTTGAGAGGAGGACAAAGACTGAAACAGGCTCCGGCGCTTCCTAATTTTGCTGCACATAGAATGAATGTCGCTACAATTTTGGGTTACTAGAAACTATCATTTCAGAAATTTCTACTCCTTACTTGGAAGTATTTCACTAAAAAAATAAATTGATGGAACTGTGAGAAGATGAGTTCTCTATTAAGGATTGGGTCTGGTAGCAACTCAAATATCTCAGAAAGACGGATGGAGAAGTTAATGATATAGCTGATCATAGCAGAACTCTGCAACTATGGTTGTGACTTGAGATTTTCCACACTCTACTAAAACCTGATACCATTTCTGTGTACAATGGATAGACACTTGCCTCAGCAGGGATCTCTGGGGTGGGAGAGTGGGGGAGGAAGGTGAATGGAAGGGCCTTCAAGGAGCAAAAATCAAGGTTTATACTCAAAAAGATAGAAAAAACTTTAGTAGTGAGTTGCTGCTGGAGGTAAGAAAATCAGGAGAGATCTGTCTGAAATGTCCCTTTTCTTTTCCTCATACCCACTTTCTCTGAAACTAAGACTGAGACAAGCTGAAGATAATAGAGTGCTCATTCCCGAAAACCATTTTTTTTTTAAAAGAACAATAATGCCAGGTTATTTTGACCCTACTCATAATGTCTAGAAGCATTTTTCTTTTTGATATTTTAAGAATGGAACTTAAAAGAAGGCAGGTTTCATATTCATTCAAAATATTCATATTTTAAATATGAAAAAGGGGAGATGCTATATATCTAAAAGTGAATGCTTTATACTGTAGAATGTCATACCCCATGCTCTGTTCCAATTCCAATTATACAATCACTAATAGGAACAAAGAGAACAACAGTACCATTTCAATCATTGCCATCAGGATGTAAGTTTTTCAGATCCATTCTTGTCTAGTATAAAAAAGTACTCTCTACTTGCCCCTAACTTAGGAAAACTCCATTCACTGTTTTGCTGTGTATACAGAACCATACCAGATAAAATGTCCTTTCTGGATTTAACTTGAAAACTTCCTGTGTAGATTTTTAAAGTTGAAATTGGTTTTATAGCACTGTGATTCATGTCAGAAAGTGATGTTTACTCTATGTCTCTATTGTTTCACAGAAAAAAAGAGTTCTATGATAAAATCTGAGCTTATTTATTTATTTATTAGTAGGACCTTAGTGTTACAGTATTAACTGCAACAAGATGATTTTATACCTGATGGAATTTGATGCCAAGCTTATAGCTTGATGCCTCTGGCTAGATTTACACACCATACAATTTTATTCAGTAAGAACAGTGATTCATTTCTAAAACTACCTTTCAAAAGTTCTCCCACTAGGGAAAATTAGGCATGTTCTTTTGCATCAACTACTAACAGGTCTCTGACAGTACTTTTATATAATTTGCCATATCCTAATAAAGACACACTAGCTTTCCCATGCTTAGTTTTTTACATAAGCCTGTCTCCATCAGTTAATCTTCAAACTATGTCTTTATACTTATTTCACTCTTTCATCTTTTATACTTTTATTTTGAAACACTCTCAATCTTATGAGAAAAATTGCAAATGCATTATAAGGAAATTGTTTTCTTTAGCCATATTTTCAGACCTGAGCAAGGTCTTTTGTACTTCTTGTTATTAAGCCAGTCCTACAATGACCTTGCAGTATGATCATGGGAGCAACCATTCATCCAAGAGCTGAATGCTCTTCAGTACTTTCCTGTGTATGGTCCCCCTGCAGTCCCCTCAAATAATAACTTTTGCATCATATTTGGAGTCTGTTAACTACGAGAGGGTTATTCCAGTAAAAACTACTGTGTTTTTACTAGAACTGGATAAATTTCACTTTAAAACCAACAGTCTTAAAAGCAAAAGAATAATTCTAATACTGAAGTCAAGTTTTACACATTTACCACACTTAATGAGAAAGTTAGAAATTGATAGCTTAGCTTTCTGTGTGAAAATAATTTGATTCAATGAGTATAACTCATAAGAATTTAGGCAAAAATGACCATTTCAAATACTGGTATTGTTTACATATATAGGAGTCCATAAAGTGAGCAGAGAAGGAAAAATCCAGGTAGGGAGAGATGAGTATCATCACCTTTTAAATTTTTTTTCTTCAAAGGGGAGGGAAAAAAATGTCTTCCAAAAATATTTATCCCACACTGGTGTTTTATATATATATTATTTTAGTTAATCCTCAAGACAGCTAAAATGTCTTTAAAATAACTACTACCATTACATAGATTTTATAGAAAAAACAATCTGAGTTTCAGAGAGATGAAATGACTGATTTGAGATCTCAAACTTATTTATTTAGGGGAATAGGATTTGAATCCTGATTTTGCTAAGTCCACTGGCCACAATGCCTTAAGACTTAATTTTTTAGTATCATCCATCCTATGGACAAAAGAGATAAATTCCCTTTTGATAAGAGCAGGGGAAGGTTTAGTAATTTTCAATGGAAAATATGTCTCTTATATCCTTCAAAAGATATGAAATTATTTTCTTCACCAATTTACTTTTATTCATTTGTTTTCTTAAGATTTTCTGCCTAAAATGATGCTTAGCTAAAGGCGTATAGTTGTATTGAAACATGATTTCTGTAGTCTAAAATTACTAACATTCAGCATTTTTTGAGTGAAAGTCGGTAACTCAAAACTAAAAACAAATTATTTTTCATATAATCAGCTTTGTCACAGTCACTATAGAAATATTAAAAAACACAGTGACAAAAAGAAAAAAAATGAAAACATCCGTGATCTCACCATGCAGAAGCAGTAATTGGTCATAATTTTTCTGTAGCCTTCCTTCAACTAAAGTCTTTAAATGTTTTAGTTCTTTCAGAAACACATTTCTATTATATACATTATGTTTTCATGTCAATATGTTTATTTTAGAGAGAGAGAGAGAAAGAGACAAAGGGAGGAGCAGAGGGAGAGAGAGAATCCTCAAACAGACTCCCTGCTGAGCACAGAGCCCCATGCGGGGCTCAATCCAAGGCCCTGAATCATGACCTGAGCTGAAATCAAGAACGAGCCATTTAATCAATTGAGCCACCCAGTGCCCCGAGAATTTCTTCTTTTCAACCAGCTTCTCTCAGTGAAAAAGGTATGGAAATTAGAATATTATGTAGAAGTTTTATAGTGTTTTTTCCTTGTATTTATTAATTTTAATTTTTAAAAAATTTTTATTTTAGAGAGAGAGAGAGTATGCATACAAGTGGAAGGGGCAGAGGAAAAATGAGAGAGAATCTCCCACAGACTCGGCACTGAGAGCAGAGCCTACATGAGGCTCCATCTCACCAATGACCTGAGCCGAAACCAAGAGTCTGACGCTTAACCAACTGTACCACCCAGCTTCCCTTATTTTATTTTAATTTTTTAAACAATCTTCTTTTATTATGCCTTGCTGTTTGGTTCATTAATTATTGAGCCAAGATGATGAGGAGGTACTGCAATGTAAGTGGTTAAGCAGATAATTTTCTCTTGGTTGGATCTAATTTTCATAAATTTGTTACAGATAGATATAATACTATGGAGATGGAGGCACATGTTACTATTATCACAGTAGGCAAAGAAATATTAATATATTTCATTGTTTTTACTTTTCATAATATTTGGTTTTGTACTTATTTCAAATTCTTTGCACTAACTGATATTTTTGACAAAATTTAAATGAATCACAAAACCAAGGTGTTTAAAAGCATCAGAAAATTTGCATATTATGTAGGGAATTTTGATAGCCCATCTTCCAAATTTGGAGCATAACTAGAGTTACAGAAAAGTATATATGGGAATGCTAATATGTACTATTTCTGTAAAGTTTTGCAAAATGTTAGTACTGTTGTTCTATTAAAAAGTGAGTATTGGGGTGCCTGGGTGGCTCAGTCAGTTAAGAGTCAGACTCTTGATTATGGCTCAGGTCATAATCTCAGGGTCATGAGATGGAGCCCCCAGTCCAGCCCCACATTGAGCCCCACCTTGGGCTTTCCTCTCAGCACAGAGTCTGCTTGAGATGTTCTCTCCCTCTTCCCCCAACCCCTCCCCCAGCTTTGCACACTCTTTCTGTAAATAAATAAATAAATAAATAAAACCTTAAAAGAAAGTAAGTGTTAATATTAATTGAATGGGGCCCCACATGCATATGAACAATTTAAAATGCCTCTAGAAAATTAATAATGAGACTTAATTTTTCAAAATTTTTTCATATAACTTTATTAGATTGTAACTACAACATAAAGGAAAATATATAAAATGCCATAACCATAGTACCTTAACATAGCTATTTGCTTTATAGTTACAGAATTGTATACCTCAGTATTAAATTAAGAAGTTTATAATTTTAGACTCATAACATTTCAGTTGTCTAAAAAAGATAATTTAATCTCATCAGTTTACAGATGAAAAGAGAAAAAAAGATTAAAAATAATTTCTATAGAATAAAGTAACTTGCTTACAACAGCTAAACTTAGCTCAAAAACCATAGAAAGATAGATGATTGATGGATTCTCTAAAATTTATTTCTTTTTTCTTCTTTATATGTGTAATATTGGGACAAAGTATTTCAACAGGCCAGATTACATTTTAAATGGCAAAAACTCAACTTAATGTGTCCAATTGCATCATTTAGAAAATATTCTTCTAATGAAAGTTTATAAGAAAGAAATGCAACCAAACCATGGTTCATTTTGATCTGTCCCCATACTTTTTTAGGAAAGGAAATAAAGAAAAATGTAATGCCATTATATATCTTGTTTAGCTATTCATTTTTGTTCTTCTATTTTCTATATACTTGTGAATTACAGTATATTTAAAAACTTTAAAATAAACACTGTAAATATCACAGTGTATACTATTTATAAAATTACAGTTTAAAGTCTGATAACAATATTATACTTTAAAAACCTTCATGTTTAAAATTATTATATTTTATCAATTTTGAAGACAAAAAGCTATAATATATACTATTTCACATTGTCATGTAAAATTATTGAGTAATTTTCAGCATATCCAAAAGTATTCACAGATATTTACTGATTAAATGTTTCTGCAGCTAAAGCTTCTTGGTTTAAAGCACTCATTTTGCTTCAAAAAAAGTTATTTTTCCTATTTTTCAGAAATAAAATTGAAAAGAAAAACCTGGCTTATAAATTGAAAATTCTTTTTCTTTGAGTTCAAATGAGGCGTCTTCCACAATCTAGATTTTGAGTTCTGTGGAACATTCAGATGTGTTACTTGAAAAACACTTTTAACTTAAAAAGGGCTACTGAACTATTTAGTTCATAAACAAGCAATTTGTACATTTACTTAAAATATTTAAAAACCAACTCATGTATTAATCATAAAATGGAGAGGTGCAGTCTCATTACATGCTTGAAAAAATACGGCTCATCTACCTCAAGAAAATTTACGTTTAAATTGTACTTTTACCCGTGCAATTCAAATAAATGATCTTCTTAAATCTCACAAAAGTATTTATACGTATTCTTAAAATCTACATTAAGCAAACAAAAAAAATGTGTCCTGTTTTGATTCCACGGCTATTGAACTGTAAGGTACAAATAACAAACTCATTATCCCACTTCAGTATTTTTTGGAGAACTATTATAACCTAGTGGAGTGAAGACTATCAATAGAGGAATAACGTGTAACCACAAAATGTAGCACAGAATATGTAAACGGAAGAATATAAATGATAGGTTACCATTGTTTGTTTGTTTGTTTTTCAATTTACTCTTATCTCAAGAAAACTTTGGTGTGCCATTTCAAACGCTGTAAGTTCCCACAATTTATCACTTATGGATTCAGCCCAGAAAATATGCCATATTATGTTAAATCATTAGGAATTTCCTCCTAAGAACTTTTAAGTACACTGTTTTTGCAGTTAAATGAACTAAATAAAGATTTATTGTTATGTTTACTTTGCCTGAGGCTAAAAACTGGGAATGGATTAAATGAAATTATTTTCCTAGTGTAAAATTTTACTACTCTGATTAAAATTGTTTCTTCTCTTCATTACAATAGCATAAAGTAAGAGAAGGGGCATTCATTAAGCACCAATTCTTTTCTAGATCCTCTGCTAGGCTTTTTTATACATATATATATGTATACATATATATAAATGTCTTTTCAATTTCTATCAATAAAATCAATCATTTATTATAAACATTGTATGTTCATTTCTATTTCCTTTGCTCAATACAATATAGCTAATAGGAAGCAAAGGTTTCCCATTTTTACTTCAGAAAGGAGATTCTGTCCAGTATAACAGAGTGTGTTTTGGGATGTATTTATACAATCTAGAAAAATCTAAGCATTGCAGGAAATTAATACTCACATAGCAAATTAGTAGAGATTATACTCTTTAAATACATTTTTAATATTTTAATAAGAATTAAGAAATTTTAAATACAATAGGAAATATACAATAAAGTTCCCAAATCAACTATCATTGTTATAAACTTTGTTGTAAACTTCAAATGTTATTTTGCAAGCACTAAGTAAATTTTAACAACATTTTTGGCAGTTCTTTTTAAGTAATAGGCACTAGCCTTAGGTATATTCTTATTTTTAATTTAAGTAGAAATATAAAAGCAAAAAATGTCCTTCTTAGGGAACACTGTACTACTTTATCTAGTTGTACATTATCATTAGAAGGATGGGTCACGACTGGCCTTACGAAATCTTCATGATAAAGGATCTCCTCTACAACTATCTACCTCATGCCAGAGAATAATAATCCCCATGAAATTTGAAGATATGCACCATATTTGTTTTAAATCAAAAACATTTTTAAAAATGGAGATATTTTAAAAGGGGACCTAGTGTGTGGTTAGCAGCCCCTAACAAGTTTTTTTGCAAATCACCACTAATACACCTATGACAATTCAGAGAAAAGCTGTATCTCATGAAACAGATTAAAAAGTTACCCTAACAATAAATAAGACTATTGCTAGAACCCAAGAGTTTTCTGGGCAAATCTTAGAAATGACTACAGCTATTCTCAAAATTTTAAATATTAGCTCCTAAAATGTTGGCCCGTAATACAGTTGTCACTGTTTTTTTTTTTTTTTTTTTTTTTTTTTTCCACAAAATTAGTTACAAAGAGATTTTAACACCCCTAAGGTCTCACTTTCTAAGCCAATCTGGACACTGGGTAGGCAGTCCTCTCCTACAAACACAGTCTATTCAGATGCCCTGAACCTCTTCCCTCTCTGGCTCTCCTTGGATAGTTAGCTTTTTTTTCGAGGACTAATTCTAGAATACACATGGTATGTGTCATTCAGCTTTACAGTTAACATTCAGCCCATCTTCTAGTGCTTCATGATCTCATGTCCAATTCTCCAGGGGGGAAAAAAAGACAATAAATTAACAAAACAATTTTAAAAATAAGTAAACACACAACCAAACAAACCTATAGAGAGATCTCTTTCACAATTTACATTGATCGGATAGCATTTTGCTACTGATCTGCAGTGTAATTGATCTAAAATCCTTGTTTAAATAGTTAGTAGAATGGAATGAGATTTGATGATCTCATTGATATGGCAAAGAAAGGGTTATACTCTTCCAACAACAATAGAAATGAAAGTTTTATGGAAAAAAAGTTGGCCATGTAACTTATGGCCCTGATATGAAGGAAGCTAAAAGGTGACATGACTTTATGAAGTTAATAGAGTATTAAAGATTGATTCCAATCCATCTTCTCTGTTGGATTTATTTCCCGAGAAAGAGTAAGTTTTAGAGGAAGCTAATTTTGCATCCTCTACAGGTTCAATAATATCGTTGTTCTGGAGGTAATATTTGCATTACTAGACTGTAATAGAATGTATTTATGACCTTTTGTTTTTCAGAATCAAAGAACATGAAAAAGTATGCTTATATAATGAAATGCAAATGTGATAAGTATTGATATACACAGAATGATGAGGCTGATGAGCCGAGAGGAAGTGGGAAGGAGAAGCAGTACTAATTTTATCATTTTGTATAAAGAGAAGTCAAAGTACACTGTCCAAATATGGATCAAAACTACATTTCAACACAGAATTAGGATTTATAAGAGTGATTAAAAAAGTAAAACAAAACCAAAAATAAATCTCACAATGGCTGGAAAGAATGGGAAAGTAGAAAAAAAACAAATGTTCAAGTTCGTCGTCTGTCTCTGCTCTAATGGTAAACTGTAAAAAGACAGGATTTTTGTTGATAAATTGGAAATAATGTACAAACTTACTGCTTGCAACTATAGAGGTGAACACCAGAAGAAGGAAGAACAGAAATCATCAAATATCATTTACAAGAAATAGATTTAAGGATTAAGGGAAGTTTTTTTTTTTTTTCCATTTTATTTATTTTTTCAGCGTAACAGTATTCATTCTTTTTGCACAACACCCAGTGCTCCATGCAAAACGTGCCCTCCCCATTACCCACCACCTGTTCCCCCAACCTCCCACCCTTGACCCTTCAAAACCCTCAGGTTGCCCCAACCTCCCACCCCTGACCCTTCAAAACCCTCAGGTTGTTTTTCAGAGTCCATAGTCTCTTATGGTTCGCCTCCCCTCCCCAATGACCATAGCCCGCTCCCCCTCTCCCAATCCCACCTCCCCCCAGGGAAGTTTTTCAATACTGTTTTGTTTGCTTGTTTTTTTAATTTTTAAACACATACTAATTTCAGAATTTAGAGAAGGGGGAAATGAGTAAGTACTGAGTAAGTAAGTACTGAGTTAATAACAAACCTATAAGACAAATAACATAATAACATAATAACAAACCTATAAATATTAAAGTAATGCTTTCTTTGAATTTATGTACTCTGTCCCTTAAGTGATAAAATAGAGTATATAAACTGTGAGTAGCCAGTTTTTAAAAACTGTAACATTTGGTTCATGTTGTTTGTTTATATCTCTAATCATTAGCTATTGAAGCTGTTAACTAGGGTTAAATAGGACATAGTATGCCTCTCTAGGCCAGGATTATATTCATAAAAACACAGAGCCATGACGGACAGCAGTACACAAAGGGTGCCCAGGACAGCGAGACAGCCACACCCAGCTGGCTACAAGAGTGTCAGATTCTCAGACAAAATTATTATACGTAGATGGAATAAATGTTTTGTGCACTTTGGGAAACACTTTCCAGGTATGACTCAAGTCTAGATATTGTTTTCTTTCCCATAAATCTAGGTCAATCTTTATATCCCAAACCCCTGCCCTGGCATTGGAGCATAAAGATGAAATCATTCCTTTGAGGTCAAAGACAATTTGTGACAGGCATAGTTTTATCAAAACTGGAAGAGAGACATAGGTCCCTGTAAGTTTCCAAATAGGATGAAATTGTGCAGCAGATAATAGGGGAGAAAAGGATATAATCAGAGCTCTAGAAAATCAGATGATGAAGAACTTGAATTAACACTTGAATTTCTTGTAATTATAGTAATAAATTGAGAAAGTTTGGTAAAAAAATTTTTTTGCTATAAAAAGTAAGCAATTCCTGATAAAGACTGGTTTGAGATAAATAAATGTTTCAAAATTTAGAACCAAGAAACAAAAGAGAACAATAAACATCAGATGGGAATAGTACTGTGACGTTTCCCCTGATCACAACTCCCAAGAAGAGAAACATCAATTCCCAGGTGAGGCTGATTAAAATGAAAATCACATCCTACTTAGATCTGCGTATTAATTTTAGGCATGGATGAATGGATGTGAATATGTGTGTGCTTGTACATGTATACATCTTTGTGTGTGTGTGTGTATTCTGATACTAAATTATATATTGTTCATTGCCTAGTGTTAATGCAGTCAATTTCCAGTAATGCTTCTGTGTACTTGATTCTATAAAAAGAAATGGAACGCATACTATCAGAGACATGGAAAGTTAGAAAATATTCTAAAGTGATATTCTGTCCGATTCTTTATGTAAAAGTTGTATAGCGTTCTTAAAGAACATTGTCTGTGATAGGGGCAGAGGATGTCTACAGTCTCATCCCCAGAACTTAAGAATATATTAATACACATAACAAAAAAAGGACCTTGCAAATGGAATTAAGGTTACAGACCTTACAAACACACAGAATATTGTGGATTATCTAGGTGGGCCCAGTGTAATCATGTAGGCCTTTACAGGTGAGAGAGGAAGGCAGGAGAGTGGGTCAAGAGATTTCACACATTCAAAGTGTGAGAAAGAATGAACCCTTGCTGCAGGCTTTGAAGATGGAGAAAGGGACCATGCACCAGGGAATGTGGGCAACTTCTAGAAGGAGAGAGCAGCTCTCAGGTGACAAAGAAATGGGGACCCCCTACCTATTACAAGAAGGAACTGAATTCTGCCAATAACTCAAATAAGCAGGGAAACAGATTCTCTCCTAAAGCCCCTAGGAAAAAAACCTCCCCAATATCTCTATTTTAGTCCAGATGAAACTGTTGAACTTCAGATATACAGAAATACAAGATAATATATTTGTGTGTTTTAAGACACTCAGTGTCTGATAATTGGCTTAATATCAACAGAAAACTAATCACTTCTAAACTGTTACTCTGTTCAAATTATGTGCCTGATTATACGCTTATACAAACTTACTATGGGAGCAGTGCTAGTAAAGGACATCACTTAAGTCTGATCTTCACAAAACTTTATGGTTTAGATATTATTATTTCCATTTAACAGATGAGAAAAACTGAAGTAAAAAAAAAAGGAAATTTCTAAAAGCAAAACATCCGTCAAACTCTGTGACTACTAGTCAAAAACAGGGTTTCAAATCAGATTGTTTTAAACTACTATGACCTATATTTATATATTTATGTACATACATCTCTATACATACCCACTGTATCTCCATAAATGCACTAAAAAAATCTTTGTTTTATAAAATATGGATCAACTTTTTTATTAGCGTTCTCTATTGGAATAAAAACTTATCTTGTAATATATATTTAAATAGGTATAATTTATTTTGGTTAATCCCTTTGAATACATTGCTTTATTAAAAAGTTAGTAAAAGTGTAAAAACAGTAAACATGTTTACTGAATTTAAAGCTTAACATATATTTGTATAAATTGTAGAGCTACCTTAGATTAAAAGCAATTGTAGCAGTGTATATAAAGTATGTGTATTTAAATATATGTAACATAAAATCAGGCCCAAAATTAAATGAAGTTTGACAACCAGTTATACAAGCAATAAATAAAAATACTTTAGGGTTACAAAATCATAGAAATTACAGGGAGAATTGGCAACTTTCATATAATTACTTGAAGCTTAGTTTGCATCTTAAAATGCTCCATTGAAATTCATTTTCTGATTTTTCCTATTCTACCTTAGTATTGCCACAGTAGTACCTTCCATCATTGCCCCTTTCCCTTAAAAGGGGATTAGATAGTTCAACTCATACTAGGGAGACAGTCTAAATATGGATTGAGGTCTTGAGGGCCAGAGTGGAAGCAAACACTAGCTCCTTAAAATGAGGCAAGATAATAGGTTGAAGGGTACAGGAGTGAACTGAGCCCATTTGTGGGAATAGAGACAACATCTAGAAATAAAGGGCATATGGACAAGAATATATATATATATATATATATATATATATATGTGTGTGTGTGTGTATTTTTTAAGTAAACTAGATAAACTCTGGTCAACTTGATAAGAACAACAGTATGATTCAGGTAAAATGGTCAGGGAATGCTCTAGGACAATGAAGAAATAGTCACACCAACACGGTGATAAGTCTCAAATGTAAAGAAAAAAGAAGTGTAATAATCTTAGTGTAAAAATGAAAACTGGCTAGAAATGGTGGGGAGAGTAATAAGAGATGATACTGGATATAATGTAAGTAGGGACAAGACCACACAGAAACTTACAGAACATGATAGCTTGAATTTTATTCTGTAGTCTGTCACTGGAAATTGTTCAAATTTTCTTTATTTAATGATCTGATTGTATTTTAAGATATAGTTAATGCATTTTGAGAAGATACTGCTGGTAGATTTTAAAGAGTCAAAAATGAAGAGGTGGATCTTCTGGCTATTGCTGTTGTCATGAGAGATGATGTTGGTTGGATTAAGGGTTTGTTGAACATAGGGCCTGTTAACTGATTGTATAGTGGATGTAAGGAAAGGAGAGGGATTGAGAATGACTTTTTTGGTATTGATCACTAGGGTGGATAGTGCTATTTGCTTGTTTGAAAATAATTTGAGTAGGGCATAGATAACACATATCAATAATACTGACTTTATAGCAGGATTCCTACCAAAGGGAACAGTAACACCCTTGGAAGGCAAGATGCTAACAATTGTTGCTATAGCCACCTATGGTAGAAAAAGCTCCCATTTCCAATGTACGCATTCTATGTAATTCCCTCTCCTTCCGTGCGGGGGTTAACAGCAATGAATACTCCAGGATATCACTTCCATGATTAGGTTTCCAAGCATTTAACTTTGAGGGTGGCTCTAACCCTTTGATCTAACCAGGTGAGATTTTTTTTTTTTTAAGATTTTATTTATTTATTTGACAGACAGAGATCACAAGTAGGCAGAGGTGGGGGAGGGAAGAAAGCTCCCTGCTGAGCAGAGAGCCTGATGCAGGGCTCCATCCCAAGCCCTGAGATCATGACCTGAGCGGAAGGTAGAGGCCTAACCCACTGAGCCACCCAGGTGGCCCCCACGTGAGATCTTTGAAAGAAAGTGAAGTAGCACTGAAAAGTTTTCCTAAGGGCCTGAACAAAAGTAAATAAGATTATGTTGCAAACTACCTATGGAGGAGGACACAAAGCTCAGAAGTGAAGGAAGTCTCTAGAGTTCTCTAGGAGCCGAAAACCAGCAAGGAAATAGGAATCTCAGCCTGGCAACCATAAGGAACAGTATATTATCAACCATCTGAATGAGATAGATGAAGACCCTGAGCTTTAGATGAGAAAAGTGCCCCAGCTGTCACTTTGGTTTTAATTTAGGAAGGTCCTAAGGAGACAACCCAACTATGTCATTTTTGAACTTCTAATCTACAGAAACTGTGATATATAATTTTGTGTTATTTAAAGCTGATAAATTTGTGGTTTATTTGTTATAGAATTAAAAGAAAATTAATGCAAATGTTGGTATTGGAAATGGGATGCTGCTGACAAAAACACCTAAAATTTGGAAGCAGCTTTGAAATCAGACAATGGATGGAGGCTGGAATAATTTTGAAGAGCACAAGAAAGAAACCCTAGATTGTCTTGAATAGACTGCCATTACAAATTGGGGCTTTTAGGATGCTACCTGAGAGGGCTCAAAATGAAGTGAAAAATATGTTGGAATTTGGAGGAAAGGGGATCCTTGTCATGTAGTAGCAGGAAGCCTAGCAAAACTACACTTATATTGAAAGCATAATTTTGCCATAGTGAACTTAGGTAAGGAGATTTCCAATGGAAGTGTTAAAGGGACCACCTGGTGTTTTTGTGCTAATTACAGTAAAATCCTCAAGGAGAGAGATAAATTGAGGGAAGAGCTGTTAAACAGGAATCAGGAATGAATGAATTTTGACAGCATTTAAACCCTTTGGGTGGCAGAGGTTCTAAAATTCAGAAATGGCTGCTGGAAACTTGACATAGGAAAAAAGCTGATGCATTACTATGTAACTTGTTGCCAAAATCTCAAACAAAATCTAAACAAAGTATTCATAACAGAAGGACCCTTTCAAGAGATTAAGGGTGAGATTTACTGATTCTTTCAATCAAACTAGAGGGCCTCTAGGAAGCTTAAGGGCGTTGTCCCTCAGCCATCCCACTAAAAGCCAATGATAGAGAAGGAATTATCTCAAAAATCATTTAAGTATACCTTTAAGTAAAACCTAGTAAAATTCACACAAGATCCAGAAAGTTCTTGAGAAAATTGTTTCAGTACAAATAATGCTTGTTTAGACTGGAAGAAACAGAGTAAGCTGTTTTCTGAATAATATTGCGTTGCATATATATTTACCACATCTTTATTCATCTGCTGACAGACACTTAGGTTGTTTCCATATCTCAGCTACTGTGAATAATGCTACAGTAAATATGCGAATGCAGATGTTTTATACAACATATTTTCACTTCCTTTTGTTAAATATCCAGAAACGGGGTTGCTGGTTCATATGGTAGTTCTATTTTTAATTTTTTGAGAACCTTTTACACTTTTTTTTCCATAGTAGCTGAACTAATTTATATTCCTATCAATACTCTACAGGGTTCTTCCTCATATCCTTGGCAGTACTTGTTCTCTCTTGTATTCTTGATGACAGACATTCTGACAGGTGTGAGATGATATCTCGCTGTGATTTTGATTTGTATTTCTCCAGTGATTAGTGATATTGAATATCTTCTCATGTCCCTGTTGGCCATTAGTTGTCTTCTTTAGAAAAATCTCAATTCAGGACACCTGGGTGGCTCAGTCAGTTAAGCATCCAACTCTTGATTTTGGCTCAGGTCATGATCTCAGGGTCCTCAGATAGAATGGTGCATGGGGCTCCAAGCTCAGCATGGAGTCTGCTTGAGATTTTTCCCTTTCCTTCTGCCCTCCCCCTGCTCACTCTCACTCTTGCTCATACTCTCTTTCTCTATAAATAAATAAATAAATAAATAAATAAATAAATATGACTATGTCATTCCCTTGCCCATTTTTAAATTGGATTGTTTATTTTGTTGTTATTGAGTTATATTGCTTTAGGGTACACATTTGAAACTAATAGATAAATAAATTCTGGAGATTTAATGCACATTGTAGTGATCATAGTAAAAAATGCTGTATTATAAATTTCAAAGTTGCTAAGAGACACACTTTAATTTTTCTCACCACAAAAAATTAAATGATAACTATGTGATATGTTATAGGTTTAGCCAATGCTATGGTAGTACTCATATTGCAATATATAAATGTATCAAATTAACCACGATGTATACCTTAAACAATGTCACACAGCAATACATCTCAATAACAAAAAAGGTAAGCTGTCCAGCTCCCAAAATTCTAATGACAGGAAGAAAGCTAATAACACTGCTCAGCTGCAAATATGTGTTGTCTTCCACGTAAAGGAAGGAAAGGCAGAGTCAAGAACCAGAGGGTTAAGACATAAGCTATACATAATTAGTTCCAGGCCTTGCAAGCTAACCATAAAAGTGCTGGAGTTCCCCTGGCCAAATTTCTGAACTGATTTGAATGAATGTTCTTTCCTTATTTCCTCCCCCAACCTATTTTTTTTTTTTTGGAAACAGAATGTATATAACTATTAATCTATGCCTGTTCCACTACTGTACATGGGTAGCATTGAGGATTCATTGGGAGCACTGAGGACATGTTTTATTTCACATGTCCACAGATGGAGAGGAATTGTTCCCAGAAGCTTTTGCTTAATGAATTACATATAGAAGCCTCATCCACATCTAACTTAGATGATTTAGGTGATGAGAATTTAGGCTTTGAACTGATGCTAGCATGGGAAGAAACTCTTGGAAATGTTGGAAGTGGAGGATGGGTGAATGTAATTTCCTTTGTGGCAAGGACATGAAACATTGTTGACCAGGAGATAGACCCTGGTAGGCAGAATTCTAGGATGACCCCCAAGATTCCCACCTTTGATATACATGTTCTGTAATGTCTTCTCTTTCACTGTAGGTAGCATCAATGAACATTATGGTGTATCACTCCTGTGATTAATCTATAGAATATAGAAAAGCGTTTTGGGTGTGTGTGTGTGTGTGTGTGTGTGAGCACAAACGCACACTTGTTTTAGATATAATCAAGATCCCTACAGAGTTGAGTTTGAGATAATTAAATAGGAGACTAACCTAGGTATGCTTAATTTAATCCACTGAACTCCCCAAAAGAAGGTAAAGCATCATCGAAATATTCTCCTTCTAGCCTGGAAACAAGCAAATTGATCATATGATAAACTGTCTATGGGAGAGGCTACACAGCCAGGACCTGATGATGGCAGCTGGAGGTGAAGAGCAATCCCTGGCTAAAACTAGCTAGCAAGGGACACCTGGGTGGCTCAGTCAGTTAAGCAGCTGCCTTAGGCTCAGGTCATGACCCCAGGGTCCTGGTATCAAGCCCTACTTTGGAGTCCCCGCTCACCAGCTGCTTCTCCCTCTCTCTCCCTCTGTCTGCTGCTCTCCCTACTTGAGCTCTCTCTATGAAATAAATGAGTAAAATCTTTAAAAAAATAAAATAAAACTAGTTAGCAAGAAAACATTCCAGCACATGCAAGAAACTATATTCTGGAAAACAGACAGAAATTGGAAGAGGACCCCGAACTCCAGGCACAAATTTACCCTTAATTGTCATGTTAGCTGGCACTTTGTTTTCAGTCTCTTATAAGACCCTGAGCAGAGAACCTAGCTATGCAGTGTCTGACCTACAGAGACTGCATGATAATGAATTTGTGTTTCTTAAAGACTCAGCTTGTGGGCCTTTGTTACACAATCATCAGAAATGAATGCACTATCAATGTGTGTTTGAATAGGAATTGCAATGTTCCTACATTCCCACATTCTGGGCCATTGACCCACAGTAGGCCATTGCTCAAACTCATCCCCAGGCAGAGTGATTGCTGAAGGTCATATACCTCAACCCAGCTAGATACCTGGCATCTTTTTGTGGATTTTTTGCAATGGAATAGATGCCTCTTTTCCACATATTGGCCTCGTTTCCCGCTGGATGAATAAGGCTATCATAGAGAAAGAATGCACGGAGTCAATAGCTAGAGAGAAGCATAAATAAATGACAGAAAGAATATGAAGATGGATATTGTCTATGTTCCTGTTCTAATCCTTGTTGGCCTCTGATTTTTCCCTGGATCATAAGTTGCCAAGATCTGATTACCTTCCCCTTTAACTTTGTAAGTTACTCTGATATATACCCATTAAATTCATTTCTATCATTATTTTTGAGATCCAGTTGGGACTTTGTTACCTAAAACCAAAAGCATCCTGGCTAATATAAATTAAACTATTATAACTGTGTCTATTGATGGTCACAGTCAGTGGTCCAAATTTACTACTCTTTCAAATCCAGATCTTTTATTCATTTTGGCAGATGTTCATCACCTTCTTCAAAGAAAATTAAATTCCTCAATCTTTTCCCCCTGTGTTTTCTTTTCTCCCTTGAAAATTTCCCTGTATCATTAAACTGCTTTTTACCTGTTCCTTTTTTTCCCCCTGCTTGTAGGAAAGATGTCACTTCCCTTGGTTTTCAGACTAATAACATCTCCTTTATCCATTAAACTAAATGACTTCTATTGCCTCTGGGACCTTCAGCCTCATTCATTCCCTTCATCTCATCAGTTCTCAAGCTTTCTTATTCCACCAGCATCTCCCTGCTGCCCCCAAACATCCTCAGAGTTTCCATATGCCTTGCATCTTTTAAGCCATGCCTGTCTCTCTTTATTGCCAAGTCACTTCTGTCCAACTGTATTCATTCTCTATTTATTTCCTCCATACATGCCCCCCCTCTATATTAGCTAGAGTCCAGTCAGACAGCAGAATCCAGCTAGTTACTGGAACAGAGAGAATTTGATACCATAATTTTTACTTGGGTGTTAGTCATTAAAAAGGTAGACAGAAAACTCCAATGTAGCATGGATGTAGCAACTGTAGAAAGTAACTGTCACTACTAGGGCTGCGGGAACCAAGAAAAGATGTGGGAATTATGAAAACTTAAAAACTTAGAAGAGGATGTCTGCAGAGATGAAAGGAAGAAACCAGAGAAAGGAGTAGCTGTCCAGCTGCTGATAGACCTTAGCTTGGAGGACCACCCTTTGGGAAGGGGTGCTGCTTAGGTGTTGGTTTCTAAGAGATAGTTACCATGAACTGGTGTGGCACATTTTGGGAAAATTGTCCTATGGGTTCAACTGCTGCTACAAAAAGGCTTACTTTCTTCAAGAGTGAACAGGCTATATTAGGGTGATGTTCATAGAAATTGCAAACCTAGGAAAGTTCCCAGTGTGAAGACAGAAAAGGAACAAATCCCTCCTTCCTCTTCTAGCTATGCAGCCACCTTCCAGCATCCCCTGTTGGCATATCCTAATATATGGTGTTCAGGATCCCAGCTACAGCGTCACAAAGCCAGTACAGAAGGCTGAGTTTGGTGCTGAAAGACAATACCTTAAATCCATTACAACTTGGCTTCTAGCAATACTTTTCATTTACTTAAAGATCACATATAAGCTCATAAGGCATATATCCAAAGATATTTTATCTGAATTTTCTCTTGTGTAATTACTCTTCTTCTTAAAAGAGCCCATAATTGCCATCTCTGATATGTGACTCATAGTTTACCTAATATATATCTAGGTATTAACTTTATAGCTTCTAAATGGATTCATCATTATCTCTTATCTCTTTTATATATAATATATATTTATTCTTTCAACAAATATTTACATTAACAAATATTAGTTCAAAGCCCATCTTGGGCCAGCCACTGTCCTTTTTGCCAAATGGAAAATGACCAAGATTCATGTAGTTCTTCCTCTGTGGGTTTTATCTGTAAAAACAATGACATCAATAATTATTCAATGGCAATTTTCAACAAGGACTAAAAACTAAAGTGCACTGTAAAAGATAACAGATGCACACATATCAATATGTGTGTATGCATGTATTTATACATGCAACACATGTACTATGTGTATATATGTACATATCCTCTTTCTGTGTATGTATGCGTGTATATTTACATATAGATGCTCATTTACATATATTCTAAGACAATGTATGTGCGTGCGCATGTGTTGTAATAAAATTACCTGACTTACTTAAGGATCAGGCAGGGCTTTTCTGTAACAATTTTATTTTTAACTTTAAGAAGGGTTAACTCTGTAAAATAGTGTATGGACTTGAGAAGGGTTTTCAATAAGTGGGTAAACAACAAGAAGCTGGGTGCTTAAAGTTTTAAATATCCTAAATTTATTTAGACTATGATTTTACTTTTCAGTCAGTTGCCTTCGTTCACTGTAATTCTTCAGGAGTTTAGTTCTAGATTGTTTTTCCTTTCCTTTCCTTTCCTTCTTTTTTTTTTCTTTCTTGTGCCCACCCGTAATTTTGTCCTCTCCTTTCTTTCTTTAAGAATCTTTGATTTTCTGTTATAACAATTCTAAAGGACAGAAAAATACCTGTGCCCAGCCAGCTAATTAAACCTAGAACATTCATTTTTCATAACCTATGGTTTATCCCTAATCATATGTCTAATTTAACATTTTGAAGTTTATATATCTCCCTTATTTTGAAATAAGCTTTTAAGTGTTTTTTCATATAACAGAAACTTTTAGAAAACATATTTCTCAGTGTGTAGTAAAGAACTGAACTTGCCAAGAGATAATTCTGCCCTTTGCCTGTGACTTCTGGGAAGTGATATCTATACCCTTACAATGTCCTGTGTGAAATGTCTTTGTTGGGGTATTTAGACAATGCCAGCTAATTTAACAGTGTGGTTTATAGTAGGTGGCTTTGAGAAACAAGGTATCAATACCTGCTGAGGGACTGGGGACAGAGGTCAGCCATGTGGACAGTTTGCTAGGCTACCTGACAGAATCCAGTAGAGATTCTAGACTCGAGAGAGCTTCCCAGACTGGCAGTCCTTTAAGCATGGCATCATGCATTTTTCTAGGAGGAATTAATGTTGTCTACAACTCAATAGAAAGAATAAAACTGGATATTGTACATCTGTAATCTCTATCATTTTGTCCCATGCATCTCTTCCCTTGACTGATTTTGATCTGTGCATTTTCAGTGTAATAAACTATAACCATGAATATAACAGCTTTCAGTGAGTTCTGTGAGTTTTTTTTAGAAAATTACTGAAATGGGGGCGATATTTGGGAGTCCAAAACTTGCTATTGATGACAAGTGAGAGTGTCTTCGGGACTATTCCTTAACTCATGCTTACTATATGAAAAAAAAAATTGAAATAGTTTTAAAACACGGGAAAAAAATAGCACTTAACTGTTAATGTTAATGTGGCAATATTTTAAGATAGCAATATTTTAGCATGGTAATATTTTAGTATTTGTTTTAATAAAGGAATTGGAGAAGAAAGTATTTGTCTCCACTGATATCATTTCAAATATTATCTTTATGAATTACTAAAGTATAACTCAAAAAGAAACATTGCTAATTTTAGACACCAGAAATTTTCCAAACAGTTCAGAATTATGATATTGTTAATACAAGGTAAGAAATAAAAAATGAAATCAATGAGAATACTAGGCACTGCCCAATACAGAAGTAAGGCATGAGATTTTCAGACCTAACTCTTCTCCAACTGAACTCATAAGGCCTTCAGAATAACACTTAAGCCTTTTCTCCCCTTTTCTAATATAATTTTTTTGAAGAATGAGTAGTGTGTAACAATATAAGGCATAAGAAAACTATTTTCTTTAGGGACGTTTTTATCATAATGCTTTCACTTCTATGAATTTATTTTTTTAAACCAAATTAAATTATGTAGAAAAACATTAAGTAGAAATGACTGTCTATCATAAAGTCTAGAAAGAAAATGGTAGTTGCCTATATAATACATGAAATAAGTCAAAAGCATCTGAGAATGGATTGTTATTCATGTAGAAATATCCACTTATATTATGAATGTCTCTTCTGAGCCAGGAAATCATTTGCATTATCTTCAAACTCTACAAAATTTCATTCAGATTATATATCCTGTTTATAGATAATAAATCACCCTTACATTCTTCTCCTAGTGTTTTGGCCATTGCTTATTGGAAATATTTTTAATATGTTTTCTTTGTAATAGAACAGATCTCAATTCCATTCCAACAGATTATAAACTGCTCCTCACTGAGGCTTTAGTAGTCAAAGGACCCTCTTTATCCCTATTGCCAGAATGGAGAGAAATTGGATAATCCAATTTACAGTGATTATTGAACTTTAGTGCTATGAATGGAGACTTCTTAAACAAAATTCCTTGTTCAGCTCATTAGCTAAGCCATATCCTGAGGCTAATTACAGATTTTTATAGTTGGACCCAATAGTGCCATTGTCAAAACTCTGAACCAGCATGAAGAATTCCAATTCTAATACTGATTTCCCTACTAATTTATTACATGCGTTGTAAGAACCAAGTACTTTCACACAAGTTACACTGAATAAACCTCCTCTACATGCCCTGGTCTACAGTATGTCCTGATTCTGCATTCTGATTCTAGTCATCAGTCCAGGTCACCAATCTTTTCCCAGAACTGATTCTCTCCAGTTCATTCTCTAGAATTGAAGCACTAGCTTGCATTTATCTGTAGGAAAACAAAATAAATGGCAAATGACAGCATTTCTGCACATATATATCTCTTGATGTTCTACTTGCCTGATGGGACACCATTAACTTGTCTCGAATTCTTTGATGTTGAACACTTTTCACGTCAGGTCCTCTGTTATATTGCACACTGTGCCCCAAATAAGTATAACCTACCCTTACCATCTGAAATGTGCATGGCTTCCCTACCATTTTTCCTGCTCTTTTAGGCAGTATATCTCAACAATGTTCTTAAGACATCATTAACATACTCCCTCATCCCACATATATAGATTAACTGCCACAAATAATTGATACATCCTGAATTATGGCTATTCTTCATCAAAGGTGGAAGTTGGTATATCCATCATAATAATAAAATAAAATTTAATGTAATACTTTTTCAGTACTTGATAAAGTCTATGCATATATCATATCATAACAATTTTTCAGGAACTTTTTTTTTTACTTTGATTTCACTCTCACCAGTACTGATCAGTGTGAAATCTCAATTCTCCTAGAAATAATGAAAAAATTCAATTTAAGACATGGAATTTAGCTAGATCAAACCCAACAGAGATTATAACACTTATACTGAAAATGGGGGAAAATCAATCAAAAAAGATGTAATGCTTATATAGAGAGATACAAATCTCTAGGAACATCAAAAGAAAGTGAGATGATGAATTAGTTTGATTAAAGTAACATGAAAAAGTTTGGGTTGGAAGATACCAATGAAAGTAATACATAAGTTGCTATCACGCTCACTGGAAAATATGTTTTAAAAACACTGATACTAAATCAAGTGAAAACAAATAAAATATTCTCAATCAGATGCAGACTCTCCCTCATTTGCAATGAAAGTGCCCCTGAATATATGTTTGAAAGCCAAATATTGAAAGTGTAAAAGTAATATTACATAGTAACTAAGGTCCTCTTCCAAGGAAGCCAGTACATAATTATTTAAAGCTAGTGTAATATTTGCCTTTCCTGTTGTAAGCAAATTTAGCAGATGAGGGATAAAATTTATGAGAACTCAGATATCATGAAAACAGAGATGATGTAAGAAGAATGACATTTTAACTCTGTGATCTTCTTCCCCCAAACCCATAACAATAGTCTTAGTATGAGAACAGCATCAGACCAATCCCAGCTAAGGATAGTCTACAAGACACCATACTAGTATTCCTGAAAATTGTCAAGGTCATCAAAACCAAGAAAATTTGAGACATTGTCACACTAAAGAGGAGCCAGCCTAAGGAGATGCAGTTACAAAAAGTAATGTGGTAACCTAGGTGGGGGTCTGGATTACATAAAGACATCAAGGGAAAAACTGAGGAAATATGAATAAAGTATTGATTTTAGGTAATGTATCAATTACCACTCACATATGTATCATTGATACATAAGGATGTATCCATATCAGTTCACTAATTGTGACCAATGCACCAAAGTAATGTTAACAATGGGAAAAATGACGTGTGACACAAAAACAATTTTCTCTAGAATCCTTGCAACATTTTTATAAATTTAAAACTATTCTTAAAAATGAAGCTTATTAAATGTTTAAATAATACATAAAATAACGTGCAAGACAAAATTGTCAAAATCAATGAAATAAATTCATTTTGTATTCTACTAGATAAAGCGCAAAAGCCATATTCTGTCAAATGTCTGCAAGTGCTCATTATAATGCACACAATGATAGAATGCACACAATGTCAGAGAGATGCTATGAAAAAAGTAATATCAAGGATTAAGAATGACAACTACACTAGACAAGGCTTTTGGCTTATAAGCAACAGAGCATCGACTCGGGATGCCTTAAGCAAAATGTTGAATGAATTGGAGAGCATAGCCAAACTACAACCAGAACAGGGATTGATATAGCCTTATGAATTACTAAAATCAGTGATTCTAGTACCACCTGCACTCAATCTCTCACTTCTGTTGTTTTCAAGATACTGACCTTACTATTTTAGTTAATCATTCTCTGTGAGCCTTAACATCTTCATGCATATCTATAGAGACTCAGCAAAAGAACAAAGAGGACTCTTTCCTGCCAAGCCTAATTGAAAGATCTTAGGCAAGATCACTGGTTGATAAGTCTTGAGTCATATGTCTAGTAGAACCACTCACCTTATCCTGAGTGGTGGATATGTGTCTATACATCAGCCTGTTACTGAAGCCGGGGAATAGAATCATGAACAAAAAGACAGCTGCTCTTCAGACAACACGGCTACTGTGAAGGGAAAAGGCTGTGAACGGACCCTTTCCCAAAGTAAGGAAGAGGTGGTGCAGAAAAATGTTTATAGCAGAAGCAAAACATTTGAACCAGATAGTCAACATAAGTTACGTTCATGCTGTAATTTGTGTAATTTATTCCTCTTTCTCCAGATGTTGGGAATTTCAGAGTGAAATTTGAAAAAAAAAAAAAAGAAAGAAAATTAACTTTTTTTTTAAATAGTCTTTTTGCATGTTTTCCATTTAAAATATTTTACTTGGTTCGTAATTGCATATTAGCCAGAGTCTCCTTGATCCTTACTTTCAGATCTATTTCTCACATTTTCTTTTTTAAATCTGATTTTGTATGTGCTTATGTTTTTCTTCCTTTTTTAATGAGCCATATCAACTGCTTCTTAGGATTAGGAAATCCATCAGTTTGAATTCAGCAAGAAGCAGATGCTAAGACAGGATTAGAAATGCAAGCAACTTATATTGAGGGAAATGGCTGTGAAGGAGAGAGCGGAGGAGGGAGCAGGCATCTGCAGAGAGAGCCTGTAGAGTGCAATACAGAAGAGGATTATGCAGTTACAAACTCTCAATATAGTTTTATGAAGGTTTCTGTTGGGACAGTGGGGAGTCCACAGTCCACATCACCTATTAGAACTGTTCTGGTCTGTGGACTACAGGAACAGGCCAGCACTAGAACTGGGAGCATGACCAGGCATTGGGTGGCAATAATCTGGGGAAGTGGGATCCCAAGAGAAATCCAGTGCTGAATTCCCAGAGGTGACGGCTGTTACTGTCAATCAACCACAACCCTTTCTACATGAGATCTGAGTGGCACATTTTTATGGCCACTCTGTGGAGGGGAAAAATTATAGACAAAATATGAAGTCCTCCAAATTCAATAATAGTATAAAAAATCATTAAGCGAAAGGTGAAGATAAACACCTATGAGTGGATTCGGGATACAGGCTGGGACTGTCACAGAGCAATAAATAGAGTCAGGGGAAGAGGTATTCACAGGGACAGAATGTCAGTCTCAGTGGGACCAAAGTCAAGAGTGTCCATTTTAGGGCGCTTGGCTGGCTCCGTCATAGAGCATGTAACTCCTTATCTTAGTTTCAGATTACTTGAACCTGGGTGTGGAGATTACTTGAAAAGAAAGAAAAAAGAGTGTCCATCTTGCTTGGTTTAGAGGTGATCATCTCTCCTCTTCTTAGCAACTGGACAGCCTATTAGAAAGAGTCCCTGGGTTGTTCACGAGGCATCATCTTTCTCTTTTCTGGTGTGATTCCTTAAAACTTTTAAACCACAAGTTTAAGACAAGTAAAAGGAAGTATGTTACTTCCACAATAATAAATGTTAATCCAGAGCTTGATAGAAAGCAAACTTTAGAGTTTCTGAGTACACTTAGAACAGAACATAGAATTTAATACAGCAGAACTCATGTTTGCAGCTGAAACTTCCCTGTGCCCTCCTGGAGAACAGACTATCCATTATCAAGAAGTCACAAGAAGTGACTCCAAAATGTGAACTTCTTAATAAACTGATTGCTTTAAGCAGGTTTCTCCAAAGAAATAGAACCAATAGGAGATACACAAACACACACACACACACACACACACACATATGTATATACATACATACATACATATATATGAAAATATATATATATATATATATATATATATATATATATGAGAGATTGAGAGAGATATATTTGTTACAGGAATTGGCTTAGGCAATTATGGATCTCAAGAAGGCCTGTAATCTGTCATCTGCAATGTTGGAACTAGGAAGCATGATGGTATAAATCAGTCCAAGTCCAAAGGCTTAAGAACTGATTTAAATCCAGGAGTCTGAGGGTCAGAGGACCAGGAGCTTTGATAGCCAAGAGCAGGAGAAAACAGAAGTCCCAGCTCATGAAGAGAGAAATTTTGTTTTATTCATTCCCCAACAGATTGGATGATGCCGACATTGGTGAGGGAGGATCTCTTTATTCAGTCTACTTATTCAAATGCTGATCTTTTCCAGAAACACACTGCTACCTGGGCATCCCATAATTCACTCAAGGTGACATAAAATTAATCAACACTAATTATGATACATCTGTGGTTTTCAGTAGTGGAAGAGGCAGTGATGAATGATTAGAGGAATCATCTCATGAAGGGCCAAATGCCAACACCGGTTCTTGGGCTCTACACAATAAAGAATAATAAGAGCAGGCAGTGCATGCCTTGCAAGCACGTTATTAACATCATAATAAAAATAACATCCTAATCTTTCATCCTAGTTTTGCAAATCATCTTTTTATGGCCCTGCTTTTCAAAAAGGATGGAAAATGCAAGAGCGTAGTGGTGGGGGTGGTTTATTTCCTTTTGTACCTGTAGGCACAATGATAACATCAGAGCCATTTCAGAATAAGCAGAAAAAAAAAAAATATATATATATATATATATACACACACACACACACAGTACAGACAGCAGGTGGTATAACATGTGCCAAATTAACTTTGTCCAAATAAATCTTTTCTGTATAATCCCCAGCTGTGTAGAAAAGTAGAAACTTACGAGAGTCTCCCCATGACAACATTTAAAAGGAAGATGCTATTGGTGGTGTCTTGAGTAAAGCAACAAGTTTTCTGTTTGAGTGTTAGGGAGCCTTCCCTTTTTTTCTTCTCTTTTGTTTCTGCCACAGCATCTGTTGTGATTTCTTTCGTCTTTTATTAAAATTCAATGCTGGTAGTTACAGAATAATCAGGATCAATGATGGATAATTTCCTCCTTTCTCTGGCTTCCTTGTTATTATTTTTTTAGTATGCAATAGGCGCAGAAATATATTTAGAAATCAAATGTTAAGAATTGCTGAATTGGGAAGGACATTAAAGTTTATATATGCAAAAAAGTTTGTATATGTAATAATCTCAGAGGGGCTTTATGGATTGCCCAGAGTAACAGCTATTGGAAACAAGGGTTAGATGGAGTATCTTCATATTTTCTGCCAACAGCTCCATTTCTCTACAATATACTTGTCTTCACTTTTTTCGGTTATACCTTCATTAATTTTTTCAGTAACTTCCTTTTCCCTTGAATATTCTGACCTCTTTTTTTTTTTAAGATTTTATTTATTTATTTGACAGACAGAGATCACAAGTAGGCAGAGAGGCAGGCAGAGAGAGAGGAGGAAGCAGGCTTCCTGCTGAGCAGAGAGCCCGATTCCGGGCTCCATCCCCGGACCCTGAGATCATGACCTGAGCCAAAGGCAGAGGCTTTAACCCACTGAGCCACCCAGGCACCCCTATATTCTGACCTCTTGCAAAGGCATGATCGACTTCTCCAGGTAGGCCTGGCTCTAAAGAGAGATACAAGGAAAATTTTTTTCCACTAAGGGTTAGTTAGTTTCTGAGTAATTACCTTTGGTCCCTGAAGCTAAACAAAATGATCTCAATGATTTGGTAGTCATAATTTTCATGGAAATAATAAAAAAAGATGAGAAATGAAGATATATGTTTGGTTCTGAGAAAGAAATATTGAGAAATATGTGTAAATGGTAGGTGTAAAATGAATTAAACATTGACTTTTTTTTTTTTTTAAAGATACCTCTTCTATCTGACAATATAGGTGGTTGCCTCTTTGACCCAAGACTGAAGCATCCACAATTTGGAAGTAAAAGTGATCTAAAATAGGAATGAGGTTCCCTAAAGCTGGAAAAATCAATTTATTTCAACAACGAATTTGTTTTTTTTTTCTCTCTAGGTAAACATCAATAAAATGTGTCAAGGGAGCCAATTTAGTACAATTGAGAAATTGAAGAAAATGAATATAAAGTCTAGGAGATAGCATAAAATTGCAATCCAGTACAAGACATCTTTTATATTCTAAAAAAAAATCAAATAATCCAATACATTACATTCAAATAATTACTTACAGAATATTAAGGTGACAATTAGATATATTTCTTAGAGTTGGTTATTTAGGTGGGTGAAAATAAAGCTGCAATTATGTTTCTCTTTGAACACCAGAAGCACTCTAGGTTTGTTAAACTGAATTGCATTAAATGGATAAATATTGTGAGTTAAAGTTAGAGTTCCTTGTTGGTAACAACTAATGCATTTTGGAGATAGTTTCAGTGACCAATGCAATGATCTAGTCCTACGGTTTCCTTTTTCCCTAAGAAATGAAAAACAAGACAAAGGCAACTATATGTGCAAATGCAAACTTTGAGCCATCACAAGAATATCATGACAACCATAAAGGAGTCAAATAATTTTACATTTCACTTGGAAAGAAAAAGAAGAACACAGTTCAACAAAGCTACTATGCTCCCAGCAGACAAACACATATTTATATGCATATGCACACGTAGGTATAGTTAGAATTAATGAAATTTTGCCTATTGTCTATTCTAGTTGTCCATTCTTTGTTTCTAAAGCTTCTATAGGAACTCAGTGAGATTGCTGAGGATCATGAACTTGTGATGATAAAACATCTTTTCCTTCTATCATGAATCTCAGTGCTGTTGAAGTAATTGTAATATTTTAAGTATGTGGGGTTTTTTTTCTTTTTATTATTTATTTGTCAGAGAGAGAGCACAAGTAGGCAGGGCGGCAGGCAGAGGCAAAGGGAGAAGCAAGCTCCCCGCTGAGCAAGGAGCCCAATGCAGGACTTGATCCCAGGACCCTGGGATCATGACCCCAGATGAAGGCAGCTGCTTAACCGACTGAGCCACCCAGGTGTCCTTAAGTATATGTATTTTTAAAAAGATTTTTTTTTATTTGAGGGGAAGGGGCAGAGAGAGAGAGAGAGAGAGAATCTCAAGCAGACTCTCCACTGAGCATAGAGTCTAAACTGGGGCTTGATCTCAGGACCCTGAGATCATGACCTGATCTGAAATCAAGAATTAGACGCTTTACTGACTGATCTACCCAGGCACTCCATGAGTACACTTTTATTAAGTTCTGTTCTATGGGGAAAAAACTGCCCAAATATCTTTACCTGGAAATTAAATGGAGATACCGTCCTTTTTTTGATTTCCTGCTCCTAAACTCCAGATCTTCCTTTTGTTTCTCTTATACAGATAAAGACAACATTACACTCAATAAATTTTAATTAAAGGATCTAAATTACACAAGTTCATTGCATGATGACAGATGTCAAAATTTTAACTGAAGATAATATTATTTATATCATGTAAAGAAAGATGTTGATTCATGTTTTTTTCTGTTATGCTTATATATAAACAGAAATGTTTGTGTAAGTTAATATATTTGCTTTTTAAAATTAAATGACAGAGATAAGTCATCCAAGAACACAGCAGAAAGAGCAGACATTTTCACTCTGACACTTCAAATGGCATTTGCAAATGTGACTGATCATAATGTGATAAAATGGCTTCCTTCTGTCGGTCTCTATGTGAGAAGTGCAATTGGAAATAGTGTGAAAAATGTTCCCGTGTTATTTATGTTTCCATTCAAAATCAGAGAACAATGGAACACATTTTCTATGCATAAAAATGTGTTGAAGCAAAAAGGAAAATGCAGTCCCTGAGAATTGGTATTATTAACTACTATTCAGTAGAATATAGGTAAGAACCTTACATTTCCAGTCAGATGACCTGAGCCCCACCACTGCCTGACTACTTTCCAGTCATGCCACCTCCATCAAGTTACCTACCTTTCTAAGTCTTGGTTTTGTGATGTAGAAAAGTGAGATAATTGCTTCTCAGAATTTGTTATGGACATGAACAGTGAAATAGATTTAGCACCGGACCTGGCATATATTAATGAATTAACACTAGTTTTAACTTTTTCTTGAGAAATTAGAGGATAGAACATTTGTGTTTTTAATCCAGCAATGATCATTGCTAGCTATGTCTATTATTTATATGAGATTTTTTAAATGTTTCTATGGAACTTGTTTAAAAGTATCTATATCCAATAACTCATACCAAGAAATGATGCTTATTAGTCAATTCACATAGTTTATTTTTCTCTCAAGAAAGAGTCAGTCACTACTGGAAAATCTAATGCAAACTTTACACAAAACATTGCAAAATATAGAAATTTGAGGAGTAAAATCATTCCTTTTCATTAACAATATTGTTTATATGTAAAATTACTTCTTCATCCTAAGGTCAAGTATTAGTGTGTCATGCTATGTAACTGATATCTAAGATATATTAAATTATGTAAAAAAAGAAAAGGGAGGAGAGGTGTAGACAAATTTTCTACTTTCTAGGAGCTTACCTCTTAATTTCTGAGCATGCTAAAGCATATAATTAAGTGATTTACAAGAAACAGGGAAAGATAAAAAAAACAGCTATTAAGAGGAGTACTTCAGATATTATTAAAATATATCTATTTAAGATTCTTTAACATGAGTTAAGAATACACTACTTAAAGTCAATTTAAAAATATATTAATCATTTTTTGTTTGTTTTCAACACAATTTATTACCACACAGAGCCCTTAACAAGTCAAACACACTATTCTGACCTGTATGCCGTTATATACCTATCAGGGTTTTATAGATCTGTAGTGATTTCTATTTTTTTTTAAAGATTTTATTTATTTATTTGACAGAGAGAGATCACAGGTAGGCAGAGAGGCAGGCAGACAGAGAGGAGGAAGCAGGCTCCCCACGGAGCTGAGAGCCTGATGCGGGGCTCGATCCCAGGACCCTGAGATCATGACCTGAGCTGAAGGCAGCGGCTTAATCCACTGAGCCACCCAGGCGCCCTGTAGTGATTTCTATTATATTAAGATAAAATTTCCTTGCATTAGAACCAAAATAGTTCACAAAACCACCATTATATCTTTGGTTTTACTGGGTGGTTGCTGCATGAAGGCAGATTTCATATGTATTTAAACATTCATGGCACAGATGTTCTGTGGCTTATACATCACACTCCTGGAAAATCCAGTACTGTTTGTTTTGTCTAGCTGTTCAGACCTTTATAATCATTTTTATAATTTTCACAAAGGTCATAAGGAACTTTCAGCATTTGCAAATATATACTTATGGGTGCTCTGCAATATTAAAATGCCTTTGACTACATATTAACAGAATGTTCAGATGACTGACTAGATTATATAAAGATTTTTGAAAGTATAAAGTATAACATGATTGAAAGGTTGGCTCTATTGATATTTAGTCAAATGGAAAACATGAGTAGAAATTAAGTATTTAGATTTCCCTAAATTCAAAGACAAAAATAAAGGTAAGAAAAATGGCATAGTCTATGCAGAAATATTTACTCATGAAATTGCTTTCGGACTACCTCAAATATCAAAGCCATCTTTAGATTGTTAAAAAGAATGTTTCTTCAAGTCTTAAAATAATAAAAGCAGAATTTTATTAAAATAATCTAATGGACTATGGAAGTATATAGTGGAGAGATGAGCAATTACATAGAGTAATACAAATAATTAGTAATTTTGAATCCTCCCTGAAATGTCTTTAGTATCTGGGATAACATTTTCTCTAAATAATCTGTTGGCTTCCATGTTATTTTTCTTCCACATATGTATTTTTTAAATATTTATTTATTTTGCAGAGAGAGAAGGAGCACAAGAGTGAGCACATGGGGTGGGGCAGAGGAAAAGAGGGAGAGAGAATCTCAAGCAGACTCCCCACTGAGCATGGAGCCCAACACAGGGCTCCACTTCATGACCCTGAGATCATGACCTGAGCCAAAATTAAGAGTCAGATGCTCAAAAGATGAGCCACCCAGGTAACCCTAACCCACATATTCTTAAAGCTAATGATAGATTCTAAGTTTTTAGAAAATTCAAGTGTTCCAAATATAAGTACAAATATGTATAAGTACAAATATGTAATTATTATGTAAAATAAGTACATATATATATATGTATTTCTAGATATATGTGTGTATATAAATATATATCCCCAGAGTTCAATGCACAAGAGATTGCCTTGCCATTGCTGAATAGACATGAAAAATAAAATATATGGTGTATTTAAACCCTGAAGAGAGTTATCAGTTTAATCCTAAGTGAAATTCTATTGAAAATATTTAGCCCCTATCATGAAAACAAAGATAAATACGTTAAATACAAATTCAGAATTTGTTGTATTTGTTTTTGCTGAAATTGTTATAAAATCATACTCCTTGTCACTTTACACACTGTAATGAAATTTAAGATTAATTGTCCCAAGGTTTGAGTGCCACAGACACAAAAGACTATGGTCACGGAGCATCTGGGTGACTCAGTGGGTTAAAGCCTCTGCCTTTGGCTCAGGTCATGATCTTAGGGTCCTGGGATCAAGCCCCACATTGGGTTCTCTGCTCAGCAGGGAGCCTGCCCCCCCCAACCCGCCAGTATCTGCCTACTTGTGATCTCTCTCTCTCTCTCTCTTTCTCTGTGTCAAATAAATAAATAAAATCTTTAGGGGGGATAAAAAAAAAACAACTATGGTCACTTCCAATCTATAACAGAAAGCAGATTAAAATGGCCCTGGAAGGTTTATCTTAGACATAGGAGTAACCCCACAGTGAACTCTTATGACCACATAGAAGTCTTGTTAACCTTGGCCTGAAGCTAAGGACTGACACTTAAAAACCTGCAGGAGCTCCTGAAAGAAAATACTTCTACCACAAAGGTAAGACTTTGACAGCACTCCTCCCCCAATTTTATTTAATCACAAAATCATAAATCCAGAAAAATGGAATAAATCAAGATATTAAAGTGGACTCTAAAATACTAAACAAAAGAGAGAGAGAGAGAGAGAGAACAAATACAGAAAACAGAAAAGGCTCATAAATAAGAGAACAAACTGACAGTTGCCAGAGAGTTAATTGTGCGGGACAGGTAAAACAGGTGTAGAAGATTAAGAGGCATAAAGATAGCATAGGGAATATAGTCAATAATATTTTAATAATGTTGTATGGTGATGGTTACAGATGGTAACTACACTTATTGTGGTGAACATTGGGTAAGGTATAGAATTGGTAAATCACTGTGTTGTATGCCTGAAACTAATACAACATTGCATATCAACTATATGAAAAGTCATATCCTAAGTGTGGTTTTATTTCCAGAGATTTTGCAATATAGAAATAAACAATAACTTCAATATCACACCGATTGCTTTAGAATTTATTTTAATGCTCTCTATGGAATTCAATGTCACTTCTTTAATTTCATCATTTTTCTTCAAGGTTGAATTAATAGCTAACTAATTTAGTTCCAAAAATTGTCCATTTGAGGCTAACAATTTCAGATATGCCAAATGAATTTCAATTTTGCTCTACTGTGACAAAGATAAATAAACCATGCTTTAAAAACTGGCATTAGAAGAATTTTTTATTTGTTATTTTACACTTGTTTTATAAAGTTATATGAAAAGAATAAGTCATTCAAAACCACACATATACTGATATGCAAAGTTGTTGACCTTGACAAAACCGATTTGTCAGAGTCAATAGGCAGCAGCCTCATGTAATAGTTCAAAATATTCTTTCACTAGCTGAGGTATGAAAATCTGAATCTGGCACACAAAAGGAGATAAGGGCACCAAAGTGCAATGCATGAAAGTCATGTGAATGTTGGAAGGATGTAAATAAAGAATATTTTACTAGATGAGCTCATCCCCTCTCTTAAAGTAGAGAAAATTGTATTCACATTTATAAAGAAAAAAATGTTAATCTAAATTACTAGATGGTAGAATACAATATTCCATGAAAGAAATAATTCCAAATGGTTTAAAATGCATTTTCTTCTCCATGTTTTCTTGCCCTCTATATTCACTGTATATGTTTACTATTTAGAAACTTCTATAAATTAATATTTAACTCTGGTATACGTCTGTCATCTTCTTGCTATTATTTCTTCAAATATGATAGAAGGGGTATAATTTGCACATAGATAGTTAACTCTAGTTAAAAATGAAATTATTCCCTGTTATTATATTTCTATATATTTCTGATTTTTTAGTTCCTTATATTGTATGAAAATCATTTTCATATGAGAGATACCCCATTACTTTGAGACACAATATTTTCCTGGAATAGGAGACAAACTTCAAATTTTACTTTAAAGACATTTTTGTATTCTTAGAATTTTTTACCTCATTGGATCATTCCTTTATTCTTTTGTAGAATAAAAATTGAAGCTAAAAGCTAGGAAATTATAATTCATGTTTGAGGGACAAACACCAGTCAGATGACCAAGAATGTAGACTTTATATGAATAAGGAGTAACAGATAATGTTAAAAGGGAAAGCTGAGGGGCATGTTATGACAAGTCTTAACTATGAAACAAAGGAGCTTGATTTAGTACAATAAGCAATAATCACTGAAAGTTTACTGGGCAAGAGTTGATATGATTATGGAAGCTGAATATGACACAAATGATTGAGAGTTAAGAGTAAGCAATTCAGAAGCATTTTTAGTAATTATGAATAAAACGAAATGTGTATGAATTAAGTTGATACAATTACAAATTATAAGATAAAAAAAGAAAATAGAGTGCTTTTTGCACCGATTGATGATGAGTCTAGTGACATTAATTGAAGGCTTGAAATATTTACTTTTTCTATAGAAGTAAAGGAGAGTCTGTATTTTCCTAAGTTTCCAGATGATGATGATAATGGCCAAAAACCAAACTTTGATTAATGTAGCTTTAAACTATACCATGTAAGCATATAATTGACTTGGGAAGCAAAAGAAAAAAAATTTAAATTTCCTTACAACTTAAAGCCCGTTGAAAAATTCCTGAGATAGGCAGAGTGACCTTCTTCTAGGAAGCTAGATGCCTAAGTGTTGATACTTTGCTAAGGGCAAAAGTCCATTTAACTTAACGTTATCCCAACCTCCAGGATCCCTTAAGTCTCCTTTGATATATAAAAACTCCTTTGGAAACTTCCTTTATCTCTACGCCTAATATACACATTAGCAATTGTCCTCCAAGCATATGGCCCACTGATAGACACATGAAGGGTCTCATGACTAAGGTTTTTTTATTAGACAGTAATAAATGACATCTTCCTAACAATTGCTAGCCCCCTCAAGGTCCTAGAAACACTACTTCCAAATTCCTTAGAGACTTAGCTATTCTTAAACTCCTAACTTGAGAGTATATAATCAGTCACCCACCATGACTGGTGCAGCTCTTTCTGCCCATGGGTCCTATCCCCTTGCTTTAATAAAACCATCTTTTTTGCCCTGAAAACGTCTCAAGAATTCTTTCCTCACCGTTCACTCTAAAACTTAATATTTCCACATCGTAATCATGCGTTTCACTTACTTAGAAAAACAAAACAAAATTCAAAGCATTTTAACCAGATCTCTTGATGATTTGTTTGCACATTAAAGAGGAATATTTTCGGGGGCGGGGGGCAAACAACCTTTCTCTTGAGAAAGGAAAGTTGTACTTGTCCTTATAAACATGGTAATAGCTTGCTTGATTTAAAACCTGAAAATTCATCTATCTATGTATCTATCTATCATCATTTGTCTGTCTATCCCTGTTTTCTACTTTATTTCAAACCGAGGCCTTTTTAGACTTTTTTCTTTACTGATAATTGAGGGGAGGTTTGGAAAAAAAAGGTAATAAAACAATCAGTAAGTTAATCATCTGTCCTAAACTGGATGGAATGTAATCATGGAAGCTAAAAAATAAACATCTCACTGCAAAAGGCTGAAAATTGAGTATGCGCTGTGAAATAAGGCAAACAAAACTGCTCATGAGAACAAAGGCAACATTCAAAGGTAGCAGTGAAAAAAGTAGTCCCATAGGTATTTATTTGAATGAAAAGGGAAGGCAATTTGGTTCAGAAGAAAATTTCGGTGTTAGAACTTCAGAATTTTAAAGAGTTTAAACTACTTGAAGGTGATTACAAACATGGAAGTCATTACACTGAGAAACTGGTTCTAATAATGTGATCTGACACTTCAAAAACTACATTGTTTACTTAGCAGAACATTTTCTATCTGCCTTTCTCATAAAGTCATGGTGGTATATAACACGATCTGTCTTTAAGGAACTGATCAATTTAATTGGGGGAAGAAAAACCACAAATATAAAATACAGATTCATTAAGAGTAATTCACAGAGTATACTCCAGAGGGTTTGTAAAAGTCAGTTTAGTCCTTCAAAGTCCTCATATTTGAGGACCCAAATCCTGTTTGTCCAAGAAAGCTACTTCTGTTTCAGATATTTGTTTTAAAAAAAGAAATGACTGGAGATTAAAAAATAGACTAATTTGGACTAAACAATATTTTACTATTATATCTAAATTTTTATTATGAATACACATTTATTATGAGCATCAAATTAAGCCTATTATTTTTGTTGTCAAATCTAATTGAATACTTTGAATTCTAACATGCAAACGTGATTATTTCAAAAAGCGAGACATTTTAAAATAACATACTCTAGAGTCCTATGATTCTTCCAAAGATAAATTAGTGCATATAAAGAATATTCCAAAATCAATGTAATATTAGTTTCAGAATGCCTTTATATAAAGCAAGAGTTTTCTATTTCTTAAATTTTGGAACATACTATAAAATTTGGTGGTTTTATAAATATATTTCTTAATTCATATCTTTGTTTTAAAATTTAGTGTTTCATAGCAGGTAGTCAATTCACCTTGAATTAATTTTCAAAATTTATATTTTCCTAGAAAATTTTCTATTTAATGTAGGATTTTAAATTTGTTGGTGAAAATATTCTCTTTTGATTTTCTACTTATGTCATGTTAGCTTATAGTTATTGAATACACACATTAGTGTATTTTCATGGGATAAGCATTAAGTACTTAAATGATGTAATATTTGCATAAGTTCTCAGAATTAGTGAATGTTAACTAACAGGGAATGTCCAGGTTATAAATGAAGAAGTTAACAGAGTGGCTAAGTTACATATCATACGGGTGTTAAGACACTAAGTTGAAAGTAAAATCCAGGTGAAAAGTAGGAAAGCAAATCTTTCAGCACTTCTCACCTGCTTTTCTTCAACTAGCCTTGTTGTTTTTATTCCAAATACTGTTTAACTATACATTAAGCTTTAAAAAATATTTTGAACATACTTTTTTAGGGTTTTATTTCTCATTCAATAGTATTTTAGCTATTTTCCTTAGCTTACCTTGTTTATTCTTCAGATTACTCATTATTTTTAGTTTGGTTATAATCTGATCTCAATTTCACTAATATTCTACCTTCTATTTTCCTTATTCATTTTACTTTGAGTTAAATATGTGACTTAATTTCCTCTTGGTGGCAAAACTTAAGATCTACTTCACAAATTTTAATTATGTAATACTTTATTACCAATTATATTTATTATGTCATACATAGGTCTCAGAGCTTATTCAACTGGTAACAGAAAGTTTGTACTGTTTACATTCCTCTTTCTATTTCCACCAAACAGCAGCCCCTGGCAACTACTTTTCTATCTCTTTCCACTAGTTCAATTTAAAAATATAATATTTATTTATTTGACAGAGGTCACAAGTAGGCAGAGAGGCAGGCCAGAGAGAGGGTGGGGGAGAGCAGGCTCCCTGTCAAGCAGAGAGCCCGATGTGGGGCTCGATCCCAGGACCCTGAGATCATGACCTGAGCTGAAGGCAGAGGCTTAACCTACTGAACCACCCAAGTGTCCCTAATTTTTCTTTTTTAAGATTCCACATATAAGTGCTTCCATGCCATATTTGTCTTTCTCTGTCATCTTATTTTACTTAGCATAATATCTTCCTGCTTTATCCATGTTGTCATAGCTGGCAGGATTTCCATTTTTTTAAGGCTGAATATTATTGAATACAATATATAAATCATATTGTCCTTATCAATACTATATATTGTCAATATATATATCAGATTTTCTTCAACCCTTAATCCATTAACAAAGACATAGGATGTTTCCAGACCTTGCAGTTATGAATAATGTCACAATGAACCTAGAAGTACAGATGACTCTTAAAATAGTGACCTCATTACCTTTAGCTATATGCCCAGAATTGGAATTGCTGGATCAATTTTAATTTCTTGAGGAACCCACATCCTGTTTTCAGTAGTGGATGTGGCAGTTAACATTCTCACCAACAAGAGAAGGGAACACTTTTCTCCACATCCTCGCCAACACTTGTTGTTCTTCATTTCTTTTTCTGATAGTTCATTGTTGCAATTTAGAAACATAACTGATTTACATATGCTGGTTTTGTATCCTGAAACATTACTGCATTCATATATTAATTTTAACAGTTTTTGGACGGAGTGTTTAGGATTTTCCTAATACAATATCATGTTATCTACAAATAGACAATTTTATTTCTTCTTTTCTAATTTGGGTGCCTTTTCTTTTTTCTTGCCCATTTGCTCCAGTTATGACTTCCAGAGCTATGTTAAATAGGACTGGTAATAGTGGGTAAACTTATTTTGATCTGAAAGGAAAAGCTTTGAGATTTTTAGCATTGTGACTGATGTTAGCTTTAGACTTGCCATCTATGGACTTTATTATGTTGACCTATGTTCCTCTATACCCAATTTTTTGAGATTTTTTATCATGACAAGATGTTGGATTTTGTCAAATGCTTCTTCTGCATCTATTGAGATGATCATATGATTTTACTTTTTATAAGGATATCAGCCTTGCTTTTATTTATTTTTTTAAAATTTTATTTATTTATTTGACACAGAGAGAGTGAGCGAACACACATAAGGGAAGCAGCAGGCAGGGAGAGGGAGAAGCAGGCTCCTTACTGTGCAGGGAGCCTGATGCAGGGCTTGATCCCAGGACCATGGGTACATGACCTGAGCTAAAGGCAGACACATAACCACTGAGCCACCCAGGCATCCTTAATTTTAAAATCTAAGGCATAGAGGCACGTGGGTGGCTCAGTGGGTTAAGCCTCTGCCTTTGGCTCAAGTCATGATCCCAGAGTCCTGAGATCGAGCCCTGCATCTGGCTCTCCGCTCAGCAGGGAGCCTGCTTCCCCTTCTCTCTCTGCCTACTTGAGGTCTCTCTCTCTCTCTGTCAAATAAATAACTAAAAAATCTTAAAAAAAAGAAAAGAAACATCTTAAAAAAAAAAAAAAGAAAAGAAAACCTAAGGCATAAAAGCAAGCATTGAGTCACAATTTTTCTTTTGTAGATTTATTTTATCACAACCCAAACCCACCCCAAAATATAAGAATATGGTAATAAGAATATTTATTACATCATTATTTTGGATTTTTAAAAAAGACATAATATTAAAGTCCATCTGTTGAAGCATAATTAAGTTAATTGTCATTCTTTTGTAATACAAAAGTCTACACTTCTACTTTAAAATTTTTTTGAGATTTTATTTATTTATTTGAGAGACAAAGACAGTGAGAGAGAGCATGAGTGAGAAGGTCAGAGAGGGAAGCAGACTTCCTGTGGAGCTGGGAGCCAAAGGCAGTCACCCAACTAACTCAGCCATCCAGGCACCCCTACACTTCTACTTTAAAATGAGTAAGTTTTGTATCAATTAACTTGGAAGAATAACCATGATATTTAATCAAGTAAGAAAATCAAGTTGTTAAGTTGGTACTGAATTTCAGGTCTGGAAAATTTATTTAATATAAGCCTACTACTTTTCCTCTAGTAAAACAACACACTATTACACAATTAATCAGGTTTCTCTACTCTTCTCGATATTAAAATCCAAAACCTGAAAATTAGATTATCTACCTCTATCAATACTGCACAAACTGGCTTTAAAAAGTAATCTTGTAGAGGGGGAAGTTTGGTTGGTGGAGCAACTGCCTTTGGCTCAGGTCATGATCCGGGAGTTTTGGGATGGAGTCCCGCATTGGACTCCCAGCTCCTTGGGGAGTCTGCTTCTCCCTCTGAACTTCTCCCCTTTCATGCTCTCTCTCACTGTCTCTCTCAAATAAATAAATAAAATCTTTTTATTAAAAGGTATTGTTGTAGAAATTAAACCATTTTCTTCCAAACCTTAATAAACAGAGGAAGGTGACGATACTAGAAGGTAAGTCTACCAGGCAGCTATTAGTTCTCTGTCTGATTAGCAATTACATGAAATACAAGTTGCACAACATTCACCCATAGATTATTGCATTATTTATATATTACCAAGAAGTACCCCCATAGAGGGGATAAATGACTTTCATATAAGTATAAAAGAATCATCTCATGGAAAACCTATTATTAAAATGTTCCACACAGAAAATGTCCAGAATATATCTAAGGAAGGCATGTTTCTTTCCCATGTACTTCCCAGCCCTCTTGAAATGGCTTCTTCTCAGTTCTACCTATTAAAATTCTGAATATCCTTTATTGCTCATCTTGCCAATCAGCAGCTCTTAAGACTTCCTTGGTGATCATGGCACTGGTTTCCTCTGCTATCTCTCTCTGAAAACAGGAAGCATTTCTTTGTTCCTCTTTATCCCATGTTATACTCTCTGTTTATATGTCATATGTTTTTAGCTGATAGAAATATAGGCCTTGGCTTTGGGGTAGCCATGTAATATAGTACGAAGAACATATGCCACAGAGCTAGGTACATGTGGATTCAAATTCTGTTTCCACATTTTCACTCCAACAAGAACTCAAGTAAGTCAAGTACTTTCTCTGAGATTAATTTTCTCAGCTGTGATTGAATAAATATCTCATATGTTTAACATTAAATGAGAACAAGACATATAATAAAAATGGTGCTCATTCTGTTCCTGCACTGCCCTACTAGACTTAGTTCATTGAAGTTAGGGACATGTTTTATTCTTATTCATATCTATTATACTGTTTATAATACAACTATTTATAAAACTTTTCAATAAATATTTAAGGATAAATTCAGTGGTTTATTTCATCTGAACAATAGAAAGCATTACTTTCTTGAGCTACAAAATGATATGTGCAAGGTAACAATATTGATATTATCCAGGCAAAATGAATTGAATAGAATATATAAACATTCTAAAGGTATTCTGTAATATTTTTGCAGTAGCTATTTGTAATCTCTGTGTCATGATGAACTCTATTTTATATTAATTTTTCAATCTTAGGTATTTTCTGTTCAATGAGTTTACTCAGTTTGATACTTAAATGCTGTCTTAAATATTAAATAACAAGAACTACAATCAAAGTTTTACAAAGGCTTATGTATATCCTCTACAACAGTGTGAATTCTAATGTAAAACTTAATTTGATAGCCACATCACATAACATATATTTAAAGTTTATTAAGCCTTGATATCTGAAATGGTTAAGCTCACATCCGTGACTCCATTTCAACTGTTTATATTTGATCTAGAAAGAAAATTATTTAAATTGTCATTTTTAATGTTAATGACATGACTTTTCCTATTAACATTTTATCTCTCCTACTTTATTCAAGTGTTATAGGATAGTTATTTAGTAAATACCTCTTGAATAAGTAAAAAAAATCAAATATAGATACAGATAATTTCAGTTACAAATTGGAAAGTGAGGGTTTTTAATGAGCATAATAAATAATTGGACAAAAATATCCTAAGGTTACTTAAACTATTCAAAATGAAATAGAAGTTCAAAATAATTTCATGTCTGATTATTATTTTTTTATAAGAAAACAACAACCAGAGCCAATGTCCATTTTCATTAGTGGAATATTCAGATGAAAGTATCTTGATATATCTTGTTCATTCAGTTCATCCCTCTGGTGTGGTCTCCTCTCCACCTCTGAATCCACAGCCCTCAATCTTCTTCCACAACTATCTCTCTTTATTTACTAACTTTCACTGTGCAGTCAGAGGATTTTCAATCTTTCATAAGGCTTGGTTATCTTAAGCCGTTCTCAACCTACACATAAATACTTGCTTTTTAAAAAATGATCTTCTATAAAGATATATTTTATTATTGTAGGGATATCTGAAAGAATGCATTTCAGAAAGAAAATTACAAACTGTAGTGAGGAAGGGAAATATATATATATATATATATATATATATATATATATATATTTGAATTAGGTAAGATAATTAAGAATAACTTTAAATGACGGAAGAAGAGAAGCTTTAATTGCTCCTCTCACATATCCAATGTCATTCTGCTCTACTCCCTGTAAAGACCAGGGTGAAAGTGAACACATCTACTGCTTACTCTAGCCTTCACACAAGAAAAGTCACATATCTAACAACTCACATGGATATTTCACTGGTATTTGATACTAATATGGCATAGGTTGCTAACTCTTTAATTCTGATTGTATCATCTTTTGACCTGACTGAGCCCAGAGTGATAGAACTCATTTTTCTGTCTCTATGTACTAAGCAGCCTCATTGGGAGCTATTCTGCAAGCTGTTTGGCAAGATTTCTAAAATTCACAGATTATAGCTTTCTGCCTGCAAGTGGGTAGATATGTGAAGCTGACATTAACTTGTGAATCAAGATATCATCAGTTCAGGGTGGGAAAATGAGGACTTACACACCGATACTATCCACTTATTATATATTCATATTTGGAAACCTAAAAAGCCATTTCTTGTCTATCTATTGAATCAATGCATTGACACTCACTTGGTAATTAGTTTACTACACAAAGAGCTAACAGGATATCAAGATCATATCAAAGATATGAATACCAAGTTTATGCATTACATCAATAGCTTGATTCTCATGAAGTAATCTTTAGCTATGTATTCTTTAAGCAAGACACTGAACCTCAAATCCAAAATATGGCTGCACATATATAAAAATATATATAAAGATTTTGATTCAGAATAAGCTCACTATGAATAAATATTTAAAAAGTGTTATCTTAAATGCTGTTATACAAAAATAACTTGTAGGATGAGTAAAAATATTTTCAAACATTATCTTGTGTTCTAGTCATAGTATGCTTAAAATGTTAAGTTTATCAATACAGTTATTAATTCATGCTTTCATTGAACAAGTCAATGCATTTTTATTGTGATCTTTTATCTAAGAGACATCAAGGAATAGACATGAACAAGACAGAAAAGCAGACACTTAACAAGAAAATATACAAAAAAATAATTGAGTATACTGATAATGATTAAAAAGGAATCAGATGAGATAATTGTAGAGTCTGACAGACATAAACCTAGAGGTTTGGGGGACAGTATACTGAGATGGTGACAATCAACCAAACAAGTCTGAGAATAAGCCAGCTTGGGAAAAACAAGGAAGAGCATTTAAGTCTCTGAGTGAAAATTTAGAATTAGGAAAAAATGTAGCAGCTTAGAGAAATTAAATAAAGGGTAGGCATTGAGTCTAGAATGCAATGAGTAAGGAAAAGTGAGAATAAGACTCCATATTTAGGCTTAGGTCATGACCTAGGGTTGTGAGATCGAGCCCTCCATTAGGCTCCCTGCTCAGTGGGGATTCTGCTTAAGTATTCCCTCTCCCTCTCCCTTTGCTCTTGCCCCTGATCTCTCACTCCCTCTCTCTCTCTCAAATAAATTAATAAATCTAAAAAGAAGAAGAAGAAGAAGAAGAAGAAGAAGAAGAAGAAGAAGAAGAAGAAGAAGAAGAAGACATAGAGTCCAAATCATGCTGTGCCTTTTTCCTTTTGGCAAGAATAATATTGAATATTTCCTGAGCAATTACTATATGCCAGGTACTATTCTAAGTGCTGCATATAAATTAGTTCATTTACCCCTCACAACAATCTTTTTTTTTTTTTTAAAGATTTTATTTGACAGAGATCACAAGTAGACAGGGGGTGGGGGGAAGCAGGCTCCCTGCTGAGCAGAGAGCCTGATGTGGGGCTCTATCCCAGGATCCTGAGACCATGACCTGAGCCAAAGACAGAGGCTTAACCCACTGAGCCACCCAGGCACCCTGCACAACAATCTTTTGAGAAAGGAACACTTATCTGTATTTAACAATGAGAGGATGAAACGAAGAGTTAAGTAAATTGTTCAAAACCCTAACACCCGTAAGTCTCTGAGTCAGGATTCTAAACTAAGCAGGCTTATAGAGAACATTCTTTCTTAACAACTATGATACGCTTCTTGCAATCAGTTAATTGCATAGGTTTTATTAAAGAAATAATGTGATATGCTTCAAAGGTCATAAACAATGGATTAAATAGGACACAAGGGTGATGTGGGTTTGACTCTTTTCTCTTTAATGTTTACCATAGCTAGTATGCAAAAAAAAAAATGGTTTAGAGGACAAGAATTAAGAATATAAACAGAGAGATCAAAAAAGATGCTGTCATATTCATTCAGACCTAGAGTTGATGGTGGCTTGAACTAGATGGGGGAGGGGGTGGTCCACGGCCATGTAGACAAGAGGAAGGATAGACCTGCCATATTTATTTCAGACTAGAAGTGACAAGACTTCTCAATGTGAGAGAGAGTTGGGTATTCAGGAATGTTATTGATGATTATGGCTAGAGCAATTGTATAAATGATGTTTCCACTGACTAAAAGAATAAAAACTAGAAGCATTCCAGACTTACAGAGGGCAACTGATTATGGGACTTTAAAGTTGTCAGTGGTTTATGAGAATTATAGTCGCAGTGAAGGGCTAGTAGTTGAAGGGAAAAGGCATAGCTTAAATAAATTCAGGAGGCTTTTTTTTTAATTTATTTATTTATTTGACAGACAGAGATCACAAGTAGGCAGAGAGGCAGGCAGAGAGAGAGGAAGGGAAGCAGACTCCCTGCTGAGCAGAGAGCCCAATGTGGGGCTCAATCCCAGGGCCCTGGGATCATGACCTGAGCCGAAGGCAGAGGCTTTAACCTACTGAGCCATGCAGGCGCCCCCAGGAGGCTTAAGCTGAGAAAAAAAGGCTCAAAGAGAAATACAATAACAGTATGAAAGTATTTCATATAAAAGAATTATTCCTCCATATATATCGACACCATTCAATATGGTAGCACTAGCTAAATGTAGCTATTTTACACTTGAAAATGAACTAGTATGGGGGCACCTGGATGGCTCAGTTGGTTAAGTGTCTGACTCTTGATTTCAGCTCAGTTGGTGATCTCATTGGTCATGATATCATGGGTCCTGAGAAACCTCACATCAGTCTCCCTAGTCAATGGGAAGTCTGCTTAGAACATCCCTCTCTGCCCCTCCCACTTGAGACCAAGAGACCTCTCTCTCTCTCTAAACTAAACGAATAAATCTTAAAAAAAGAAAAATGAAAGAAATTAGCCAGTATGACAAAAGAACTGAAGTTTAAATTGTATTTCATTTTCATTCATTTATATAATTTAAATAACAACAGGTGGCTAGGGGATATTGTATGAATAATAAAGACATATTTGGTCAAAAAAGTATGAATTTAGATACTGGCTGAGCCTGAGGTAGACATTTCTAGGGAACTGGGATGGAATGTCTGAAAAGATAACAAATCATCTTCCTATATGAATGTTGAGATTTCTTTACCTGCTGAAATTTGTGTACTGTGAGACATTCTTTAACTCTTGAAGATGATATAGCCTCTTGTTGGAATTGCTTCCACTTTTATAATCTGTTCATTTATCTTCCCACAGTCTTTAACCCAATCACAGTAAAATTCTTAAGCAGAAGAATATAATGGTTGTGTAATTGTTGCTGAGTTATATATCATTGTTATAGGGCAGAGATTAAAATGATTGTGATAAAGAGAGGGGAGGTAGCTATGATATCTACTGAAAAGTCCATTGACACATTGCCTTTCATCCTATTCTCTGATACCTGGATCCACTTTATGCACTAGAAAAGAGCACTGCAAAGTCCATCCAAGTACATGAGTGCTCTATGGATGCGTGGCCCAAACACTCTAAGCAAATCACAAGTACACAACTTTAAGTTATTCGTTTTGCTTAGCCAAAGTTTAAAACTTAATCTTCAAGGAGGGTCCATATATTATTATTTTAAGTGTTTACTTAAATGTATGATTTATTTAATTTATTATTTATTGTCCATTTATTATCTATCATTTGTATTTATTTCAATGTATTATATTTACCTTTTTAAATTAAAAGGATGTATATAAATGTAATTGTCTGAATTTCAGCATATTTGAGAGTGAGTTATTTTTCACATTCAAGCTGATTCTAAATACCACACTGAATCTGTAGTGCAGAGAAAATTTTTTACCATAGGCTCATTTTCTTAGATGTGATCAGGCTCTTGGTGGCAGAATTGATAAGCAGTGCAGAGACAACACAGATGGAAACAAAGACACATTGACTTGTATTGCTCTTGTAGACTACAGCTAAAGTAACTACCATATAAAAATGCCTGCACTAGAATCATTTCTAATCATATATATCCTGAATAACATTATCAATCTACGCTGAAACCCATTATTTGTCTTCATACATCCGCTGGTGTTGATAACATCTTTCACTAACCAGAATATTTTTGGTACCATATAAATGTCTGGCCATAGGTCCATAACCTCTTAGGCTCCCTTATCATGATATGTTCACACCACTCAACCTCAACTACTCACATGAATTTTAGGTAAATAATCTATCAGTTTGGTCATAACAACATCTAGCCTTAATAGTGTATTCAACTAGGGCTCTTTGAGACCAATTTATAATTCACTAGCTATGTAAAAATATAGAAATGGCTCTATGTTATTATGACATCAAGTAAATATTTTCTATTCTTGGAAATAACAGAGCTATAATATTGAAAGCATCAACCGAGTGATCAGGCTCAAAGGATGAAATATAAAAAATAATTCCCAGCAAAAAGAAGCTCTCTAAAAATATAGGAAAAAAACAGAACCCATGTAAGGCTATTAAGCTTTGTGCAAGTAGAATGACTCTAATGAGATAAAATAAGCCAAGTCAAATAACAAGGTTATTTTGAGTTCAATGTCATACTTTATTCCATAATTCATTTAGTCCATTATTTGTTCCTACTACCTGAGTATTACAGAGTGATCTGAACACATGACTAATCATTTTGTCATTAGAGAAAGGAGTAAACCTTCACTTTATTTCAAAAAGAGGAAAAAAAGGCAAAAACATACAATTTAGCATGTTTTTAGTATTATGATGAAAATAACAACTTGTTCAAAAGATCGACAGCTAAAAATAAATATGAGCATCCTCTTCAATTTTCACTTAATCAATGCTATAAACTTTTGTACTGCACATTTTTGGATCTATTATTCTTTTTAAATTGAAAGACAATGGTAGATTTTAATATTAAATAACATATTTATAACACTACTAGATTAATTGATAAAAAATGGCACAAGCAAGTGTAAGGTTGTAAGCATTAGTCATTCATTCACTTTGGAAATTCAATATATCTAGTTATCAGGGGTTATATTGTCTTCCAAGGAAATAAAAAAAATAGATTATTTGTTTCTAAATTATAATGCAAGGGAGAGCCCTGCTGGCGGACTTTTATAGATGCATCAAATGGATTCATAATTGAAGCAAACTATCTTAGGAAAAACAACAGTGAAATGTATAATATATTTGATTGTTTTTTGGCTCCATTATCTTCTATATTCTAGAATTGAATCTCATTAGGTTTTAACTCAATGCGCACCTTACTTTTGAGGGAATACAGCACATTCTCTGCAATTTGCCTCACTTTCTATGGGGATTTTATACAGTTAGGAAAATAGAATACATGGTCTATTTTCAAGAATGACAAAGCAATTCTACTGAAATATAGAACTTATTAAAATATGTTACTCACTAAATGAAGTTAAACATCTTGACTTCTTGATTTGCACTGTTTACTTCCTGTACTTAAAAGCTCCTTGTAACTACCTCTAGAGAATTTAAAATATTTTATTTTTATTTATTTATTTGACAGACAGAGATCACAAGCAGGCAGAGAGGCAGGTAGAGAGAGAGGGAGGAAGCAGGCTCCCTGCTGAGCAGAGAACCCGATGCGGGGCTCCACACTGCACTAAGTTAAGAGAAAAGTAGCTTATTTCCTATGCAAAATCACATTCATGTAAGCATTGAGTAAAGGAGAGCAACAGGACACTAGAGGGAGTGCAGTAAATCTTCTATTCTTTAATGGGAATTACTTTACTTGTTATTTATTTGTTTGAAGTCAATGTGCAGAAACAGAAAAAAATGTACATATTTAAATATAAATGGAAACATTTTTAGGGTCAAGATTTTAATATTATCTACCACATTGCACTGCACTCTTTGCTTGTCTTGATACTTGAATGAATATTTGAGAGTTAATTATACATTTAGGAAAATGGTAGTAGCAACATTTCATACTGAAGTATATAAAACTGAATAATGTATTAAAGCCTGAGGCATTGTCTTAAAAAATGGAAAATTGAAAGCCAGCAAATATATTAATACAAAGTCAAAAAAAGGACATAAGATTTCTACCATTAATCAAAATTTTAGATTTGCTGGTATGGTAACATGGTAAGCAAAATTTCACCATAGAGGAACTGGTGAGCTACCATATTAAATTTTTCTATTGTCTTAAGATGCTAACCTATGGAAATTTCGAAACAAGGTGCTTGAGGCAAAATAGTTTTTGTAAAATGGAGGAAATGGGTGATCACTGTGAAAATTGAGATTTTATTTATGCTTAATATTTATTAAAATAATTTTAATTATGTATTATAATGTCATATTACTAAAATATAGAGGGTAAATAAGAACATATACTTATAGTTACAAATAATACAATATAAGTAATTATATTTTTTCAATGTCTTTGATGCTGTATGTGCAATAAGGAGGCTGTAGTGTATGCATAAGAATGGTTTGATATGAGCGTAGAGGCCTTTCTCTTTCCAGAAGTTGCTTTAATTTAGTGTTATACACAAAGACATAACCTGGATTGAGGCACTAGAGCTTCAACGTCTCTGATGGCCTAGAGGAAGAGGAGGGTTGGTGAGAATTTAGTAATTCAAAAATAAAGCTAACTCCCGAGCACTCTTTAGAGGAGATTATATCTCTTTATAGGCAGACCCTGTCATTTCAGCCTTCCACTTAATACTTAATATCCAAAATAGGCTTTTAAGTACTCAGACTTAAGTCCTTTGTCTCTTCCACTGATAAGGCAAGGGGAAGAAGGAGTGGGAGAGAAGGCAAAAAAGATTAGAAGGAGAAGAACAAAAAAAAGGAAAAGACTAGGAGAAGGAGGAGTACAAGAAGGAAGTGCAGGAAGGAGGAGGGAATGAGAAGGGAAAAGGGAAGGAGAGAGGAAAGAAATGGCAATCGGGGGGCGGGGGGGGGGGGACCATGTGGTGCAGTCAGTTAAGCATCAGACTCTTGCTTTAGGCTCAAGTTGTAATCTCAGGGTCATGAGATCAAGCCCTGTTTGGGGCTCCATGCTCATCACAGAGTCTGCTTGAGACTCGCTCTCCTCTAGCCCCCCCACCCCCCGCCTCCATCTCTCTCATTCTCTCTGTCTCTCAAATAAATAAATAAATCTTTAAAAAAAATAACAATCATGGGGCACCTGGGTGGCTCATTCAGTTGAGCATCTGCCTTTGGCTCAGGTCGTGATCTCAGGATCCTAGGATCCAGTCCCATATCCGACTCCCTGCTCATCGGGGAGTCAGCTACTCCCTCTGACCCCGTCCCATCTCTCCTGCTCACCCTCTCTCTCTCAAATAAATAAATAAAATCTTTAAAAAAATAACAATCAAAGTGTTAAGGGCCGCTATGAATGGCCAGTTCATGCTGTGCCAATTCACCTTTTTACATGGTTTTGTCTCTTTGTTGTTGCTGTGTATGTGTGTGTGTACCCGCACATGTGCATGGACAGTGAGCACTGTGTTAGAGCGAAGCAGCTATGTTTATGGGAAATGAATCAGTTTGTCCCTCCACACCATCTGTAGCCACACCCAAGCTTGAACCAACATCACCCCAGAGGCAAACATCCGAGGAATAAGATGAATCATAACATTTTTGCAGTAAAATGCCTGGTGTGATGCTGGCTTTACCTTTATAAAATTCTAAAACAGTTGTTTAGAACTCTCTAGAAATATGCTTCTTTTATACATATATATTATATAGTAGATACTTTTTTTATAATACATGTAAACTTTAAGTATGAGTTTTTAGTTCAAGTGTAATATATGGCAATTATAATACCAAACATATCAGTGAAAGTTTGTAAGAGAGTATGTTCAGAGAATCTGTTTTTATAATTATAATCAGAATAATTTATTGTTAAAAATAGGATTGCCCTGTACAAAATTAGAAAATGACATAAAAATTTTCATGCATTAGACATTCACATTAAATTATGTATTATAACAGTAGTATTCTTTTGATTATACCAAAATGTACTCTGAGTCTCCCCACATAGGATTTATGTGAAATACATTTTCCTCTAGACAACTGTCTTTGTCCATTCAGGCTGTGATAATAAAATACCACAGATTGAATGGCTCATAGGCAACATAAATTTATTGCTCACACTTCTGGGGTCTGGAAGTCCAAGACCAAGGCACTAGATGATTCTGTCTGGTGAGGACCCTCCTCCTAGTTCATAGCTAGTATCCCCTCACATAGTGGAAAGGACTAAGGATCTCTATGGGGTCTCTTTCATAAGAATACTAATCCTGCTTGTGAGAGATTTACTAGCCTGACTTAAGGACATCCCAAATGCCCCACCTTCTAATCTTTGGGTGTATAGAATTTCATCATATGAATTTTGGAGGGACAAAAATATTCAAACCATAGCAGCAATCAAAGGGCATAATAGCAGCACTGGGACTCCTTGTAAGTATTGAAGATTATACTTTAATTCTACCTTCTCCCTTGCTTTAACTAACATTGACTGAAAGGAAAGATCAACAACTTCTAATTAACATTTCAGAAATGGAATTAAAACTACTCAGAATATAGCTTCCCTGCGAACTTTAGTAATGTTTTCCTTATCCCTAAAAAAGGATTTCTTTTCTTTTATAAAGTAGCTAAGATTTAAAATTATCAAGTCAGAACTTTCCAAATTGACATGTATCTTATCTAGTTAACACTGATTTTATTAGGAACATTAAATGTCAAATCATATAACAAGGACTTTTTATCCTTCTTACCAAAGATTATTTTGAATGCTTGAATGAATGTTTAATTTTTGAAAAGTAGCATATCAGAATTAGCCATTACTAACTGAATTAATTAGCCATTGCTAAATTAGAATTTGTCCCTGCAAATATATCTCAGAAATATTGATTTTGCTATTCTGAAAGAATCTATAGCTATTATTACTTCATATTATTATAATAAGGTATTAAAATGGAAGTTTCATTAATGCATTGAAGTGCAATAGAAATCACATTACAAAGTGAGTTGGTAGACTATGATAAAAATTTCTAAATTATCAGGTTGGCAACTGGTTACTAATTGCTGAGATGACACACAGGTCAAATCTATAAAAATTTTCTGAGTCCAAGCTGAGAAATTAAAAGATGAAGGGTAAGCTGGTTAGTTGTTGAAAAAGAAGTGGCCTTGCTGGGCAGAGGATGCCTCCTGTGGCCATCCATAAAAGAGAGGAACGTCAAGTTATCTTGGATACCGATCTTAAGAAATTAAGAGACTTAACTTGAGAGAAAATCAAGAGCTCACAGGATTCTTCATAGTTGTGAAGTGATCAGTCAGGAGAGAGTTGCATTTGGCTAACAAGGGCGAGTGAGGGATTCTTGGCGACACAGGAGCCAAATTCTGAAGAAATCATGACAACACAAAAGAAAAAAAACTGCATTAAACCTGCCAGTCCCCAGTGACACAACTAGGCTGCCTTCCTCAACTATAATCCTCTTCACCCTGGTCCATCTCAAATCAACTTGTCCTATTCTTCCACACTGGCTAACCAGGAAGCGAGGAGAGATGAGATCACATGCACATGCTCTCTTAGTGCAGACTTCTAGTAAATAATAGGCCAAGGCTGGGAGATAAAGCTTGATTATAAGATAAGTGGAATCTTCTTACTACTCACCTAGAATATCTTACATTTCCTGAGTGTGACCAAAAACGTCATCTCATAGCAGGAAGAACATCTCTTCTCTTGAATAAACTTAAAGGACAGTGGGAGATAAAACAAAGTTGTTTTATAAATAGGTCCCATTAATAGTACTTCTTTCAATGAACAACATACAAAATTAATGAATTTATAAAATAACATTTCTGTAATCAATATTATTTAGAATATAATATTCAATCATATTTCATATATAGTGTTTATACAAAGACAAAATTAATGTTTTTTTTCTGATTTTTTATGCAATATGTATGTACCCTCCTTAATACCCACTAGACTCACTTATCCCCCCACCCCCTTCCCGTCCAAAACCCTCAGTTTGTTTTTCAGAGTCCACAGTCTCCCATGCTTCTCCTCCTCTGCTGATTTCCCTGAATTCACTTTTCCTTTCCTTCTTCTAATGTCCTTCATGTTATTCCTTATGCTTCACAAGTAAGTGAAACCATATGATAACTGACTCTCTCTGCTTGACTTATTTCACTCTATATCTTCTCCAGTCCTGCCGATGTTGATACAAAAGGTGGGTATTCTTTCTAATGGAGGCATAATATTCCATTCTATATATGAACCATATCTTCTTTATCCATTCTTCCGTTGAAGGGCATCTTGGTACTTTCCACAGTTTGGCGACTGTGGCCATTGCTACTATGAACATTGGGGTAGAAATGGCCGTTCTTTTCAATGCATCTGTATCTTTGGGGTAAATACCCAATAGTGCAATTGCAGTGTCATAGGGTACTCTATTTTTAATTTCTTAAGGAATCTCCACACTGTTTTCCAAAGTGGCTGCACCAACTTGTATTCCCATCAACAGTGTAAGAGGATTTCCCTCTCTCCACATCCTCTCCAACAGTTGTTGTTTACTGTCTTGTTAATTTTGGCCATTCTAACTGGTGTAAGGTGGTATCTCAATGTGCTTTTGATTTGAATCTCCCTGATGGCTAACAATGATGAACATTTTTTCATGTGTCTGTTAGCCATTTGTATGTCTTCTTTGGAGAAGTGTCTGTTGATGTCTTCTGCCCATTTTTTGACATGATTATCTGTTTTTTGGAGTGTTGAGTTTGAGGAGTTCTTTATAGATCTTGGGTATCATCCCTTTGTCTGTACTGTCATTTGCGAATATCTTCTCCCATTCCGTGGGTTGCCTCTTTGTTTTGTTGACTGTTTCCTTGGCAGTGCAGAAGCTTTTGATCTTGATGAAGTCCCAAAAGTTTATTTTCACTTTTGTTTCCTTTGCCTTTGGAGACATGTCTTGGAAGAAGTTGTTGTGGCTGATGTTGAAGAGGTTACTGCCTATGTTCTCTTCTAGGATTTTGATAGAGTCCTGCCTCACATTGAGGTCTTTTATCCATTTCAAGTTTATTTTTGTGTATGGTGTAAGAGAATGGTCAAGTTTCATTCTTCTATACATAGCTGTCCAATTTTCCCAGCACCAATTATTTTCAACATTTCCTTAGTGATCCAGGGTCTTTTCTGGTTCCATACAAATTTTTGGATTGTTTGTTCCAGCACTTTGAAAAATGCCAATGGAATTTTGATCAGATGGCATTGTAAGTATAGAATTCTCTGGGCAGTATAGACATTTTAACAATGTTTATTCCTCTGATCCATGAGCATGGAATGCTTTTCCATCTTTTCATGTCTTCTTAAACTTCTTTCATAAGTGTTCTGTAGTTCCTCGAGTACAGATCCTTTACCTCTTTAGTTAGGTTTTTTCCCAGATATCTTATGGTTCTTGGTGCTATAGTAAATGGAATCAATTCTCTAATTTCCCTTTCTGTATTTTCATTGTTAGTGTATAAGAAAGCAGCTGATTTCTGTGCATTGATTTTGTATCCTGCCGCATTACTGAATTGCTCTGTGAGTTCTAGGAGTTTGGGGGTGGAGTTCTTTGGGTTTTCTATATAAAGTATCACGTCATCTGCGAAGAGAGAGAGTTTGACTTCTTCTTTGCCAAACTGAATACCTTTTATTTCTTTTCATTGTCTGTTTGTTGTTGCTAGGACTTCTAGTACTATGTTGAACAACAGTGGTGAGAGTGGGCATCCTTGTTGTGTTCCTGATCTCAAAGGGAAGGCTGCCAGCTTTTCCCCATTGAGAATGACATTTGCTGTGGGTTTTTCATAAATAGATTTTATAAAGTTGAGGAATGTTCCCTCTATCCCTATACTTTGGATTGTTTTAATCAAGAAAGGATGCTGTATCTTGTCAAATGTTTTTCTGCATCAATTGAGAGGACTATGTGGTTCTCTCTTCTCTTACTGATTTGTTCTGTCACGTGGATTGATCTGTGAATGTTGAACCACACTTGCATCCCAGGGATAAATCCCACCTGCTCATGGTGGATAATCTTTTTAATGTACTGTTGGATTCTATTAGCTAGGATCTTGTTGAGAATCTTGACATCCACATTCATCAGGGATATTGATCTGAAATTCTCCTTTCTGGTGGGGTCTTTGCCTGGTTTGGGGGTCAGGGTAATGCTCACTTCATAGAAAGAGTCTCAAAGTGTTCTTTCTCTTTCTATTTTTTTTGAAACAGCTTCAGGAGAATAGGTATTATTTCTTCTTCAAATGTTTGGTAGAATTTTCCAGGGAATCCACCAGGTCCTGGGCTCTTGTTTTTGGGGAGGTTTTAGATCACTGCTTCAATCTCATTACCAGACATTGGTCTATTCAGGTTGTCAATTTCTTTCTGTTTCAGTCTTGGAAGTTTATAGGTTTCCATGAATCCATCCATTTGTTCTGGCATATACCTGTTGATAATAATGTCTGATGATTGTTTCTATTTCCTTGGTGTTAGTTGTTATCTTGCCCCTTTCATTCATAATTTTATTGATTTGTGTCCTCTCTCCTTTCTTTTGGATTAGTTTGGCCAGTGGTTAATCGATCTTATTGATTCTTTCAAAGAATCATCTTCTAATTTCATTAATGTGTCTACTGATATCTCTAGTTTCTATCTCATTGATCTCTGTTTTAATCTTGATTATTTTCCTTCTTGTGCATGGTGTTGGCTTAATCTGTTGTTGATTTTCCAGTTCTTTAACACGTAAAGAGAGCTGGTGGATTGGGGATTTTTCAGTTTTTTTGAGTGAGACTTGGATGGCTATGTATTTCCCCCTTAGGACCCCTTTGCCATATCCCATAGGTTTAGGACCAATGTGTCTTCATTCTCATTGGTTTCCATGAATTGTTTAAGTTCTTCTTTGATTTTCTGGCTGATCAAATATTCTTGAGTGGAATGGTCTTTAGCTTCCAAGTGTTTGAATTCCTTCCAAACTTTTTCTTGTGGTTAAATTCCAGTTTCAAAGATTTGTGGTTTGAGAATATGTAGGGAATAATCTCAGTCTTTTGGTATCAGTTAAACCCTGATTTGTGACCCAGTATGTGGTCTATTCTGGAGAAAGTTCCATATACACTTGAGAAGAATGAATATTCTGTTGTTTTAGGATGGAATGTTCTGCATATATCTATGAGGTCCATCTTGTCCAATATGTCATTCAAAGCTCTTGTTTCTTCATTGAGTCTCTGCTTGGATTATCTGTCTATTACTGAGAGGGCATGTTAAGATCCCCTACAATTAATGTATTCATATCAATATGACTATTTTGATTAACTGTTGGCTTATGTAGTTGGCTGCTTTCATATTGGGGACACAAATATCTACAATTTTTATATCTTCTTTGTGCATAGACCCGTTAAGATTGATATAGTGTCCTTCTGTATTTCTGACTATAGTCTTTAGTTTAAAATCTAAGTATCTGATATGGGAATCGTTACTCCAGTTTTCTTTTGAGGCCTGTTGGCATGAAAGATGGTTCTCCGTCCCTTCACTTTCAGTCTGGATGTATCTTTAGATTCCAAATGTGTCTCTTGTATATAGCATATGGACAGGTCCTGTTGTTTTATCCAGTCTGCAACCCTGTGTCATTTTATGGGAGCATTTAGGCCATTCATGTTGAGAGTGATTATTGAAAGATAAGTTTTTATTGACATCACGTTGCCTGTGAAGTCCTCATTTCTATAGATTTTCTCTGTAAATTTCTGTTCTATGTCACTCGTGGGTTCTTTCTTCTTTTATAGAATCCCCCTTAATATTTCTTGTAGTACCAGCTTGGTGGTCACATAGTCTTTTAAACCTTGCCAGTTTTGGAAGCTCTTTATCCTTCCACCCATTTTTAATGTCAGCCTTGCTGGATAAAGTATTCTTGGATTCATGTTCTTCTTATTTAGTGCCCTGAATATGTCCTGACAGCCCTTTCTAGGTTTCCAGTTTTCTGTGGACAGATCTGAAGTTATTCTGGTGGACCTTCCTCTGTATGTAAGGATCTCTTCCCCCTAGCTGCCCTCAGAAGCTCTTGTCTTAATGTATGAATAGTTGGTCTCACAATCAAGTGCCTCAAGGTCTTTCTAGACTCATTGATCTTGGGGGGGGGTGTCCTTTCTGTCTCTAGTACACAAACACTTGTTCCATTCCCCATATTGGGGACATTTTCATCCATAATTTGTTCAACTATATCTTCTAGTCTTCTCTCTTTCTCCACCCACCCAGGGATCCCAATAACCTGACGCTGGAATGTTTCATGGTGTCATTTATTTCCCTAATTCTGTTTTCACGGTTTTTAAACTGTTTGTTCTAGGCCTCTTCTTGTCCTTCTTTTCTATCAGTTTGTCTTCTAGATCACTAATTCTATCTTCTGCCTTGGTTACCCTAGCAGTTAGAGTATTTAGATTAGATTGGATCTCATTGATAGCATTTTTAACATCTGCCAGATTGGCTCTCACTTCCACCCTTACAGATTCTATGTTGTCACTAATGTTTTTATCTGATCTAGCCATTGCCTGGATAATTGTTACCCTTTCTGACATATGTCAGAAAGATATGTCCATATCCAATAGTTCTGTGACAAAGGGCACAATCTCTGAATTTTTCCTCTGTTGGGTGTTCCTTTTCCTAGTCATTTTGGTGAGAGGGGATGTATAGCTGAAAATATCAACCACTATCCAGGCAAGGTGCACTTGCAGTAGAGACACCACTGAAGGAGAGCTAGGGTAGGAAATCCTGAAGTGTAGTTGCTGAGTTTCTAGAGGCTCAACACAAACAACTCTGAGAGTTAAAAACTCCTGGACGAAGAGTCACAAAATGGTCCCACAAGATTTACTTTCCTTTTTCTAATTTTCTAAACTTTATTTACATGGGTGATTTGAAAACCTTTCAAATCATCCACTTTCCTACCATTTTGACAGATAAATTAATGAAATTCAGATAATAAAACTTCTGAGGTAGATTTGTTTACTCTGTGCATTTGATGAAACATCTACTATGAATAGAAGACCTATTTGTTCTAAGATTATAAGAATATCCAAAGCATATTCTTTGTTTTAAAGTAGGTAATTTATAGGTTTGGTAATGACAAAGAAGAAAATTGATGTCAAAGTTTGTGACAAATGTTAATCATTTTTATCAGGCTTTAATGTAAGGAGAAATCCATTAAACACCTATTGTGTGCCTGCTTTCCTTGAGATAAAAAAACTATTAAGATATAAATGCTTCACTAAGTAATGTGATCCAGGAATTGGGGGGGGGGGGGAACCAACTTATAACTAAACACATATTAAAAATGGGCTTCATACACTTGATTCAGACACTTGATATTTTTTACTATATTTTTCCCTTTGGAAAACTCTGCCCCTTTAGTTATCATAATTCCTCTATACACAAATTTTCTTCATAGTTTTCCAGCTTCTCCTCTTTGATGATCATTGTGGACTCTTTCATTTCTACTTGCCCCTTACTCGATGGATTGCCTTTCTCACCAGTCAACCCTTCTCTGGTTATGTGATCCATCATCCCTCCAAGGGGTAGCTAAGATTGCTTAAAATTTAAGTCTTAAATATTTACAAAAACATGAAGTAAAGTAGTTAAGACAATTTTAACTCTTGGTTTAAGAATGGCAACAACAACAAATAAAACATTAAAACATGGACATTAACAACTTAAATTGCACACACAGAAATTAAAAGCTTCATGTCTGAAACATGCACCTGACCTCAAAATGGAGGTCATCTAGTATTTTGCACCAAAGGGACATGGCTCTGTAACAGTTCTGCTTTGAATGCCACATCACCAGATGACTATAGTCTATATATTCTGTTAAAAACATTCAGCAAAACTTCAGATGTGCTTAGCTAACTTCTTACCAAGTAATAACAAAATAACTTTATTTAAAAAAATCAATGGACAGTTAAACCCAACTTTTCCAAAAGGGAATTAACCTTTTCCTCCCACCCCAAACTGAACTCCTCTTGAGTTCTTTTTAAATTGCAAGTTCTATCATAGTATAAGGAACAGCCATCCAACTTCCCATTTAAGCCTGAGGCCTGTAGTCATTCTATACTTCTCATATTTACTTCAGTTCATTCATACAAAGCATCCTGTGATCTTTCTTACCACAACCATCATTGCATAATGCTCTAATCACTTCTTACTAATAACACTTTGATAACCACACTACTTCTAAGGTAGCCTGCCTCCACTTCACTGCTCATAATGTTACCAGATTGAAACCCTTCAAAACAAAGATCACCATGTTTCTCATCTATTTAAAAACATCTATATCAAACACATTATCTTAGTCACAGAGCCCTTTATTTATACCTGCTCCTACTTTCTGTGCTTGTCCCATATCCTAGGTTCTCCCATTTAAAAGTCATCTCACCCTCCCCCAAAATGGGGTTTTACCATTTTTAATCTTTTCCTTTCCATCAAATATCAGGTTTTCTCTGCTTGGAATACCCAACTTCTTTCATTAGTGGCTAACCCCGTGTCTTTTGAAGTCATACTCACTCGGACAGTAAACACATTTATCAATTGACCTGCTTTGTGTTCTGGAACATATGTTTATGTTATGTTGACATATGTTAATTCTCTGAGATTCAGTTATCCATCATGTAAAATGAGGATAATTACAATATTCTCATAGAGCTGAGGTCAAGAAAATTTTTCCATAAAAAAACATATAGTAAATATGTTAGGCTTTGTAAACCTATAGTCTCTGTCACAACTGCTCACCTTGACTATTCTAACATGAAAACAGTCATTAACAATATGCAGTGAATATGTCTGCATTCGAATAAATGTTTACAGAAACAACTGAGGGCCAGATTTGGTCAGAGAGCCTTAGTTTCCTGTCTTCTCCCATTAAGTTATAGCACTGTCATTTTCATGATATTCCTATATTAAATGCAAATACATAAACCAAACATTTTATGTGAGAGTTGTGCAGCAAAATGAATTCAGAAAAATATACTACTATGAATATTTCAACACATAAAGTATTTTCAAATAATATTGTTTAAAAGTTTTTCCTTCGTATTTCAAGATGTAGAATAAATTTGGAATTTACATATCAATTAGTGAAATGAACAAAAATTAAATTTGTATGCATTTTTCTTTAAAGGAAATCACCTGCACTGTCTACTTTAGAATACTTGAAACAAAGATCGAATATCCTGAATGCATTTTTAAAAATAATTTGCTATGGAAGTTACTCAAAAGTTAAAAATAGAACTACCCTATGACCCAGCAATTGCACTACTAGCTGTTAATCCCAAGGATACAAAACACTGATTTGAAGGGACACATACACCCTATTATGAATACTAGTATGCCAGCATTATGAATAATAGCCAAATTATAGAAAGAGCCCAAATGTCCAATGACTGTTGAATGGACAAAGAAGAGGTGGTATATTTACATAATGGAATATTACTCAGCCATCAAAAATAATGAAATCTTGCCTTTTACAAGGCCATGAATGGAGGCAGAGTGTATTCTGCTAAGTGAAACAAGTCAGTCAGAGAAAGACAAATATAATATGATTTTAGTCATATGCATAATTTAAGAAACAAAACAAATGAACATAGGAGAAGAAGGGAAAAAAGAGGCAGGCAAAGCACAAGGCAAAGCACAAGAGACTCTAAACCATAGAGAATAAACTGAGGGTTGCTGGAAGAGAAGAGGGTGGGGGTGGGCTAAATGGGTGATGGATATTAAGGAGGGCATTTGTTGTGTTAAGTACTGGGTGTTACATGTAAGTGATAAATCACTAAATTCTACTCCTGAAACCAATATTATACTACATTTTAACTAACTAGAATTTAATAAAAACTTGAAAAAAATTAAAAAATAATATAATAAAAGTGAAAATACACATAAAAATAATTTGCTTGACAAAAAAAGTAAGCCTGAGTCATTTACATTTTATGTTGATATTTTGAAGTGTTTATTTCAATGAGTACTAAAATACTGGCTTTGATTTATATTTGACTATTTCCTTTTAAGCTGCCTCTATTTTTAGCTAGACAAAGCTTTAGCTCAATTGCTTTTTTATTATGGAAAAAAAAAATGTATGTAGTTGACTTGGAGCTCATGTGGGAGTTGTTTCCGTAGTTAAGTTTGAGAGTTCAACCCATATATTGCTTCTAATCTATTTAAAATATATTAGATTTAATCTATGCTTCACAACTACATACTCTCTTGGTAATTAATCTTCTTCACAAATGTAGATTAATCATTTTATTAATCTGAAAAATCCAAGGGAGTAATAGGCATTGAAAACAGCTATATTGTACATTTAATAAAGGGAAAAATTAACTGAGATGTATGAAGTGTCTTTGAGTGTGGAGACTCCATTAGAATCATAAAACACTAAAAAGCCAAACAGAGAAGAACAAAAACACAGAAACAAACCAGATGGCATTAAGTACTAAAGAACTTATTTTCTTATTTTTCCAGAATTGATAGTCAAGAACCACAACTAAAAACAAAAGGAATATGTCCCACATTTTAAGTTCAGAGACTCACCACATGTTGAGGATTACAAGTATTCTCTACTTCCTGAGAAGTGCCATTTTAACAAAACCTGGATAACAAAACATCTCCAACTTAGCACTATGAGAAGAGCTAAGTCTTTTCTGGAGAGGAGGGTAAGTTTTTGAATAGATAAACACAACCTTTCCACTCATCTTTCCTAGTAATGGAAGAAGAATATAGCAGGCTCCCTTCCTTAATCCAGGGGGAAAACCTTAAATGAATAATTCAAAACTGTCAGGAGGCTGTAAAGAGAGGTTTGCTTACCTGGCCGTGAATATAGAAGACACTGGGGAAAGACAGCCTGGAGGAGTAGGCAGGCAGAGAAGGATAGGGATCATCCTCTTGTTTAGCTATCCTCTGTGTTGTGTGGAAAAGAGAATCTTGTTCATACCTCTGGAACTTAGTGGGGAAACATTTGAAACTGGGCTTGCCAGGGTTGCAGTGTGAGTCAAAGAAGTTCCTCAATCAGAAGTAAGTCAACATGAGGTCATCTGCCTGAGGATCATCTGGGAAGGATTTCCAAATTTTCCAAAGGGCTACCAATATCTAGAGAAGATGCTTGGGACTGTACCTTCAACAGAAAAGCCTTTAATTGCATGGAGCACTGGGTCTGGTGCATAAACAATGAATTCTGCAACACTGAAAAGAAATAAAATAAAATGAAAAAAAAATAAAGCAACCACTTATTCACATTAAGCCCACAGACGCTGGGATAAATGCTTGTTAATTCTTTACTGTAATTATTTTCAGAACTATTAATATAATAATATATACTGTGAGCACCTGAAAAGAGAAAACCGCATACAGCATTCCCCAGTCTTCTGTGAAACATGATTTAGACTTCATTGATACTGATAAGATTAAAATCTAAGACTGAAGTAAATAAATAAAATTGTAAAACAAAAAAGTGATGCAGAATAATTGAAAATTAAATTGAAAATTAGAAAACTTGAATAACTCAATACTATGAAAAACTATTCAAAGTTATCCAAATAACTTTACATCTCAGTATTTTTCTTTCCATATGTTCCAAACCAGTAAGTGAATGATAAATTCTATGAAGATCCTTCTAATGAAATAATATATACAAGCCACATTTTTATGATTGTCCCTATTATAATTATTATAGAAAATGTCAGGTCATATTTTGAATTTGGACCTTATAACTTTCCTAAATTGTACAAAAGCAAAAATCAGTATGAACAATTCAATAAACCATTAAGCAAATTTAGTAGGGAAAAAATCAATCAACCTTATTGTTTCTCTGAACTAAGTTTCAAAGGTAAGAATCAATCTAGAAATCCCTAAGAATACACAGTCAATCATTGGGGATTAATGGAATCACTTATGAAAAAAAAGAGAAAGACACCTGAGAATTGTATGGGAACATGCAGCAATGTGTGTGAAAACATGTCAAATTGGTAGACAAGGATGACTCACATGGACTCAATAGTTGAGATTAGGCAAGGGATTTAATCTTTCTGGACTTTGTTGATCATAGGCATAGTAAGAAAAAATTTAAAATTCAGTGGTTCATTATTTTCTTTAACTTTTTAAACATTGGCCATCATTCTGTAATCGAAGAATTACAGGAAGCCAAGTGTTAGGCCTTAAGTGAGGATATTTGGTATAGACGCATAGGACAAAATGTGGACTTACCATTTGTTCATTTCCCTCTTGATTTCCTTAAGGAACACCCTTAACAAAATACAAGTAACATCCATACAAGGTCAATGTAGAAGTAAATATTTTGATTATAAGGTTCTGTGTAAAATCATTTTATTATTTTAATAATATAATTATGTATAGCATTAAATTAGTATTTCTATTTTCATGCTTACAGCCTCATTGTGTGTACATTGTATTTCAAATAATCAAGTGAACTATTTAATAACTGCTACAGATCACTTCAGTGTCATGTTAAGATGTATCTAATTCTTCTGAAAAATGAGTTAGTAGAAAGCATAAACACTCACTGGAACTTTGTAAAGTGCAGATATCAGATATTTTTGTACTTACAGTTAGAAAAATTATCATCAACTTTTGTGTATGTCAAGGGAAGATTCATATAATATGTGCCTTTGATCATAATTCAAAATATTGGTGTTTGTCAAAATCTGACTGCCATCCGTGTACAGTTTTGACTAAAGCATAATGAATGCTTAAAGAAAAAAAAAGCCATCTCATTTCTAATTCTGAAGTCTCATAACATGAATTACTTAATTTTCTTTTAGTTCCTTGGCATCAGTTATCTTTTTGTAAATTTTGCATTTACAGCAATTATTCCAACAAGGTATCTGCATGAAGGCATTTTAAATTTATTTCCCAATTAGAACTACCCTAACTGGCAAAAGAACAAGGGAAATGGCAGATTGGAGTTTAACATGATTTCATATTCATCTTGGTTGCCAAGGCTAAACTTGTAATTAAGGGATAATCCCACAGCAAGATCAGACACATAAGCAAGTAAACACAATGCAAGCCTATGTTTATGTGGCACCTTTATTTAGTTCTTGATTCAGAGAAAGAAGGTTATGAAAATAATTACCGTAATAACACACTGCACTTTAAGTGGCAGATTTTATGCTGGGTCTGAACATATTACCTTATTCATTCTAAAAGGAATCTTTAAAAAAATATATGAGAACAGTTTCTAAATCATAAGTATAGTTAAAACAAACAAACAAACAAACAAACTAAAACCAACCTTACAAAAAGCTAGGCTTTTGAGTTTGGGAATCAGACAGACTAGTTTATTGACTAACCCTCTCATGTAACTTCTTTCTTAGAAATATTTCTTAAGCTACTATATAAAGATTAAATAAAAGATAACATACTGAGCTTTGGTCATGAATACCCATTTCTGACTTAGCCTCCTAACATAAATACAGAAGAGCAAAATATATATGAACTAATATTTTAAGGTACTGAACACATCAGGGGGCTGAAGCTTTATGTAACAAAAACAAATAAGGCAAACTTCATATTCATTATGTAATTCCAAATGGGGGCAATTTCCAAAACATGGCAAAGAAAGATCAAGCCCAAACAAAAAGCAATGTTCTCACTGGATGGAGGAAATCCAGATCAGAGAGTTGTCTATGGATGTGACTGGAGGGGAAAGCTGTATAGATAAGGAATTCCAGAAAGCTGGGGAAGAGTTTCCTTGAAACTGTGATTAAATGATAAGCCCTACATGTATCTTATAAGACTCCATTAAGTTAGGGTCAAAGAACAAGTGGACATCAAGAGTTCGTCAGAGATAACATAGAAATTTCAGTGCTAGATTATACTGTAGTTCCAGCCAACCACACTGAAGGAAATTTGCTGAATATTTAAAAAAGATCTCCAGAGAAATGAAGCCTCGATTTACCCACAGAATAACAGCTATGTAAGGTGTGAACTAACAAATCCTAAAGCCAAACCTCAATAATATCAAGCTCATTGGTAAATAAATAACTACTCAGCACAACAAAATTCAACACTATCTAAAGAATGATATCAGCAAGCAGACTTAATATCATTGTATGCACAATACCCAATATTTCAAAAATTACCAGGTGTGTAAAAATTACAAATACATGAAACGTAAGCCTGAGAAAAGTGAGTCAATAGCAATAAACCCAAAGATAAACCAGATGTGATAATTATCAAACAAGGACTTAATGATAGTAGTTATAAATGTGCTCCAAAGTTAAAGGAAATGAACGTAATGAATGAAAAGATTGAGAGATTTCCAATAGAAAAAGAAGAGAAGAATATCAAATCAAAATGCTAGAAATTATAAGTAGAATATTAGAAAAGAAAAAGTTCACAAGATATCTTTATTGTAAGAATGAACATTGAAGACCAAAGATCAATGAACATGGAAACAATTCAAATAGAAACTAAACTGAAACACAGATAAAAGACAGAAAAATAAATGCATGGAGTCTTTAGTGATATGTTTGCCTACATTAAACAGTTTAATATATATTTAACTAAAATTTCAGAAGGAGATAAAATTGAGAATGGAACAGAGAATTTATAAGTAGTGACTACAATTTTGATGAAAATATCAAGCAACAAAACTAAGAAGCAAAACAACAAAAAACAAAAACTAAAAAAAAAAAAACACAAAACACTCAATCAGTAACCCCCCCAAAAAAAAACCCAAAACAAAAAGGCAACCATATCTTGGAACACCATAATTAAGTTGGTGAAAATAGAGGTAAAATAAAATCATAAAACTAGCCAGAGAAAAAAGATACAGACTGGTCATCTAAGAGAAGAATAACTGCAAGCTAGAAAAATGAACAGAAAAAAGGAGTAATTCTTTAGTGGGGTGAAATAAAAATGAAATGAAACTTTGTAACCTATAAGTATAGAGAGTAAAATCATTTAAAAAATGGGTAGTAAATAACTATGTTTTATTCCTATAAATAAAAGGTTCAAAAGAAACTTCTTTAAATCAAAGGAAATAATGCTAGATAAAAACAGGGACATGCATGAAATAATGAAGAATAACAAAAATGGTAAATATACAGCAAAATTAATAACTGAAAATACAAAAGTTTATTAGTAAAATCCAATTAAAGAAATAAAATAAACAAATGAAAAAATATTTTTTAATATGAAGGCAGGAAATGTATAAAATAAAACAAAAAGAACAATCACAGAAATAGAAAGCAAAAAACTAGATGATCAACAAAACCCATAAATTACAAATACTAACTTAATGTAAATGGTCTAAAGGCCTCAGTTATAGGTCAGGGATTGCCAATTTAGAAAATAAAACAAATAACAAATACATTGTGTAAAGTAGCCATGCTCTAAAGGAACGTATATTACATGTTAATATTATGAGAGAAAAAAGTCACAGTTAGCAAAAATAACAAAGCTGGAACAGCTATATCTATCTATATCTATAGCTATATCTATAGACAGAACAGAGAGAAGAAAGAAAAGAAAAGGAGGGAGAGAGAAAGAAAGAGAGAGAGAAGCACTTCATATTGATAAAAAGAGTCCATTAAGAAGGCAATGTTAAATATTTAATGACAGCTTGAGAACACCTGAAGTTTGGCAGCATCAAAGGAAGAAATAGACAAATTGATATCATAAGTGGATATACTAACAGCTACCAGTGAGTGGTAAAACAAGTAGACAATGCATCAGTAAGGCTATGTAAATATCTGAAACATATAATAACAGTTTTTTTTTTTACGGTATGCTAAATTAGCCAGATATGAGTTGAATTACAAACAAAACAAAATCTACAAAATCTGAAAATAATGTGACAACTAATAATCCCACTTCTAAATAAATCATAAGTCAAAAAGGCTTTAATGAAAAACAAAATATTTCAAACTGGGTAATAATAAAAATATGAATTTTTAGAATGCAGTGAAGATAGTGCTTACAGGAAAAATTATCAGTGTACATATTCATAATAAATAATAAAGAATATTTAAAATCAATGATCTAAGGTACCACCTTAAGTAGAGAAAAATAGGAGCAAATTAAATTTAGAGTAGAAAAAACAAAATAGTAAAGAACAGAAATCAAGAAAATTAAAGGGGAAAAACAAAAGAGAAAATAAAAAAAAATAATTGCTTTAAAAATGTCTATAAATTGGGGCACCTGGTGGCGCAGTTAGTTGAGCATCCACCTTCTTAGTTTCAGCTCAGATTATGGTCTCAGGGTCCTGAGATTGACCCCACATTGGGCTCTGTGCAGAGCCTGCATGAGATTCTTTCCCCCTCTTACTCACTTCCCTCCATTCCACTCTTGCTATCTCTCTCTCACACTCTCTGTCAAATAAATAAATAAAATCTTTTTAAAAGTCTGTGAGTTTTATAAATTCTAAGCTGATCTGATCAAGAGGTAGAGAAAGCATAGATTACAAATTTTTGTGAATGAAACATGAGGTGTCACTTTACATCTCACAGTTTTAAAAATAATTAAAGGAGTAACAATTTTATAGAAATTAATTTTACAATTTGATGAAATGAGCAATTTCTTAAAAGAATTGCTAAAATTTTGTAAGAACTGTATAAGCCTGCTTCTAAATTAGACAGGGAAATTAGAAATAAAAATTATAGATGAATACTTTTCAAAGATAGAGATGCAAGAAAGTGCTCAGAAAAATACTGGCAAATTGAATTCAGTAAATCATAATCATAATAACACATCTTGAACACGTAGTATTTACCTAGGGAATACATGGTTAATTTAATCTTTACAAACAATGTAATTCATCATATTAATTGAGTAAAGCATAAACATAATCTAATCATTTGCAATCGATGCAAATGACATTGATGAGAAAAGAAACAAAAAAATTCAGCAAATTGCAATAGAAAAACTATGTTCCATTCTGATAAAGGAATTTCCACTTCTGGGAATATACCCAAAGGAAACAATAACACCAACTCAAAAAGATTATCTTCACCACATGTTCATAGCAGCATTATTTATAGTAGACAAGTCATAGAAACAACTTAAGTGCCCTTCCATGAAGGAACAGTTAAAGAAGTTGTAGCATAGATATACAATGAAATACTATTTAGCCACCAAAAAAATGAGGAAATGATACCATCTTCAATAGCATGGATGGACCTTGAAGGCATTCCACTAAGTAAAATAAGTCAGACAAAGACAAATACTATAGGATCTCACATGTGTAATCAAACAGCAACAACAACAATAACACATACACACTAAACAAACTCAGAGATTAAGAGATCAACTTGTGGCTACCCGAAGAGAAGGGCAGAAAGAGGGGGAATTAGAAGAAGGTGACCAAAAGGCACAAAAGGTACTGGAGATGTAATTTACAACATGATTACTGTAGCTAACACTGCTGTATGACGGAAAAGAAAGCTGTTAAGAGAATAAATCCTGAGTTCTCATCACAAGGAGAAGAACTTTTTCCTCTTTTCTTTGTATTGTATCCGTACCAGAAAATGAGTGTTAGCTAAATCTAGTGTGGTAATCCTTTCATAATATATGTAAATAAAATCAACATCATCAAACAGATACAGTGGTATATATCAATTATTTCTCAATAAAACTGGAAAAGTAAAACAAAATAAAAAGACTAAGTTTTAACTACCCCAGCCAAAAACCAAATTTATGGGAAAATGAAGTTATTTATCACATTTAATGGTGATAGAATGAACACAATTTATTTTCCTTAATGTTAAACATAGAACAAGGATATCCTTTGCCATTATTTGTAGTCAATATTTATAGCTAATATTTACAGTATTTATTTTATATTTATATATATTTATATTTTATATTTATAGTTATATATATTTATATATATAAATATATATATTTATATTTATGTATAAATATACATAAATATAAATATAAATATATAGTTATAGTTATAGTTATATATAGTTATATAGTTATATATAAAATATATATATTATATATATAAATAAAAATATATAAATAAATGTATATATAAAAAATAAATATATAAAATATATATAAAAATAAAAAATATATATATAGTTATATAGTTATATATAAAAGTCAGATAGAAAAAATAAAACTTTATATTCACAAATGACATGATTATATAAAGGAAAATACTAAAGAATCTATTGAGAGAAAGTAAACTATGGTTAGGGAGATTCAATGTGTTAAAGACAACAGCTCTCCCTAATTTGATCTCTAAATTCAGCAAAATTCCAGTCAAAATACTGGTTGTTTTTTTCTTAAAGGAATTTGACAACTGATTCAAAAATTTATATAGAAAATCCAAGGACCTAGAATAGCTAATGCAATCTTGAAAACAGGACAATTTTGATGGATTTAAAATATCTATTTTCAAGATTTAGTATCAAGGCACAGCATTAAAAAAAATATATGATATTGGTATAAGGAAGAAATTTAGTTCAATGTTACCAAATAAAAAAGCCTAAAAATACAACTTCACTTACAAAATCAATTGATTTTTAGAAGTTTGATTCATTGAAGGTATAATTTACCTACAGTAAAACCCATCATTTTCAAGTGTATGTTATATATAAATGAATGTTTGCGTAAATCCATTCTTAAAATTACTAAATTGCTCTGTGAGTTCTAGTAGTTTTGGGGTGGAGTCTTTTGGGTTTTCCATATAAAGTATCATGTCATCTGTGAAGAGAGAAAATTTGACTTCTTCTTTGCCAATCTGAATACCTTTTATTTCTTTTTGTTGTCTGATTGTTGCTGGTAGGACTTCAAGTATTATGTTGAATAACAGTGGAGAGAGTGGACATCCTTTTCATGTTCTTGATCTCAAAGGGAAGGCTGTCAGCTTTTCTCCATTGAGGATGATATTCACTGTGGGTTTTTCATAGATAGATTTTATGAAATTGATGTATATTCCCTCTATCCCCATACTCTGAATCGTTTTAATCAGGAATGGATGTTGTATCTTGTCAAGTGCTTTTTCTGCATCAATTGAGAGGACCACGTGGTTCTACTCTCTTCTCTTCTTGATTTGTCCTATCACAATTATTGATTTGTGAATGTTGAACCGCCCTTGCATCCCATGGATAAATCCCACCTGGTCATGGTGGATAATCTTTTTAATGTACTGTTGGACCCTAATTGCTAGGATCTTGTTGAGAATCTTGGCATCCATATTCATCAGGGATATTGGTCAGAAATTCTCCCTTCTGATGGGGCTTTTGCCTGATTTGGGGATCAGGGTAATGCTGGCTTCATAGAAAGAGTCTGGAAGTTTTCATTCTGCTTCTATTTTTTGAAACAGCTTTGGAAGAATAGGTATTATTTCTTCTTTGAATGTTTGGTAGAATTCTCCAGGGAATCTGCCAGGTCCTGGGCTCTTGCTTTTTGGGAGGTTTTTGATCACTGTTTCAATCTCATTACTAGATATTGATCTATTCATGTCATCAATTTCTTCCTGATTCAGTTTTGGAAGTTTATAGGTTTCCAGGAATGCATCCATTTCATCTAGGTTGCTTAACTTATTTGCATATAACTGTTGATAAGAATATCTGATGATTGTTTCTATTTCCTTGGTGTTAGTTGTGATCTCTCCCATTTCATTCATAATTTTATTAATTTGTGTCCTCTCTCTTTTCTTTTGGATTAGTTTGGCCAATAGTTTATCGATCTTATTGATTCTTTCAAAGAATCTTCTTCTAATTTCATTGATGTGTTCTACTGTATCTCTAGTTTCTATCTCATTGATCTCTGCTCTAATCTTGATTATTTACCTTCTTATGTGTGGGGTTTGCTTAATTTGTATAAAAGACCTCAACATGAGGCAGGAATCTATCAAAAGCCTAGAGGAGAACATAGCCAGTAACCTCTTTGACATCAGCCACAGCAACTTCTTTCAAGATATATTTCCAAAGGCAAAGGAAACAAAAGTGAAAATTTTGGGACTTCATTTAGATCAAAAGCTTCTGCACAGCAAAGGAAACAGTCAACAAAACAAAGAGGCAACCCACAGAATGGGAGAAGATATTCACAAATGACACTACAGATAAAGGAGTTCTATAAAGAACTCCTCAAACTCAACACACACAAAACAGATAATCATGTCAAAAAATGGGCAGAAGACATGAACAGACACTTCTCCAAAGAAGACATACAAATGCCTAACAGACACATGAAAAAATGTTCATCATTATTAGCCATCAGAGAGATTCAAATCAAAACCACATTAAGATACCACTTTACACCAGTAAGAATGGCCAAAATCAACAAGACAGTAAACAACAAGTGTTGGAGAGGATGTGGAGAAAGGGGAACCCTCTTACACTGTTGGTGGGAATATAAGTTAGTGCAGCCACTTTGGAAAACAGTGTGAAGATTCCCTAAGAAATTAAAAATAGAACTACCCTATGACCCTGCAATTACACTACTGGGTATTTACCCCAAAGATACAGATGTACTGAAAAGAAGGGCCATCTCTACCCCAATTTTCATAGTAGCAATGGCTACAGCCGTCAAACTGTAGAAAGAACCAAGATGTCCTTCAACAGATGAATGGATAGAGAAGATATGGTCCATATATACAGTGGAATATTATGCCTCCATCAGAAAGGATAAACACCCAACGTTTGTATCAACATGGACAAGACTGGAAGAGATTATGCTGAGTGAAATAAGTCAAGCAGAGGGAGTCAATTATCATATGGTTTCACTTACTTATGAAACATAAGGAATAACACGGAAGACATTGGGAGATGGAAATGAGAAGTGAGTGGGGGAAAATCAGAGGGGGAGACAAACCATGAGAGACTATGGACTCTGAAAAACAAACTAAGGGTTTTGGAGGGGAAGTGGGTGAAGGGTGGAATGACCCTGGTGGTAGGTAATATGGCGGGCATGTATTGCATGGAACACTGGGTGTGGTGCATAAGCAATGAATTTTGGAACACTGAAAAAAAATTAAATTAAATTAAATTTTTAAAATAGAATGGCTAAACTTAAAAATATTAAACACACCCAATATTGGTAAGGTTGTGGGACATCAGGAACTCACACGTTGTTGGCAGATTTGTACAATAGCATGACCATTGCTGAAAACTTCATGTGATTTCTTATAAACAAACACCTATACTACAATTAAACCATTCTTTCCAAAAATATAAACCCAAAGGAAGTAAAAGCTTTACCCAAAAACTCTTATGAAAGTATTCATAGCAGTTTCATTTACAATAGTTAAAAACTAGAGACAATACCTAACAGGAGAATTACCATAAACAGGAGAATAGACAAACAAGTTCGGAATATATCTGTACTATTAAACAGCATTGTTAAAACTCAAAACCACTATATTGAGGGTAAAAAGCCAGACTCATAAAAGCACAAAGTGCATGATTTCATTTACATACAATTCTGAAGCAAGCAACACTAATCCAATCCGTGGTGATAGAGATTTGCATGGAGGTTGCCTCTCTAGGAGTGTAGTGACTGAAAAATGGGCTCGAGGGAACTTCCTGAGTGATGAAAATGTTTTTTATCTTGGAAGAAGTACAGGTTACAAGGTGCTGCTTTTTTCAAAACTCAAAGAATTTACACATTAAATGTGTTTGTTTTGATGTACATAAGCAAGAATTTGATAAAAAAGGAAAGCAATTATGGTACATTAATAAACTACAGGATATGGCACCTATGAGATATTCAATATAAGTTCTCTGCATATGTATGTGCCTGTGTGAGTGACTGTGTGGGGTGTGTGTGTGTGTGTGTGTGTGTGTGTGGCTTGAGAGCAAAAATGATGTATGATAGAGTGCTTCTCTTTTGTTTTGCAGAGTTAACATTAAAGAAAATTTGTACCAGAGTGAACTCAGTATCAAAACAAAGTATGTATGTGGTAATACTTAAGATGTAGTATATCCTCAAATTCCTGTATCTCTTTACCCAGTTCAATATGCTTCCTGCTGTAGTATGAGAGATATATCCTGTCCCAGTTATAGATTAATGAATCTTCCTATGCAGATCAAGGTAGCACAAAATAGGTTTATTAAAGCAACTCCTAAATATCTCTTACTATGTATAGTTTAGGTCTCAAGCAGTGTTCTAAACTTCCACACCTCTGCAGTATTTTCTTCCTAGCTCATTTTTGAGCTGCAGGTTTTTATATCATATTAGCAAGAAAGAATCATAGCTCAGTCAGAGTTAAGGGAGTGTAGGTTGTATATCACCACTGACTGTCTTGATCTCTTTGCACTGCTAAAACAAAATACCACACACTGGGTGGATTACAAACAACAGAAATTTATTTCTAACAGTTCTAGGGACTGGAAGTCTGAAATCATGGCATCGAAATGGTCAGGCGAGGGCCCTCTTCTGAGTCATAGACTTCTCTTTGTATCCTTACATGGTAGAAGGCAGTAGAGAGCTTTGTAGTTTCTCTTTTATAAAGGCATCAATCCCATGCATTTGGACTCCACTCCCAAGATCTAATCTTCTCTCAAGAGCCCCACTACTAATACCACCACTCTTGGAGTCAGGATTTCAACATATGAACTTTAGGAGGACATAAACCCTTAGACCATAGCGTTGACATTATAAGAAACTGTAACAAAAGTGTGGGAAGAAATTCTAAGAGAAGCAGGGAAGATTTAGTACATGGGAGAGGAGTAACCTCTGATTCATACGGTGAAATTGCAAAGACAAAAAAAAAGATAATTTTGTGGAGAAATGACCCATGTTGTAACATCCCGTGTTCTGTTTTTTTTGGGAAAGTAGGAGCCTATCTTCAGTGGGTAACTTGCTCCAAGTTGTAAAACTACTTCTGGAAGAATTTACTTTTCCTTTGGGTAAAGCCAATTAGCAAACAGAGGCCTGTGACTGGACTATGGGAGACTAGGACTCCATCACTACCTCCACCTCAGCTATTAAAAACCCTCCAGCCCTCCCATTCAAGGAGTCCATTTCCTACTCTTTTTCCTATTGCAATAGTCTTGAATAGTCTTCACCTGTTTAACTTGGCCCTGTGCAATTTTTACTTTGACATCTGGTTATCTTCCTTGAATTCTCCCGGAAAGCTGTACTTCTCCTGACTTGCCTTTATGCACCGGGAGGTCTAGCTTGCTGCTTGGAACACAGTGTTAAAATGTTCTTACAGAGAAGGACGATAAGTTGGTTTATGGCAATCAGCTAGAGAAGAGGCACTTATTCTTTGGGAATAAAAACCTTCCTAGATTAAGCAATGCTTAAATAACAGTCTCTGTTTTATCAGTACTGAATGACATCTTTTCTCTCCAGATGCTGACAGGTTCTATTTGAAGAACTGTGTAAACAGGTGTGACTGATATTTAATGAGGCTGCGTCTCTAAGCCACACATAAATGCAGTGTGCATTCATTTATGAGCACAGCTTCATGGTTGTAGCCATCGTAGGAACCCACATTGCAAGATGAAACAGAACTTCTTCCTTCTTAAATAATTCTGCATTGTCTAGGCAGTTGGAGATTGCTGCTTCAGGTGTAAGTCAGTGTCGTTCCAAGTTTCCTACTGATGCTATGAAGTTTCCATCAATGCATATTATTCTCTAACCGGAGCTGAAGTATGCTGTTTAAATGTTTTAAAGTGGAATATTACCAGTTAAAGTCAGTAGATATCCCTAGAAAGTGTGTAAATTTGCAAGTGCATCTATCTTTATCCATCTTTCACTTTTTCAAAAATTCTGATTTTGAAAATCAAGCATACCAGAGAGCAAAATTTCTAAGTGGTTTAATTATTCTATCTGCTTTGAAGAAATAGAAAGAGACAATGCTTCAGATAACCAACATTCAAGTTATTTAGAGATATACAGGATAGATTCATCTTTTTGAATTGCTCTTGACACAATAATTTTTAGTTTGAAGTAATTTTACTTTCTTTGATTTTCGTGCTTTTAGATTTTTCCAAAAGTCTGATATATTCAATTACATGAGATAATCTCTATTATTAGGATGATTTACAGTTTTCAGATTCTTTCAAACTTTTATGTTTTCTCTTACTACCCACTATATTTTTTCTTACTTTGAGAACTCTTTTTCTATTTATTTGATTTAGGCCTACCATCTAACCGCTAAAAACTTAGATTATAATGTTTACACATAAACCACTCAGATATATTTAAAATATTAAGTTAAAAAACAATATTTGACCTATTTTTTTCCAGTATCTAATTTGCTTACTTATAAAATGTTTTGTTATAATTTTAGGTTAGTTGGATAAATTAAAAATATATACCAAAATCCTGTTTAGATACCCTCAAGGTCCAAATGAATTCACAAGTCTTCATTTTTTTTTAAAGATTTTATTTATTTATTTGATAGAGAGAAATCACAAGAGAGGCAGGCAGAGAGAGAGGAAGGGAAGCAGGCTCTCTGCTGAGCAGAGAGCCCGACGCGGGACTCGATCGCAGGACCCTGAGATCATGACCTGAGCCGAAGGCAGCGGCTTAACCCACTGAGCCACCCAGGCGCCCCTTCATTTTTTTTTTTTTAAGATTTTATTTATTTGAGGGAGAGAGAGTACATAAGCAGGGGACAGAAGGAGAGGGAGAAGCAAACTCCCCACTGAGTAGGGAGCTGTATGTGGGACTGGATCCCAGGATTCTGGGATCATGACCTGAGCTGAAAGAAGACACTTAACTAACTGAGCCACTCAGGTACCAACAAGTCTTCATTCTTGACACTCAAAGAAAGGATACCAATAATATTTAAGCCTCATGAACAAAACTAAACCTAAGTTTAAGGACGAACCAAGCTATTAACACTCTATTTTCCCACCCCTAATCCTAAAGGAAAATAATCTGGAGATTCAGATTTTTATCTTTGTTTCTCATGATGGATTGCTAGTAATTAATGTGTTGTTAATATCCCCTATAGGAACCTCAGTTGTTTGTTCTGGGTCCCACACAGATGGATTCGTAGGTTCCTCAGCTTGAACTCATAGGGGAGGTCGGGAGTTGTTGACTTTTGTTTCAGAGCATCACCTGAACAAGGAATTCTTTTGTCTGGAAACTAACCCTTTTGTATTATTTTCCTGAGTATCCATCTATGTCATATATCTGTTACATCAAAAGTTGGAATTTCTCTTTCATTGCCCTACTTCACACAAGACCTGATCATAGAAACAAAGGAAATTAAATAATTGTTGGCCTTCCTATTAAGGGAAACAAGTTTTCCTTATACATAATATATAGAAAGCACAGGACAGTTAAGGAATGCTTTCACTCAGTCCACTTCAATAGGGAGAATGTTCATTTATGAGGAATATCTCCAAGGAGAAAAGGATCACTAGGGCTTTAGAGAGGTAAACAAGGGAACCATCAAGTTTTAGGATAGTCACGTGGAAGAATGGAAGTGGGTGTTATCTCAGAATGTGCAGAGAGTGAGGGGAGCCTTCTGGTCCTTTGTGGTTAACCATTTCCTGAAATGCAAATGAGCACACACATTACTTAATCATCTCACTTTCTCAGGACTAGGGACCAGATAAAGTTCAACATTGTCAAAAGATATTTACAAAGATCATGCAAAGTTACCTCCTGCTCATCATGTACATGAAGACTAAAATTATTTACTATCTGACTTGTTAACATAAGGTGATTGCTTTTCAACGAAAGAAAGTGTAATTGTCCTCCCTTTCACTTGGGTTAATGACACCTAAGTTTGTCTACCCTCCAAAAGAATGATACTTAGGCTTTGTCTACTTTCCAATAGAAATATTAAGAAACAACAAGCATGACTTATTTCTCAGAGACATACACACGATTTGTAGAAAAATGTCTCATGCTTTTGTCAATTCTTCTGTTACATGCAATATAAATTATTTTAGGGGATTGGAATCATTCAGAATTTGTAGTAGTATACATGGGAAAAGTAATGCCAGGTTTATAGGCTCTACCTTTTCCAGCTGACAGAAAAACTCTCATGGAAAACAGCCAATAGTTTTGTTATAAGAAGCAGGATTTTCCAAGGTTCTCTACGTATGGTTGTCTCCTGTATTCATACGTGGCTCTCTCTCTCCCTCCAATTTACAATGACAACTTATTTATTCTTAATGATTAATATTTATTGAATATTACCTAACTATAAAATTGATGAGCATAAATGAATGCTCTTGAAATTGTTCTTCTTTTCTCTTCTGCCAGTGATATTGTTCTTCCTGAGATTATTAAAAAACATTTTTTCTTCTGAAATTTCCTTTCTTTTCTCTTCTTTCAGTTCTTATAAATGTTCATGCTACTATTGATCTTTGAATATCTGATGATCCTAGGATGACTATTCATTTTTAGGAATGAAGGACTAAATCAATTCATTAATATTACTGGAAAGGGCTTCCTGTTTGTGTCAGCTTTTCCCACAACTGAAAGAATTGGACATATGTTTGTATTACTTTGGGATTGGGAACACAATTAATATGCTTACTTTTAGGACAGGGATAAGAAGCTGGCAGACAGGCTGTTATTTGTCCTATGCTGAAAAAATAAGGAACAGCTTGATCCTGGAAGCCAATCACTATCTTCTCTTTGAAAGGCCCCCAATTTCAAGAATTTCTCTTCCAGTCTGGGAGAAACCTCTACTGCCACTTCTGCTGATGAAGAGGGATAAATGGTGAAATTATCAAACATTAATTAATCACATTCTTTTTAGATCGATTTGTTTAAGCAATTAATTAGATGACTAATGTTTCATGAAGTTTGATGCTTCACTAATTCAATGTTTGTTTATCGACTGTCACTGTCCTAGTTTCAAAAAACAACTCTTTGAAGAAATTGTACATCATCCCAGGCTACCAAGTACTCAGATCTGGTGGGATTCAGAACACTGAATAGGTCATAGCAATAGACGGTGCTATGGTCAGCAGATGAAGTAAAGGAAGCTAGGGAAGCAATAAGAAGGGCTTCTAGTGCCAATTTTGAGGACATTGTCATAGAAAGCTGAGGCATAGAATAATCAGGAGTCACAAGGGCAAAGAGGATGGGCTAACAGAGGAAGAGTTGTATTGAACAGAAAAGGAACCACACTCACATGCAGGGAAATTACCACAGCACAGTAGGGTCAGTGAGGGTAAAATCAGGGAGTACTGTGAGCAAAAGCCATACTGAATGCTTAAGAACTGAAGATGTAAAGACAGTGAGGGAAAGCTACTGTTTGATGACTTTGGCTGTCATAAAGAGCATAGGTACCAATTGGTGTTGGATAATAGACCATAGAAAATGATTTCTCCTAGCTCTAAGTCCTTTCATTCTGACTATTGATCTACACTCAAGTTTCTGGATTTACGTACAAATAAAAAGTTAAATAATTATCAATATATGACCAGGAATTTCATGGTATATGCCCTAGTAAGAGAAAGAAAAACAGTTTAGGGAGATATTATTTATCTTATTAAATTAAATTAAATAATAAAATATTATTTATATTATTTATCTTATTAAATGTAAGTGAATTACATTTAGAAAAAGCCAATTTTTATTGTATAAGTAAACATACAGTGGGGGATAGCTCTGAGACAACTATCAGAGTAGGATGGCAGACCCTTTGCCAAAGTGTCCTTCCTTCCAGATGGAGAGGGATGTGGGATGGAGAGATGGGATGAAAGTCCACTGAAAATGTGGTTCAAATGTCAAGACCAATAATGCCAAACATACATGATGAAGGTAAACTTCATTATTTAACTGGTAATACTTTCTGGAGGGGGCAGAAAAGGCCTCCAAGTAGGTCTGAAATGGTTTGAGAGAGCAAGAAGAGGTGACTGGATTTGGGTTTTATTCTTGGGTGGGGTCAGAGAGAGTATTTCCTCCTATGGGACCATGACTTGCATGGTTTCAACTTATTGCTTGCACCAAAAGAAGTGTCCAGGCTTTCTTAGCAGTTTTCCCAGCTGTGGGGCTCAAAGGGCTAGCAGAGTGATGGACTTGAAAACTGTCATCAGGCAACACAAAAAATGAATACAACTCTTTAAGGACGGAGAAATATTTCTAAAACTCAAATATGACCAAATGTTCTATGACGTTATAGGATACTAAAATAAGATTTTAAATAACAGAAAATTTAACCGGAAGAATTCTCTGACTATTTTCTGAAATGGGGGAATTCTTTATCTATGAACCACATTTCAAGTAATTACCCCAGTCTAAATGCAATCATCTATTAACTTGTTAGACAAATTAATTTTAGTTGAAAGAGCTGAAACTGTCTGCTGGGATGACCAGCCTGAGCTCTTCCCAATATATAACTTTTGCCAAAGTTGTTTGAGTCAGGTAAGACAACCAATAATCCATCAATGACATTAAATCCACAAGAAAGAGGTCAAATGTGGGGCCATGGTACAGAGTGAATGGGAAAAGAACTTGGTCTAGCTATGGAAGATCAAGAAAGTTTTGTTTACATTACTCCAAAGGGTCAATGTGTCTTTTTGGAGAAGACATCATAAAAATGATCTAATTATTATGATCTAATATCTGAAGTTTGATGAAGTAATCTTTCAAGGATTCTCAATTCAACAAAAATTCTAACTGTTGACACCATTCCTCCTTATTGAGATGCACAAATAATCATAAAACAACCAAAGAAACTGCTGTCCATATGATCACAGGATCTTACGCATAAAGATAAAAAGTCCTTAAATTGCCAGAAGAAAGTCACACCCAGTTTCAATTAGTCTTCAGCAAACCTTACATTGCTTTAACACTCATTGAAATTGTCTGCCTTATTCTCATTAAAAACCTGGGCAGAGACAGAATTGACACCACTTTGGAAAATATTGCTGAGTGTAAATATTCATTTCCTGTCTGGTTTTAAAAAATATGCTTCTTCTGGGGCACCTAGGTGGCTCAGTTGGCTGAGTAGCTGACTCTTTATTCTGGCTCAGGTCATGATCTCAGGGTCCTGGGATCCAGCCCCATTGGGGAGTCTGCTTGAGAATTTTCTCTTACCTTCTCACAGAAGGGCCCTGCTCTCTCTCTCTCTCTCTCTTTCTCTCACACACACACACTCTCTCTCTCTCTCTCTCTCTAAAATAAATAAATCTTGGGGCGCCTGGGTGGCTCAGTGGGTTAAGCCGCTGCCTTCAGCTCAGGGCATGATCTCGGGGTCCTGGGATGGAGTCCCGCATCGGGCTCTCTGCTCAGCAGGGAGCCTGCTTCCCTCTCTCTCTCTCTCTCTCTCTCTCCTTGCCTCTCTATCTACTTGTGATCTCTCTCTGTCAAATTAATAAATAAAATCTTTAAAAAAAATCTATAAAATAAATAAATCTTTAAAAATAAACAAAATGTGCTGCTTCTTTTTAGAGTCTTCAATGAATCTTTGGTAGAACAAATTTGTAATACATGAACTATTCCATAAAGAGATATGGAGGAGTGTTAATTCAGACCCAAAATTATTGAGTATGCAATAATATGTTAGTAATAAGTTAGTGCGGCCACAGATGGTTAGTGATTCATTCCCATAGAACAGTAGATAGTTGGGAAACCAGAGCATCAGCCACACTCAGAAGAGGCAATGAGATGCAAGAGATCTTATTTTGGTTAATAGCACTATAAAAGGAAATTGCCACTAAGCACAGACATTATTTCAAAAGCAGATATATTTCAATATATTTTACTATGGACTTAATGAAAAACAACCTTGAAAATCAACCAAACCTCTTAAAATTAAAAGCCAAAGCCAGTAACTTCCTCCAAAAATATGGCAGAAAAAATAATTTTCTGTATTTGGATTGGCTAATTTATGGACTTACACTTACATAAATTTATTTTGACTTTTTTTCTTAAATTGTATTATTTAAATGAGAAGTATTAATTCCAGCAGATTCGTTATGAGTGTATGCCAAGGATCCTGAGCCTGGGTTTAAAGTCTACTGCTGTTCTTTGCTAGCTATATGAAATTGGCCATATGAAATTCATGTTTTTGTGCATTAATTTCTTCATCTGTAAAATAGGAATGATATTATACTTATCTCTTACAGTTGCTGAGAGGACTAAATGTGTAATGCATGATACATACAAGAAGTAGTTGGTCATTCATAAACTTCCAATATTAACTTTTTAAAAAATCATATTTTCCCTTTAACATTAGGAAGACTCAGGATCAAAATACTGACTCTTCTTATCATACAACTTATCTTCACTGTTTCCCATGCTGCAAATAACTGTCTTGAGTTCTGTATATATGGTTTTTCAGCTATAATACTATATTTAAGGTCAAAGATACTTCCCAAAAAAGTTGATCTTGTCATGTAGAATATACAAGGAAGACTTAATTTCCTTACTGATAAAATATGATAATGAGAGAATTATAATCTATAGCCAAATGATGGATTTTCTTTCCTACTCAAATCTTTATTTGGCACATGAAAAGCACAGAAAAATTGTTGTCTGTGATTATTTGATCATAAGTACTATTTGTATTTGTGATTATATAAATAATTTTTAATTATTTGACAGGTTGCAGAGGTAGACTGGATGCTAATGTCTATGATTATGTTTTGTTTCTTTCATCTCTCCTTTATTTTTAACAATTGCTATTTACATGCTTTAATGCTAAATTCTTTGGTTCAGAATGAGTTATGACTGCCAATTTTTCAAGCTGAAATTTAACATATTAATAAAAAAGATCCTTATATGTTCACATAATGTTTTACTTTTCTGCTTCTACTTGTGTATGTTAATCTTTCCTGCATTGCTTTTAATGCAGGAACTGTGTGATATACATTTCATCATCCTTTTAATTTCTCAATCCTGGGTTTTTAAAATTAGCAAATTTATTCTTGAGATTCATATATTATGTATTTTTATTAATTATTCATCTCTGCCAACTATGTTGAATTCACTATTTTATTCCTTATTATATATCCTTTCCACTTTTTATTTTCTAATGTAGTCTGGAAATTGAGACTCATAATTATAATATTATTGCTTTATATTACACCCTTTACATTTCCACGTTGAAATTTATGTTTTATAGTTAAATTAAAATAGCCATTTGTGAGTGTGTGTGTATGTAGCCTATATTGCTCATTAGAATATAAATTCACAATGCATATATACCCCAGCACATAAAAAATAACTAAGTCATACAGAATTATTAGATAAAAACTTTTACTCCTTGAAATTTTCTAATTCTAATATCACTGCCTCTTTTCATTTGTTGATGTAAATAGAACTTGATTTCTGCCCAGTTGTTGGTTTTCGATGTTTCTCTTTCTTTGTTTGGCAAGAAAGCATTCTGTTTCTTGTTTTGTGTTTGACCCCAGTTCCATTCCAGGAAGTAAATGTGGTCCTGTTTGGTCTACGCCCCAGTGTTCTGACTTACAATGTCATTGAAGAATAACTGGTAAAGTCTAAAACTCGTTTTCCTTTTGGTTTGCTCACCTTTGTCCTTAGGTCTTCCAAGCACAAGGTTAAGTGGCTCTAATAATCTGGAAGGCCAAAAGCAGTTACAAGTGGCCTATTTTCTGTTTGAACTTTGTCTACCCTGGATTATTTGTAACTGTAGATGAGATTTAGATTTGTAGCAAATTCCCTTTATGTCACGTCATAACCCTTCAAATCACTAAAATTTGAGCATTACTGTAGTCAAGAGCTTTGAAACTCTATTGCACACACCAGCTCAAGTACCCTACACAGTGTCTCTCAATTCTTCTGCTTCAAATTTTTCCCTAAAATTTAATGAAGAATGCTAGGCCCTTCAAAATGCAGTTAACACTCCTGGGTGCAGTTCTTAACAAATAGGGAAAGGGAGTTGATCTATTAATGTCCTGCTTCCAATCCCTTAAGGGATGATTTTGATTATTATTATGTAAGGATTCATTTTGTGTTTCCTTCCTTCTGTATCGAACCCATTCCTTCCCTCCACTCCATGGGATTGACTCTCAAATAAATTACTAGCTCTGAGGTTTACACTTCAGGGACTGCTTTTGAGAGAACCCAAATTAAAACCAGGTCCTTCAATTTTTTTTTTCTCCTAATTACTACATCATGCTATTTTCTCACAGAAGTAAGTTTTGAGTTAAGCTTTTATTTTCCTTCAGTATAGTACTGAATGTATTCTTACAGAAATTTCTTGACGTTTCTGGCATGTAACAAATATGAAGGTGAATTACTTTTATCATTGCCATTTTCAACTTATTTGGTCATATTCAATATCAAGAATATAAAAAGAGGTGGGAAATTCTGCTTCCACCCAAGATGGAGTAACAGATATCATATTTACCATCTATCCTTAAATAACCAAAAAGTTCAAAAAATAAATTAAATAGGCAGCAGAGCACTGATCCCTAAGACATGGGAAACATGAAAGCCCCCAACGTAATGCCTAGGGGGGAACAGGCAACAGTGTCATAGACAGAACCAGGGTATCCTTGAGTTGAGGGTTAGATGAAGCCAAGACAACTACAACCTAAAGGACAGGGCATCAGAAAGAAAAGACATGCACAGGATGAGAACTCCAGAGGTCTTCAGGGAGTCCTTTTTAGCAAAGTGATTATCAGTGCATGAATGAAAGTAACTGAGCTGAGGCAATAATACAACAAGAAACAGAAATAAACAATGTAAGATTGTAAGGAAGGCAATAAAACTAACTCTATTTGGAAACCACATGATTGTCTACATACAGAATTTCTAAGTACCTACAGAAAAGCTAAGAACTAATGAGTTTAGCAAAGTTGTAGGATGCAAGGTCAATATCAATACAATATGAAGTAAACATGCAATTATATTCCTAAATACTAGTAATGGACAATAGGAAATTCAACTTTAAAAATAAGACCATTTGCAAAAGCACCAAAAAAACATGAAATACTAGGTTTTCATCAATAAAATATATGTAAGAACTGCGTGCAGAAAACAACTAAACACTGATAAGAAAAAAGAAAAAAAAAAAAAAACAAAGAAGACCTGATGAGATGGAAAGATGTGTCATGTTTAAGGACTGGGGAGATACAATATATAAATATGCAAATTCAAAGAAAAATGCAAATTCTCCCAGAAATGGCATAAGGTCAAAGCAACGCAAATCAAAATCATTGCAAGGTTTTGGCAGAAATGAATGTTGGTTTCATAATTTATATGAAAAAGTAAAAGAACTAGCTAAGTCAAATAATTCTGAGGAAAGAATGAAAGACACACCACAAATCCGTAATAATCAAGATAACATGATATTGGCAGCAACGTAGGCATATAAATCAATGCAACAGAATAGGAGGTCCAAAATACACCCATATATGTAAGAACAATAAATTTCTGACAGAAATTCAAAGGCAATTCAATGCAGGACAGGTTTTTTGTTTTTATTTTTTATTTTCTTTTTTTAATTCTAGTATAGTTAACATACAGTGTTATATTAATTTCAGGTGCACAATATAGTGATTCAACAATTCTAGATATACTTTTTGCTCATCATGATAAGAATACTCTTAATTCCCTTCACCTATTCCACCCATCCCCCTCCCACCGCAAAGCCCCCTCTTGTAACCATCAGTTTCTTTTCTATAGAAGATAATCTATTTTTGGTTTGTCTCTTTTTTTCTTTGTTCATTTGTTTTGTTTCTTAAATTTCACAGTATTTGTCTTTCTCTGTGGTATTTGTCTTTCTCTGACTTATTTCACAGCATTCCACTCTCTAGATCCATCTATGTTGTAAATGGCAAGATATCATACTTTTTAAGGCCTGAATACCCCCCTTTTTCTTTATCCATTCATCATTGGACACTTGGGCTGTGTCCATAATTTGGCTACTATAAATAATGCTGCAATAAGCATAGGGGTGCATATATCTATTTGATTTAGTGTTTTCATATTTTGGGGAAAAATACCCAGTAGTAGAATTACTGGATTGTATGGTAGTTATATTTTTAATTTTTTGAGGAGACTCCATTCTGTTTCCCACAGTGGTTGAAAAGTTTACATTCCCACCAGTAGTGCACAAGGGTTCCTTTTTCTCCACATCCTTGCCAAAACATGTTTGTTGTGTTTTCTATTTTAGTCATTCTGACAGGTGTGAGGGGATATCTCATTGTAGTCTTGATTTGCATTTCCCTGATGATGAGTGATGCTGAGCATCTTTTCATGTGTCAGTTGGCCATATCTATGTCCCCTTGGAGAAATGTTTATTCATGCCTTCTGCTCATTTTTAACTGAATTATTGCATTTTTGGCATTGAGTCTTATAAGTTATTTATGTACTTTGCATACTAACCTTTTATCAGATACATCAGACATATATCATTTGCAAAAATCTTCTCCCATTCAGTAGCTTTTCTTTCACTTTTCTTGGCTGTTTTCTTCTTTGTGCAGAAGTTTTTTATTTTGATGAACTCTCAATAGTTTATTTTTGCTTTTGTTACCCTTGCCTCAGGGGACCTATCCAGAAAAAGAATCGCTATGGCCAATGTCAGAGAAATTACTATCTGTGCTCTCTCCTAGGATTTTTATGGTTTTGGTCTCAAATTTAGGTCTTTAATCCATTTTTAAACCAAGTCTCTTGTAAGCAACATATAGATGTGTCTTTGTTTTTGTTTTTGTTCTGTTTTGTTTTATCCATTCCATCACCCTATGTCTTTTGAAGGGAGCATTTAGTCCATTTACTAATTATCGATATTATTAGTAATTATATTTATAATTATATAAATATAATTATATATAATTATATAAATATAATTATATATAATTATAATATAATTTATATATAATATAATTATATATAAATATAATTAGTAATTATTGATAGGTATGCACTTATTGCCATTCTGTTACTTGTTTTATGGTTGTTTTTGTAGCTCTTCTGTAGTTCTTTTCTGTTCCTTTCTTCTGCTCTCTTGTCTCTTGTCTCCTGCTCTCTTGGCTTTTTTTGATGATATAGTTGCATTACTTTCTGTATTTTTTGTATATCCATTACCGGCTTTTGATTTGTGGTTACCATTAGGTTTGTATATAACATCTTCTGCATATAGCAGTCATGTTAAGTTGATGATTATTTAAGTTTGAACCCATTCTTTACATCTATCTCACCCCACCCCCCACATTTTAGATACATGGTATCATATTTTACATCCTTTTATTTTGTGAATTTTTTGACTGATTTTTAAAAAAGATTTTATTTGTTTGATAGAGAAAGAGATAGAGAGAGCATAAGCACAGGGAGAAGAAGAAGGTGAAGCCAGCTCCCTGCTGAGCAAGTAGTCCAGTCCGGGGCTTGATTCCAGAACCCTGGGATCCTGTCGCTTAACAAATTGAGCCACCTAGGCATCCCTTGACTAATTTTTATAGATACACTTACTTTTTCTGTTTTTGTGCTTCCTACTTTTCTTACTCCTATTTATGGTCTTTCCTTTTTAAAGTGTCCCCTTTATCATTTCTTGTAGGGCTGCTTTAACTATTGTTTGTCTGGAAAGTTCTTCATCTCTCTTCTTATTCTGAATGACAGACTTGATGGATAGAGTATTCTTGACCATAGGTTTTTTTCCTTTCAACGCTTTGAATATATCAAGCTGCTCTCTCTGGCCTGCAAAGTTTCAGCTGAAAAAATCTGCTGACAGCCTTACGGAGTTTCTTTTACATATAACGGTTTATTTTCTCTTGCTCTTTTAAAAATCCTCTATCGTTATTTTTTAATTACTTTGTGTCTTGGTGTGGACCTCACTGAGTTGATTTTATTGGAGGCTCTCTGAATCTGGATTTCTGTTTCATTCTCTAGATTCAGGAAGTTTTCAACTATTATTTCTTCAAATAAATTTCCTGCCTTCTTTTGTCTCTCTTCTCTTCCTGGGATCCCTGTAATGCAAGTGTTATTAGGCTTGATGGTGTTGCTGAGTTACCCCAGTCTATTTTCATTTTTTATTGTTTTTTTTTTCTCTCTCCTGTTCAGCTTTATTGCTTTCCATTACTCTGTCCTCCAGGTTGCTGACCTGTTCTTCTGTTTCCTCTACTCTACTGTTTATTCCATCTAGCGTATTATTAATTTTAGTTATTGAGCTCTTAATCTCTGATTTTTTTTTAATGTTTTCTATCTCTGTTAGGGGTCTCGCTGAGGTCCTTCCTTATTTTTAATTCTGGGGTGTATCTTAACTCCAGTAAGTCTATTACCTTAAATTCTTTATCAGGCATACTACTTATCTCTGTTTCATTTAGGACTCTTGTGTGATATTGTCCTGTTCTTTCATTTTGGACATACTCCTCTATCTCCTCATTTTGTCTGACTCTTGGTGTCTATTTCTATGTGTTAGGAAATTCAGCTACATATCCTGCTCTTAAAAGTAGCAACCTTATAAAAGTTGCAATGTCGCTGTAGTGAAATGTCTCCTGTTCATGAGAACCTGGTGTTTTCAGGGGTGTCTCCCTGTGTGTTGCATGTGACCAGCTGCTGTGGCTGAGCTACATTTACCTTTACTCTGGTCATTGGCTGTGGCTTTTTGCCTGTTGTGGGCAAGGTTTGGTCTCTGTGTTGTTAGTGAGTTAGTCTGGGGCTGCCTTGGGCTTGAGTCAAGTCACATCAGATGTTTGCCAGAGATGTAGTAGCCCTCAGCTGTAGGGTGAGTTCCTTGTTTTATCCCCTGGGAATCTATAGTCAAATGAGATGTCTGCTGCCAGCCTGCTCTTGGGGCTGCAGACTAGTATATTTGGTTCTCTTTCTCTCTCCCTAGGACAGGAGTCACTTTGGAGGTGTGCAGGCCCTGTCAGGCTGGCTGCTTACACATGTTAAGCTTGTGATAACTTTTTGCTAGCCCTGACCAAGAGTGTACTGGAGGGGGCAGGATCATAGAAGAATACAGGGGCAGCATGGGCAATATTAGGAAGGTTTCTGTGGATCTGCTGTGGAGGAGACCAGAAGAAGCTTGCCTGGAGGGGGCATGTCTATAGAGGAATGTGTACATGTGGTGGACTGTTAGCAGGTTCGGTAGTGAATTTCAGGGCCACATTGGTTCCTGTAGGTGTCCATGTGTCTAAGATGGAGTGGGGGGGGGGGGTGATGCCCACCAGCTCTTTTGTTCCTGGAGAAGTTGCCCAAGGATCTCTGCCCCCCCAGCACAAGCTCTGAGATTAGTAAACAAATTTACCTCCTGTATACCCTGGGTATTTTTCAATTGCTGTTTCGACTGCTGTTTCTCCAAGGGACTGTTTGTTCTTTGTTTCTTTAAGGGTGGGAACACAGTTTCTCTCCCCCTTCAGGCTCTCCCAGAGCTGAGACTGTCAACAGGTTAAAGTTCTAGGTGTTAAGTCCCACTGATGGTAATAATAACTCAAGAAATTAGGCACCTTGCTTTTCAAAGCCAAATGTTATGTAAAAAGAAAAACTAAAGCTTAAAAACAAAAAAGAAGCAAGCAATGTGGATTCTTCTTCCCTATGTGGGCTTCCTGGTATAATAGTCTGTTTCCTCCCTTCCTCCTGCCTGGACGGTGCCTTCCTATTGCAGACAGTTCCATGGGTCCCTTTAGCTCCTGACTGCATCTCTGCCCTTCCTAGCCTCTTTGAGGTGGCCTCTCCTCTACATTTGGCTGTGAAGAGTCTGTTCTGCTAGGCTTTGAGTCATTTTCTGGGTTGCTTACACTGATGTGAGTGTTATCCATTTGTATCTGTGGATGAAGTGATATCTAATTCTCACCCAGAGAAGGTTGTTTTCCAACAAACTGTTTTGGTATAATTAGAATTCCACACTAAAACAACAACAACAACCACCTTCATCCACGTCTTGCATCATATTAAAAATGAATTCAGAAATTAATCATAGGCCTAATGTAACATACCATAAAGTTTGAAGAGTACAAGACAATATCTTTGTGACCTTGGGTTAAGCCAAGATTACTTAGGTATGACACTAAAAACACAGTACATTAAAATAAAATCATAAATTGGATGTCATCAAAATTAAAGTCAACTGATTAGCAACATTACTTCCAACCATAGGATCTCTTCTGCTATGTAAGATCACATAATCACAGGTTCCAGGAATGAGAGTGTAGATATCCTTGGAGGACCATTATATATTTGCTACAAATCTCAAATGAAATACTAAATTTAAACGTGAGAGTCAAAGGCTACAGGCTGTATGATTCTGATTACATGACATTCTGTATGAGGTCAAAAAGAAGTACTGAAAGTAGGTAAGTAATTTTTAGGTTTAAGAGTAAGCAGAAGAAATTAACAACAAAGAGCCAAAGAGGAATTTTTGGTACTGATTGAACTTTTCTATATCTTGATTACAGTAATGATTCTACAACAAATTTTGTTAAATCTTGCAAAAGCTATATGCCAAAAATTATGAACTTCAGAGTATATTAATCATAACTTAAAAATAAAGGAGGGGCGCCTGGGTGGCTCAGTGGTTTAAGCTGCTGCCTTCAGCTCAGGTCATGATCTCGGGGTCCTGGGATCGAGTCCCGCGTCGGGCTCTCTGCTTGGCGGGGAGCCTGCTTCCTCCTCTCTCTCTCTCTCTGCCTGCCTCTCTCCCCACTTGTGATCTCTATCTGTCAAATAAATAAATAAAATCTTAAAAAAAAATAAAGGAAATTATGAAAATAAAAGGCACAGAGAATTAGTTTCCTATGTAAATTATCATCATATGTAGAAGGAAATATAATATACATTAAAAATAAATGTATTATAATAGAAAAAAGATAAAACAAAAACAAAATGGTTTTAAAAAGTAGGAATGAGATGTCATCAAGATCTTCTCAACTTTAATACCTAAAGAGGTCTTATTCAAGATGTGAAGTGGTTCTTTAGAGTAGTACAGTCCTTAATCCTTACTACTGCCTTGTAGCTCAACATTTTGAGACACAAGGAGAAGCTTGTGCAATTTGTGCACTGACATTCTTTTTAAACGCTTATGCAAAGTTGTCAATTAATTAGAAATTATAGGATACTCATGCCAGCAAACCCCATCTTGTTCCTTAAAAATTGTCCTGGATAATATCCTATTGTGTGTCACTATTCAATTTAATATGGTAGGCTTTCACAGTTTTCCAACCTGAGTTATATAATAATAGAGGCAGCTTTATCATTTTAATTATTTTTTATTTTCATTAATTTCTTAACACCAATAAATTTATTATAATGCAAGGATCAGCACAGTTATATATTACCAGTGGAGACAGACTGAGCATACAGTGTCAATTTGATTAAAGTAATAGCACTGCACCTAAAATGCCCTTGTGGCTTTTCTCAGTACACTCTTTCCTTTTAATTTGTTCTTTCCTGGAATTTAGCAAGTATAATTTGTTCTCATTGTTTAAATTGTGAAGAAATAAATCTCATAATTATTACAATTTTTTCCTTCCATTTACTATGCCTCATATGCTCCACAGGAAGCAGTACACACAGAGGTCACTGCCAGTATAAAAATCATTTTGAACTCCACTTGTTTTTTTATTAGATTCCCCTAATTTACTCCAAAGAAAGGGCAAGCAATTTTCATTATCTTTTCAGAAAAGTACTATAATTCCATAGATCATTCATTTAATTTTAATTCTATTTTTTATGTGACTATTTAAATGCCTTTCCAAAGGATAGGTGGATCCTTTGGTTAAATGTTTGAACCATGTAACTTGAGTGAGAGATAGTGAGGCCAGATGCAGATCAAGATGAAGAAAATGAAGAGTTTTACAGTTTTATTATACTCACAGTTTCCCAGGGAGAGTACAGTATGCCATGCAGTGCCACTCAGAAAAGCATGTGATCAGTCATGATGCAGAGAGAATGAAGCTGTAAGCAAGCACCTTTTTTGTGGTCTCCACAGGAAAGAAGAGTGAGGCAGGGTAAGGGAGTTTAGGACGGCCTACCTGTGTTTGAAAGTAGCTCCCTGGAAACTTCATGTTCACTATAACCATGAGAGCTTGTGGTTTGGGACTATCTAAAATCTCCAGATGTTTAGGGTGAACCAGGATTTACTTGGGAAGAGCTATTCTATAGATGTTAAATTTTCAATTTGCAGAAATTAAAAGTAAATTTAATATATTAAGCCCAAGAGAAATTTTTTTAAAAAGTAAGATCATATTTGGATGATTTTAGTAAATTCAATAATAAAAGATGAATTTATATATATCTTGCTTTTTGCTTTGCTCAATAATTTTTACATTATAATGCTGATGTTCTAGTATCAACAATATACATGAATAAAAACTATACATTTTGAGTCCATGTTTTAGAATTAATACTTGTGGCCAAATAAAATTCTTAAGTGAATAGATAATATTAGAATATACAATGTCTAAGACTATCCTGTCTGAAAAAAATTAAAATTTTATAATAGAGCTCATCAAAATAAATGCATGCTGACTGATGTCTTAAAAGCCATTAATCTAAATGGACCAGATCTTGAACAAAGTAAAACAAGAAGCTATACAAATATTAATATTTGCCTTATAGACTTTTAAATTAAAAATTAGCATTTCCAACTTAATCTTTATAATTAAATATTTGAATCCTATCCAACACAACAATAAAAATAAAAGGCAATAAACACATAATGTGGACAATCTCACTCTTGAAACATAATTTATCATGTAACACATTATTATTCAAGAATTTTCTGAATAGATTTTAAGAGTGAATTGGGAACAAACAGAATTACAGTATCTGTTGAATATACTTACCCACGAACTTTACTAACTTCATTTTGTATAATGTTCATTGTTTAGTGCGTGATAGGCAGTTAGCAAAAATTCTCAGAAAAGCTGAATAAAACACAATTGAAGGAGAATTCTAAAGGCAAAGCTAGTGTCTCTATAGCCCTCCCTGTCCCTTCTCCATTTGTGCACATAAATATATACATAAGCTCTGCTTACTGTTGGAAGCCACCTTTACCAATCACGGAAACCTGTCTCACTTCCTCTGCTCCTCCTTCTCTCCATAGCTTCCACATTACTCCTTCATCACTTCCCTCCCTTCTCCACACACAATGTTCCTACGTACAGGGCCTTTCTTATGGATAATAAATTGTGAGACTGTCCCCACAAATATCTCATCCACAGGTTTTTTTGTCACTTTACTCCTTTAACTCAAATGAAGTGTATCACCTGGAAAAGGCAACTTCTGTTAAGTCCAGTGCAATCATCCTAAGATTGATAGGGAATAAGCTCTTGGATGGCACAAAGGACAATCTATCTTTGCAACTGGCAATGAAGATAGATAGAAGAGGAGCTGGAAGAAAGAGATGGAAGAGACTGGAAAAAGTGTGATGTCATCTCAGGGATAACCTAAGAAGTAAGAATCAATTGGGTGAAACTTGTTATCTAGAAAGGAGAGAAGAGCTTTCACATTTTTCAGAATATTGTATATACCATTTCTTCCCTAACTGGAGCAGAAATTTCTCTAAGTCTACACTAACAATGCATGATGGTCAGTGAACTACTGATACCAGGAAGTAACTGCTCTCATTTGTACAATCATAGGGTCCAGAAATACACGGTGCTGTTCTAGCATCCAGAATCAGAAAATGAAGCAAAAATGCAATCTGACCTAGACAGAGACTAGAGTATCCTAGCCCTTCTCTACTCAAGGGTTGGCCAACATTTGGTGAGAGAAGCCTATAGCTACCCTCAGAACCATATGACAATTATACTAAAAACTTCTTATAACCTACTACTATGTAAAGGCTACAGTGAACTCTTAGCCAATGACATTTAACATGACTTTACTAGAGAATATAAAAGTGGAAAGAATGGCCAGACAAACAACTGAGATCTGAGTAAATAACATCACGAGGGGAACCAAAGGCCAAACTCTGGCAATCAAATGAAATGACTAATGGTATGTGGTGGGGAGGTGGGGGAGCACACTATGGAGTTAAGAATCTTTCTGCCAAAACTGGGAGAAGTTTGTGAGGGACACCTTGGCTGTGGAATGGTGGTGCCATCTGCAGAGTTCAGGATGGCCAGCTGGACAAGTAACGTGCAACACCGTGAACATTAGGGAGGTTTGCTGCAAAAGTGCTCCCAGATAAAAGCACTTGCTGTATGTTCAGGCATGCCTTACATATTAAAAAGTGCAGGAAAAAAAAATACCTTGAAAGCTTGATATTATAGTGAATGGGAATTGAATTTCCAATTTTATTCCTCTCAAATAAATGCTCACACGTTGTTTCATGCTAGCCTGCTGCCTAGACAGATTCCCTCTTCTGAACGTTGACAGATAACAAAGTTTTTAGAGAAGACTTACTTCTGCAGCAAATCCTTACAAGAATGCCATGCTCTAGACAACCATGCCATGTCTGGAGGTGTGCAGGCTTGAGCATTCTGAGCACCAGAACAAGGTTTCCTGGAGAGCAGAGAGCTCCTCCCCACAGCCAAGGCTGTTTAAGAAAATAAATAAATAAATAAATAAATAAATAAATAAATAAAATTTAAAAATTAAAAAATAAAAAGGAGTGTCTAGTCACTGAATTGTCCTCTAAAATACAAATGATACTTTAGCTAGTTTCCTGGATTAAAGACAAGCAGTCATTTCTGTTAGAGATAACTCCAATGACTGCATGTCTTTAATCCAGAAGACCAGCTCAAAAGCATTTGTATTCTATTGGACAATTCAATGACTAGATACTCCTTTTTAATTCTTTTTAAAACAGCCTTGATTATTTGTGCTGAAAGGAGCCATACCACTTTATCCCACATATCCTTTGTCCACTTTATCCCACACATCCTTTCTCCTTTGAAATCTTGTAAGGGAAGATACACAAAATTAGATCCTTCACTTACTGAAATTTCCACACAATAGAAAATCACTTCCTGCTTATTTGCCCAAATGTATTTTCTGCATCAAGACAAAACACTACTTGTCCAGTGCTCTACATGTTTGTCTGTATTTAACCTATATCATAATTTGGTTTTATGAAAAATGCACTATTCTTTCAAAGAGCTTATTTTTATTTCATTGCTATACTACATATGCACACATGTAAAAGGTACCTTCAAATTATATATCTATATATACACATATATATGCATATATATGTAATCTATAAAATTTTTCCAGTTCATGAAAAAAACCTTTAACATATATTTCTCATTAAAAATTTAGAACAACCATGTGATTCTTATGTTATTATCACTCTCTCAAAGATGAAGAAACTAAAATTCTAAGAGTTGAAATCTACTTGCTTGAATTCAAATGAATTGAAACAACTTCTGAATGCCAGCCTCAGAAATTAAACCTCATCTTTAAAAAAAAAAAAAACTTAAATTCTTTCACAAAGACATAGTACTTTCATTGCTTAACTTTCTTAAAATCTTTTTAGGTCCATCTTCCCCTACATGAATATATTAAATCTTTTCTAATCCTTCCAGTTGTGCTATCATAAATTCTGCTTACACGGATTAAATTGGACAGCCACATGCAGAAAAATGAAATTGGACCACTTCCTTACACCACACACGAAAATAGACTCCAAATGGATGAAGGACCTCAATGTGAGAAAGGAATCCATCAAAATCCTTGAGGAGAATGCAGGCAGCAACCTCTTCGACCTCAGCCGTAGCAACATCTTCCTAGGAACAACGGCAAAGGCAAGGGAAGCAAGGGCAAAAATGAACTATTGGGATTTCATCAAGATCAAAAGCTTTTGCACAGCAAAGGAAACAGTTAACAAAACCAAAAGACAACTGACAGAATGGGAGAAGATATTTGCAAACGACATATCAGATAAAGGGCTAGTATCCAAAATCTATAAGGAACTTAGCAAACTCAACACCCAAAGAACAAACAATCCAATCAAGAAATGGGCAGAGGACATGAACAGACATTTCTGCAAAGAAGACATCCAGATGGCCAACAGACACATGAAAAAGTGCTCCACGTCACTCGGCATCAGGGAAATACAAATCAAAACCACAATGAGATATCACCTCACACCAGTCAGAATGGCTAAAATTAACAAGTCAGGAAATGACAGATGCTGGAGAGGATGTGGAGAAAGGGGAACCCCCCTCCACTGTTGGTGGGAATGCAAGCTGGTGCAACCACTCTGGAAAACAGCATGGAGGTTCCTCAAAATGTTGAAAATAGAACTACCCTATGACCCAGCAATTGCACTACTGGGTATTTACCCTAAAGATACAAACATAGTGATCCGAAGGGGCACATGTACCCGAATGTTTATAGCAGCAATGTCTACAATAGCCAGACTATGGAAAGAACCTAAATGTCCATCAACAGATGAATGGATCAAGAAGATGTGGTATATATACACAATGGAATACTATGCAGCCATCAAAAGAAATGAAATCTTGCCATTTGCGACGACGTGGATGGAACTAGAGCGTATCATGCTTAGTGAAATAAGTCAATCGGAGAAAGACAACTATCATATGATCTCCCTGATATGAGGACATGGAGAAGCAACATGGGGGGGTAGGGGGATAGGAGAAGAATAAATGAAACAAGATGGGATTGGGAGGGAGACAAACCATAAATGACTCTTAATCTCACAAAACAAACTGGGGGTTGCTGGGGGGAGGTGGGATTGGGAGAGGGGGAGCGGGCTATGGACATTGGGGAGGGGAGGCGAACCATAAGAGACTATGGACTCTGAAAAACAACCTGAGGGTTTTGAAGGGTCAGGGGTGGGAGGTTGGGGCAACCTGAGGGTTTTGAAGGGTCAGGGGTGGGAGGTTGGGGGAACAGGTGGTGGGTAATGGGGAGGGCACGTTTTGCATGCAGCACTGGGTGTTGTGCAAAAAGAATGAATACTGTTATGCTGAAAAAATAAATAAAATGGAAAAAAAAATTTGGGTTTTTGATGTCCTGTAGCAGTTAAATTCAACTAATACACAACATAGACAGAACATTTCCAAGACAGAAATTCACACTGAACTTAACCTTAGAAGGGTTAATCTCATTAGAATCCCTCCATGTAGGTTTTCATGTAGGTAAATAACCCAGTGGTAAAGGGAGATGAGAATGGCATATATACTGTATTTCAAGGTTTTAAAAAAGAGAAGAAATCTTCTCTCCAAAGAATAATTGGTCACCAGAGATCCCAGTAGTCAGCTAACCTGTCTATTAACCTACAGGGTAACTCAACCTGTAAACTAAAATACCTCTTTACTAACAACTTTGATGTTTGGGGTTGTAGATAAATGTTTGCCTACTGAGTATAACACTAGAAATTGATTTTATTTTCCCTAAAGGAAACACTGCAAAGACTTTCTGTCTAGTAACTGTATTTATTTCAAGCTCTAGGCGCTGATCTTAGGGACAGCAATTGTTCAATTTTTGTTGTTGTCATTGTTGGTACTTTGTTTTGGCTCTGTAAATTTTAGATACAAAAGATAGAGTTAATCAAATTCCAAAGCTATCCACACTATTATCAGAACCCCTGCTGGGCTCCTCTCTTATTTCATTACTTCTGCATATCCCTGTTTTTCACTCCCATTTGTGCAAATATATTCATTCAAGGAAATATTATTCTGTTTTGACTTCATTTTATTTTTTGCTTATTTTTACTGAGAATCTGCATTCCAAAATCTATCATGCTTTCTGTGAATATCTAACAAATTGCTTCTAACTGCTTTGCATGAGTTTTTTTATATGTATCTGCCATTTTTCACCCATTCACGAACTATCAAGAAATTGAACAGTTCCTAAGTGACTACTACAGTCATTTGGAGGGACTGCAAGTGTGACATAGATTTGCCCAGCAAGGAAAGGACACAATAAGCCCAAATACACACACAGCATAAGCAAGATCAACAGGGTGTCAGTTACTTGTGGCCCACAGGTGTCACTGAAGTAGAGGCCAGATGTTAGATGATAAGCACTGAGTCATATGGAGGATCAAATTCTTGACCATAGTTAGGTGATCTTATAGTCTGCAGATGCACCTAAGGGGCAGTGGCAAGGGGGCATACTCTATGCATTGCGGGAACCAGGATGATGCATAAGAAATTGTGCTTTCTGCAAAATAAGGTATCTCTCTGGCACACACAAGGGCCTTGTGGCAATTGCTCGCAACTGTCTACCTCTGTATATTCTGGGGAAGACCTAGGGACAGTCTGCTGAGGCTTTGGTCAAACGGGGCTGAGCTTGTGAATACTGCCTATGTGGTATTACAGATGGACACCCCATGGATGGACACCCAGCTTGACTACTACTCCTCACATCCTTGTTTAGGTCTCTTAGAGACATGTGAGACTCTCCCTGGAAAAATTCAAAGATATGTATATACTTCATTTGACTGAATTGAACCAAATTGTCTGTGGCATACCTATAGCAGGTTATATACTCAGCATCCATGTGTAAAGGTTTTGTGACTCTGCTACACTCCTGCTAACACATAACATTGTCTATATTTCTAATTATTAACAATTTAACAGGTGTACAGTGACAATTTTCCTGTCATTAATTACTAATGAGTTTGTGCGTCTCTTAATATGCTGTCTGTTCCTAAACATTCTATTTTATGCTATTAAGTTATTTATCTCTTCTTATGCCAATACCACGTATTCCCCCCAACGCAGGGCTTTGTTTTACCTTTCAATCGTGTTAATTTTTCTTCCTTTCTCCTCTTTTCTAAGGTTGAATTCCTTCTTGAAAAATACTTCTATCAGTTTCTATTTCTAACCATTCATTCTTTTTTTTTTTTTTAAAGATTTTATTTATTTATTTGACAGAGAGAGAGATCACAAGTAGGAAGAGAGGCAGGCAGAGAGAGAGGAGGAAGCAGTCTCCCTGCAGAGCAGAGAGCCCGATGCGGGGCTCGATCCCAGGACCCTGAGATCATGACCTGAGCCGAAGGCAGCGGCCTAATCCACTGAGCCACCCAGGCGCCCCCTAACCATTCATTCTGCAGGTGTTTCAAACCAGTCCAAGAAACAGATGGGACAGATGTCAGAATGATGTGTCCCATGTCTTTTTTTAAATTTTTTTAAATTTTTATTTATTTGACAGACAGAGATCACAAGTAGGCAGAGAGGCAGGCAGAGAGAGAGGAGGAAGCAGGTTCCCTGCTGAGCAGAGATCCCGATGCGGGACTCGATCCCAGGACCCTGAGACCATGACCTGAGCTGAAGGCAAAGGCTTAACCCACTGAGCCACCCAGGTGCCCTTGATGTGTCCCATGTCTTACTCATCATTTCCACAAGGCTAAATACTAAACATCTCAAAAATGCTAAGTCTAATACTATGTTCCCTAACATTCTCACTGCAAACATGGTCAACCTACAGTCCTTATATTAATAAATGACTATTCCAACATTACAATTCTTAAGGCAATGAACTTTGAAGTTATCTTTGTCTTTCCCCTGCTCTCTTACTACATGCAATTGTTTCATTAGCAATTTCTATTAGTTTATGCTCTATCAGTTCTATAGTCAATTCCCGACAACACATTGTGACCAATGATCTCCTTCTTTTTTTTTTCCCATTTTATTTATTTTTTCAGCGTAACAGTATTCATTCTTTTTGCACAACACCCAGTGCTCCATGCAAAACGTGCCCTCCCCATTACCCGCCACCTGTTCCCCCAACCTCCCACCCCTGACCCTTCAAAACCCTCAGGTTGTTTTTCAGAGTCCATAGTCTCTTATGGTTCGCCTCCCCTTCCAAATTTTTTTTTTTTTAATAAACATATAATGTATTTTTATCCCCAGGGGTACAGGTCTGTGAATCGCCAGGTTTACACACTTCACAGCACTCACGATAGCACTTACCCTCCCCAATGTCCATAGCCCCCTCCCCCTCTCCCAATCCCACCTCCCCCCAGCAACCCCCAGTTTGTTTTGTGAGATTAAGAGTCATTTATGGTTTGTCTCCCTCCCAATCCCATCTTGTTTCATTTATTCTTCTCCTATTCCCCTACCCCCCCCACATTGCTTCTCCATGTCCTCATATCAGGGAGATCATATGATAGTTGTCTTTCTCCGATTGACTTATTTCACTAAGCATGATACGTTCTAGTTCCATCCACGTCGTCGCAAATGGCATGATTTCATTTCTTTTGATGGTTGCATAGTATTCCATTGTGTATATATACCACATCTTCTTTATCCATTCATCTGTTGATGGACATCTAGGTTCTTTCCATAGTTTGGCTATTATAGACATTGCTGCTATAAACATTCGGGTACATGTGCCCCTTCGGATCACTATGTTTGTATCTTTAGGGTAAATACCCAGTAGTGCAATTGCTGGGTCATAGGGTAGTTCTATTTTCAACATTTTGAGGAACCTCCATGCTGTTTTCCAGAGTGGTTGGACCAGCTTGCATTCCCACCAACAGTGGAGGAGGGTTCCCCTTTCTCCACATCCTCTCCAGCATCTGTCATTTCCTGACTTGTTAATTTTAGCCATCCTGACTGGTGTGAGGTGATATCTCATTGTGGTTTTGATTTGTATTTCCCTGATGCCGAGTGACGTGGAGCACTTTTTCATGTGTCTGTTGGCCATCTGGATGTCTTCTTTGCAGAAATGTCTGTTCATGTCCTCTGCCCATTTCTTGATTGGATTGTTTGTTCTTTGGGTGTTGAGTTTGGAAAACTTCCAAACTCATTTTATGAGGCCAGCATCACCTTGATCCCAAAACCAGACAAGGATCCCACCAAAAAAGAGAACTACAGACCAATATCCTTGATGAACACAGACGCAAAAATTCTCACCAAAATACTAGCCAATAGGATTCAACAGTACATTAAAAGGATTATTCACCACGATCAAGTGGGATTTATTCCAGGGCTGCAGGGTTGGTTCAACATCCGCAAATCAATCAATGTGATAGAACACATTAATAAAAGAAAGAACAAGAACCATATGATACTCTCAATAGATGCTGAAAAAGCATTTGACAAAGTACAGCATCCCTTCCTGATCAAAACTCTTCAAAGTGTAGGGATAGAGGGCACATACCTCAATATTATCAAAGCCATCTATGAAAAGCCCACCGCAAATATCATTCTCAATGGAGAAAAACTGAAAGCTTTTCCACTAAGGTCAGGAACACGGCAGGGATGTCCATTATCACCACTGCTATTCAACATAGTACTAGAAGTCCTAGCCTCAGCAATCAGACAACAAAAAGAAATTAAAGGCATCCAAATTGGTAAAGAAGAAGTCAAACTATCACTCTTCGCAGATGATATGATACTATATGTGGAAAACCCAAAAGACTCCACTCCAAAACTGCTAGAACTTGTACAGGAATTCAGTAAAGTGTCAGGATATAAAATCAATGCACAGAAATCAGTTGCATTTCTGTACACCAACAACAAGACTGAAGAAAGAGAAATTAAGGAGTCAATCCCATTTACAATTGTACCCAAAACTATAAGATACCTAGGAATAAACCTAACCAAAGAGACTAAGTATCTATACACAGAAAATTATAAAGTACTCATGAAAGAAATTGAGGAAGACACAAACAAATGGAAAAATGTTCCATGCTCCTGGATTGGAAGAATAAATATTGTGAAAATGTCTATGCTACCTAAAGCAATCTACATATTTAATGCAATCCCTATCAAAATACCATCCATTTTTTTCAAAGAAATGGAACAAATAATCCTAAAATTTATATGGAACCAGAAAAGACCTCGAATAGCCAAAGGAATACTGAAAAAGAAAGCCAAAGTTGGTGGCATCACAATTCCGGACTTCAAGCTCTATTACAAAGCTGTCATCATCAAGACAGCATGGTACTGGCACAAAAACAGACACATAGATCAGTGGAACAGAATGGAGAGCCCAGAAATCGACCCTCAACTCTATGGTCAACTAATCTTCGACAAAGCAGGAAAGAATGTCCAATGGAAAAAAGACAGCCTCTTCAATAAATGGTGCTGGGAAAATTGGACAGCCACATGCAGAAAAATGAAATTGGACCACTTCCTTACACCACACACGAAAATAGACTCCAAATGGATGAAGGACCTCAATGTGAGAAAGGAATCCATCAAAATCCTTGAGGAGAATGCAGGCAGCAACCTCTTCGACCTCAGCCGTAGCAACATCTTCCTAGGAACAACGGCAAAGGCAAGGGAAGCAAGGGCAAAAATGAACTATTGGGATTTCATCAAGATCAAAAGCTTTTGCACAGCAAAGGAAACAGTTAACAAAACCAAAAGACAACTGACAGAATGGGAGAAGATATTTGCAAACGACATATCAGATAAAGGGCTAGTATCCAAAATCTATAAGGAACTTAGCAATGATCTCCTTCTTATATCTTAACTTTATATATGATGTCTGATACATATTTTCCCAATAACTCATTTTAATTTCATTCATTTTTGTTCTTTATGTTATTACTATTCTATACTAAACAGAAGCTAGTTCATTATACTTAATGGAGAAAATTTGGAAGCATTCTCTTCAAAATCAGAAACAAGAGAAAGATACCAGGTATTACAACCATTTAACATATCGTTTGTGGTTTTGGCCAATGTTGCGAGGGAAAAAATAGCTTAAAATATCAAAAGGAAAGAAAAAAAATGTCATTACACGTAGATGTTATGACTACCTTATTCAGAAAAACATCAAAATTTATGACTAATGCATAGTAGTAACAAGAATTAAAAGGAGAGTTCCTGCTGGAGGTTTAAATTAGGGACTCTTTTTTAAATTATGAAAGTTATGTCAATCATGGAATTGGGTGTTTACAAAGGGAATGATACAAATATAAAAGAAGGAATCCAAGACTTAGCCCTGAGTCACTCAAACATTTAGAAGTGGAGAACATTATAAAGTAGAAAAGTTTATTAAGAACATGAAAAGAGGCTAAAACAAGTGCACAAAAAATCAGGAGAAAATAGCTTGAATGTGGTCCTGGAAACAAGAAAAAATAAAGTCTTCCCAGGAGAAGAAATTGATCAAATATGTCATATGTTATTGCCAAGTTAAAGAAAATGGAAACTGAGGGTTGACACTGGATTATCTTTCACAGCATCAGTGACCTTGAGAAGAGCCATTTGGTTAACGGTAGAGGAAAAAAAAGTAATTGAAGTCATTATGAAGTATAAGAAAATTATACACATAAGTATAACAACAACTTTGATGAGTTTTCTTTGTTTTTAGTTTGATAAAAAGGGCAGCTTATTTATTTGTTCATAAAAAATAATGCAGTAGGGACATCTGGGTGGCTCAGTTGGTTAAGTGTCCAATTCTTAATTTCGGCTCAGGTTAGGATCTCAGGGTTGTGAAATTGAGTCCTCCATTGGGCTCTGCACTGGATGTGGAGTTTGCTTAAGATTCTCTCTCTCCCCTCCTTCAGCGCCCCGCCCCCCCATTTCTTTCTCTCTCCCTCCCTAAAAAAATACAGTAAATAGGAAAGAACAGTTTTAATAGGCGGAGAGACTAAAGAGAAATATTGGAGATATGTACCTATTGCACATTGGTGTCTCTGAGAAACACACACTGAAACATGCATTTTTATTTATTTTTTATTTATTAAAGTTCACTCAAGATTAAGGCCTGTGGGCAGGGTAGGCTTTACACGAAGGTTACCTCTACAGAGCCTCATATTCAAAAGGACCCCACTCTTAGTTTTATGCTTTGCTGTCACCATTCTGGAATTATTAATCATTTTTGAACAAAGGGCTCTATAATTTTAAATTGCACTGAACTCTGAAAATTACATAGATAGCCCTGTCTATAAGAGAGCAAAAGATGCAGGGCTGGGCAAGACCAATCTAAAAAGGACCTTTGAATCTGTGCTAAAACTGAGTGAGGGAGCGAGACTTTTGCAACTTTTATTGGCTAGTCACTGGAAACTGGCTTCCCTGGAAAGGGGGCACAGCTTTGTATAAGAAGCTCTCTTCAGCAGAAGGTAAACTCTGGACAGAGATACAAATATGGCCAAGTCAGCCATCAAGATTTCCAGTCACCAGGGGCTCCTGGGTGGCTCAGTGGGTTAAAGCCTCTGCTTTCGGCTCAGGTCATGATCCTAGGGTCCTGGGATCAAGCCCCACATCGGGCTCTCTGCCCCGCAGGGAGCCTGCTTCCTCTTCTCTCTCTGCCTGCCTCTCTGCCTAGTTGTGATTTCTCTCTGTCAAATAAATAAAATATTAAAAAAAAAAAAAAAAGATTTCCAGTCACCACACCAAGAGTGCTTCAAGCGTTGGAAGGAAATCAAGGCAGGAAGCAAAGAAAACCACTATAGTGTTTGAGGAGAAGATGGGGGCTATAATGCACAAGGTCATGACCTTGAATAGGAGTACAGAGACTTAATCATTACAGGAGAAAAGCCAATATTGTATGCTAATTAAATGGGTAGAACTGGATATGGCAGTTTTGTTTTGTTTTGTTTTGTTTTCGTTTTTTTCTGATTGCTTCACTGTACTCAATGAAATACCATGCTAGATAATCAGCTGAGACTAGGGTAATGAGTTAGAGCTGGGGTTTAAGAGAGATAGCAGCAAGAAATATAAGAAATGCTAAATTACTCCTGAAAGTCCAGTGTTATTCTAACAGAATTTCTAAAAACAGGATAAGAATTATTGGGTGGATGTTTTGTGGGATGAAGTAAAGAAAACAATAAAAAAAAAATCTAAGAAGGACGTTTACCTGAGCTTAAGAAATTAAGCTTAAGAAATTAATGATAAAAAAAAAACTCCTTCTAGACAAATGTTTATAAAATTTCTGTGCTCTAAGAATAAGATATAATCATAAAACCATGGAGGAAGAAAGAAAAGAGATTACCTACAAAGAGACTATGAACAGATGGCATGCACCTTCTAATTAGCATCATGAAACTCTAAAAAATGTCAGACAAGTGCTTCAAATACCTCAAGGGACATTTTTAGAACCTAGAATTGCATATTCAAAATACTTTTCATCAGTGAAAGAAAATAAATACACTTTCAAATATTCAATTACTAAGATCTTTTTTCTCCCATGCAGTTTGCTATGAAAGTTGCTTGAGAAAAGCCTGCAATAAATGGAGAAGTCTCAGAATGAGGAAGTCCTGGGGCTCAGGAAACAAAGACTCTAAACCCCAAAAACATCTCAGAATGGCATAGCTAAAAGAAGCCTGTGGAACAAATGTTCTATTTTGGAGTAGTAGTCCAAGGAATTCTAGAAGAAATATTCCTTGGGAGAAGCACTGATTGATTGGTATTATTAGAAACCTGAATAGTTATGAATAATGTGTAAATTCACTATTCTTCAACTAATAAGGGGGAAAGAGAAAAAAATTCCAAAGGAAAAGTTAAAAAAAATTATCTACAAGAAATATAGATTTCAAATATGAAGTGAATTATTTTAGGACATAATTTGAGCAGCTGAAGGTCAAATAAATCCACGTGACTTTGATGGTATGGACAATCTTCACTGAGAGGCACAGATACCTTGACTTCAATATCCAGATAAAGCAGAGGAGGAAATGTAATCATAGAACATTTGATTTTACAGAAATAAATAAATAAATAATTAATTAATAAAGTGATAAAATAAATGACCTAGTCTCATATTCTGTTTAAAGATTTACAGTTTTTAGAACCAAGGGATGACAAAAAATAAAACAAAAGTAGAACTACCAATAAGAATATCCACAAGATGCTTCTGGATAATGTAAAAGTCATGGTGTAGCTGCCAGTCACAAAGCCAAAGGAGACGTGAAAGAAGAGACTAAAGTATGAATATTTCTCTTAGGGTGTGTCAGAAGGCAGATAAAGGAAATGAAAGAACAAAAATAAGGTAACCATGGCATGGATGGCAAATTGAATATGTAGACAGATGGAAGATGATAAGTAAAAAAAGGTTTAACTCTTATCTAGAATTGGAAAAATCAGTGAATAAAGGTGGCAAAAGATTCTTCAAAGTTGTCTCAGCAATAGGAAGCAGAAATCCATTTTGAATAATTATAATTGGAGGAAAGAAGGTGAGAAGGGCAGCTCTTCTGTATGGAGGACAATTATAATATTTCTATATTGTTGTTACAAAATGTTTTGTTTTGCTTTTTTTAATTTAAGAAGCAAAGCAGAATTGCTGAACCATATGTTAAATTCATGGTTAGCTGTTTAAGAAGCTGACAAACTACTTTTCAAAGTTGGGTACCATTTTACATTCCCACACAATGCAGGGGTGTTTCCGTTTCTTCCCAATGTTCCCAACATTTGCTTTTGCTCATCTCTGATTGTAGCCACAGCAGGTGGGGAGTGGACTGTTACTGTGATTTTAATGTGCATTTTCCTTATGACTAGTGATATTGAGCATGTTCTCATGTGCATATTGGCCATTTGAAAATTTTCCTTAGTGATATACCTGTATAGATGTTCTGTCAAATGTTTCATAGGGATATTTTTTATTACAGAGTTGTAAGAGTTCCATATATATTAATACAAGTTCTCTAACAAATATACAATCTTCAAATATTTGCACCCAATCAGTTGCTTGCACCTTCGTTTTTTTAATGGTGTCTTTTGAGGTACAAAGGTTTTAATTTCAAGATAGTACAATTTATCTTTTTTTTTTTTTCTTTTTTACCTGGATTGGACTCTGGTGTTGTACTTAAGAACTCTTTGTTATCCATGGTCACAAAGATTTTATCTTGTTTTCTTCTAGAAGTGGTATAGTTTGGAATCTTATATTTAATTCTATGATCCATTTTGAATTACTATTTTGTAAGTGAGGTAAAGATCTAAGTTTACTTCTTTGCATACAGGTGTCCAATTTTTTCAGCATCATTTGTAAAACAACAGCAGCAACAACAAACAAACAAAAAACACCTATCCTTTCTTCACCAGATTGTTTTGGCACCATTGTTAAAAATAAATGTAAAGGGGCGCCTGGGTGGCTCAGTGGGTTGGGCCTCTGCCTTCGGCTCAGGTCGTGATCTCAGGGTCCTGGGATCGAGCCTCGCATCGGGCTCTCCACTCCGTGGGGAGCCTGTTTCCCCATCTCTCTCTCTGCCTGCCTCTCTGTCTACTTGTGATCTCTGTCTGTCAAATAAATAAATAAAATCTTTAAAAAAAAAATAAATGTAAGGATTATTTTCGATTGTCAATTTTATTCCACTGACTACATGCCTATCCTTATAGGAACACTACATTATGTTGTTACTGTAGCTTCATAGTAAATTTTGAAATTGGGTAATATAGATCCTTCAATTTTGATCATATTTTCAAAATAATTTTGGGTATCATAAGTTATTGGAATTACTATATACATTTTAGGATGAGCTTGACTTTTTTGCAAAAACTCTGTTGAATTTTCATAGAGATTGTGTTGACTCTATAAATCAATTTAAGAATTGCCATCTTGATAATAATGAGGTTTCCAATCCATGAAGGTGATTTCTTATGTAACCTTGCTTTACTCAGTTACTAGTTTTAGTAGAAGGTTGTGTGTGTGTGTGTGTGTGTGTGCGTGCACGCATCTGTGTGCGTGTGTGTGTGTGTGTGCGTGCGTGTGTGTGTTCCTTTGGAATTTTCTTACAACCAAATTATGTCACCTGCAAATAAAGCTTTATCTTTCCTCTCTAAACTAGATAACTGGAAGTCTTTATTTATTTGGCCTAAAACTTCCAGTTAATTCTAATTAATAATATTTTACTCTATCATTTGAACTATCATGAGAACACATCCTGCTCTATGAAATCTTCTGTCATATTTGGAGAACTGTGAATATTTCATCATATGTGGAGCTGATGACGTTACTGCTGAAATGATAATAATCTGCCTTGGTCCAGAAATGAGATATTAAATTCAAGACAATATAGCTATATCTTTATCTCTATATACCTACATTTATATAGATAGATAGATATATATTAATGTCTTAACAATTACATGTCATCCCAAACTCAGAGTATATCTGAGATATTCAATTTATAAATTTAAAATTAATATATAAACAACTGCCTTGTAATTCACCTTGTAATTATATATTAATTTCCATCTTTATTGTTATGTAATAGCAGAAAGGGAGAGTCCAGAAGTGCTTAACAAAACTACTAAGCATGTCACTATTTGAACAGAGCTTCTTGTCTAGCCTCATGTCCCCTGTACAGTCATTGCCTCCATATAAATTCTTTATCCAATCACAGAGATTTTATCTTAAGTATTCTTCTTGAAGTTGTATAGTTTTGGATCTTATATTTAATTCTATGATCCATTTTGAATGAATTTTTTGTATGTAAAGTATCATTTAGTAAAATTTGCAACCATATAGGTTTCCATGTTAGTACATTTCAAGAACTTTACTATCATTGAATATTAAATATTACATTAGATATTAATTTCTACATGTGATAAATATAATTTCTACATGTGATATCATATGGATTTTATATCTGTAAATACTCAAATATTTCAGCTATTCTCTTAATCAAAGGCATTAAGGTTATTTCCAAATTATAAATGCTATCATAAGCAATGTAAATTATATAGCAATGACATTCTTATATAGGTCTCTTTTGCACATAAACACTTCTATTTTCAGTGTATATATATTATAAAGGTGTTACCAGAGTGACACATATACACTTTGTAAATCTTTTCTAAAACTTTATTTAGATATACGCCACATTTAAACTTCAGAAAGTGTGTGTGTGTGTGTATATACCTGTGTGTGTTTAAAACTTTAGAAAGAAATCTGAAAATATATCCACCAAAATCACAAATGTGATTATGTTTGGGTAAATAGGCAGGGAGTCCTATTAAGGATGGTAATCAAAGGAATTTTAGCCTTGTCCAATGTACATTTACAGCCCTACATATAAATTCATCATTGTGAAAATAGTTTAAAAAATAAAAAAGACAAAAAGTAAAAAATGTGTCTTTAAGCATCTATCCTCTTAAAGGAAAACAAAAAACCGTGTATAACAAAATTTCTGGTGCTGCAGTTGTCTGGAGCATATTAGATTTGCTAGCTTTAAGAGAAAGGGAACTGACCAATCATGACTAAATGTGGCCACCAGAAATATTCACTAATTTTCCTGTTCCTGAGAGTATTTCTCATCACTGCACCGATTTTCTTAAGTGTTTAGGAATCTGGTCATAACACTGACCTGTATGCAATTGTTGGTGTGTTACTAGACCACATTTTTGTGGGTGATGAGTTTAATATCCATGAAGCCCTCATTACATGGCACTGATTTAAAGGCACGACATTGGCAATAAAAGATGATGTAGAACCAAACTCAGATACAAAGCAGTGCATATCCTTAACCTCGGTGTAAATGATGAGAATTTCATTAAGGTAACTGCCTAGTCTTTTCAGATAGTTGAATACAAATGTGAACATTATAAAGAAATGCATATTAATATCATTATTAAAGAATGTATAGTTCGATAACTGGAGTTATTAGGCTATTTATTTCAAGGAACACTATGCATCTAGGAAACGAGAATTTTGTCCTCAACTGTTGTCTTTGTGGACCAGTGCTTGGCTACAGATTACTGCCAATTACACATGTAATGGAGTACATTTGCAGTTATTACAGGATTAAGATTTGTCATTACAAGTTGCAAATGATCAATTTCCCTTCACAATTGTGTAGTAATTATTGTCAAAACGGAACATCAGCACAACCACTTAAACACATTATATATATATTTTTTTCCTTTTCACAGAAAACAAATGATCTCTAAAATCAGCTATTACCATGGCTAATGAACACTCTGTCACAACATAAAGATCCCCTGAATTTCCCTCTGGACCAATCTCATTAAGTCCAAAGCATAATATAATTTAAATATCTGAGTTATGATCCACCAGCATTGCTTTCTACACGGATGGCCTGTCAGAAAACAGTAAAGGGCAGAGAATCAATTCTTTAATTTCACCATTTCTCTCACTCTGTACTCTCTATATTTACTAAGTTATCAAATGCTACCCATTCTGTTCTCCTTGCCCATCCTCCCCATGCCCGCTTTTAGTATCATCACTCATGCCTTCATTTCTCTTGAGGGCAAAAAGCCTCCTATGGTTTTTTCCTATGCTTAAGTGTTCCCTTATCTAGTTACAAATGTACTACCTTAGAGAAAATAACTTAAAACATAAAAATTTCCAACTTAAACTTCTTTTCATTAGTGTTTTCCATTTAATTTGTGGATAGTATTGTCAAGCTAGATTCACAAGTTGGGATATCTGTTGATTCACTCAATTAATATTTATTAAGTACCCTTCCTGGCTAATTTTCTTTCTCTATTTAATCCATGGTTTACTGTTGTGTTTACATATTACACTTAATAGGTGGCCTTCTTAAAACAAAACACGTTTATTCAGAGGTAAGATTTGAATTTGATCTACTATTGATTGCCCCACTCTGAACTTCAGAATCTTCATTTCAGAGACGCGGAATCTTCGCCAATCAGTATGTCTATGGCCATGCATATTTTATGGCTATATGTCACTGCACAGACTCATTTAAGCATTTGAAGTGCAACTCTAGTTCAATCATGACAAAGTTGTTTGCTCTAACTTCCTTTGACTGCTTGGGTGATGCCATCCTCATTCACCTGTGACAGGCCCTAATTCTGCCACAATAATGGGTGAGAAGTCAGGAGAGGACAATTGGTCTTAATGGTCCTTCAGCCTCTTGAATTACTTTCTTTTGTAATAAACTTAAAAAAATTAGAAACAGTTACAGATTTACAGAGTTGCTGTATACACAGAACAGAATATGCTCATATATTACACATCTAGTATCCTCAATTATATATTAGCATCTTATGTTAGGAGAGTAAATGTAATTAGGATGCTTGTGTTAGTATTATTTGGGGTCTTTCGAATATTATGGATACATGTCCTTCATTAGACATCTATTTTATAATATATTCTCTCAGTTTATGGCTTGTTTTTCCATTCTCTTACTGGTGTGTTCTATAGAGCAGAATTTAAAATTTTAATAAAATGCAGCTTATGGATATCTCCTTCATGGATTATGCTGTTGGAATTACAATCAAACTCAAAGGAATGTAGATTTTTTCCCTATTTTTTAGAGAATTTTCATAATAGTACATTTTATGTCTAGGTCTATGATCCATTTTGAGTTAATATTTGTGAAAGACGTGAGGTCTGTGCCAATATTTTTTTCTCCATACAGATGTCTGCTTATTTCAGCACCATTTAGTAAGAAATGACATCTTAACAGTATTGAGTCTTCCAATCAATGAACAAGAATCTCTCTTTATTTAGATCTTCTTTGATAATTTTTCTTCAGTGTTTACAGCTTTTCATATGCAGATCCTAACATATCTTGTGAGGTTAATACCTAACTGTTTGATTTATCAAGCTGCTACTTTAAATGATATATTTTCTTTCAAATTCTAATTAGTTGTTGCCAGTATATAGGAAAGCAGTTGATTATGTACATTAACTCTGTATTGTGTAATGTCTTTATGCTTTCCAGAACTTTCACTTTTATTGTTGCTATTCTTTTGGATTATCTGGATAAGAAATTATGTCATCTGCAAACAGAGATAAGTTTATTTCTTCTTTTCTAATCTGTAAAGCTTCATTTCTCTCTCTCTTTTTTTTTTTTTTGGTCCTATTGTACCAGCTAAGAATTCCAGTAGGATGTTGGTAGGAGTGATGAGATTGGACATACTTGAATAGTTTCTGATCTAAAGGGAAATTGTCTATCTCTCACAATTACCTGCAAAGTCAGCTATGGTTTTGTTTTGCGTTTAAGTTGTTTTTTAACAGATTGGGGAAGTTGCCTTTCTTTCCTAGTTTGAAGAGAATTTCGATCATAAATGGATGTTAGGTTTTGTCACATGCTTTTTGTGTTCATTGATATTATCAGTAAATTCTTCTTTAATCTGTGCATGTGGTTGATTACACTGATTAATTTCTGAATGTTGAATCAGTCTTGTAGAGTTAGAATAAAATCCCTCTTGTTCATTTTGTATACTTCCATTTGTAAATCTTTAATTCAATATGCTAATATTTTGTTGAGGATCTTTGAGTTTATGTTCATGAGAGATGTTGCTCCATAGTGTTTCAAGTTTGTAATGTTTTTGGGGAACATTGAAGTTTGAAGTCTTGGAAGTGGTGGCTCACATGGTCTATTAGGAATTTCTTTCTGCTTCTGTTTTGTGGAGAATTGTTGTAATTTCTTTCTTCAACGAACTCTCCAGTGAAATTTTATGGACCAGTTGATTAGTTTTTTTGAAAGTTCTTTATAAGTTAATTATTGATTAAACCTCTTTAATAAATACAGAGCTATTGAGGTAACCTATTCATCCTTGTATGAGATTTTGGTAGTTTGTGTTCTCCAAGGAACTGTTCCATTTCATCTAAATTATTTGTGGGCATAGAATTATTCCTGACATTTCTTTATTATCTTTTTTTATTCTTGTTCATGAGATCAATAGTGATGACTGTTCATTCTTTTCTGATATTGACACTTGTGTCTTTGCTGGATAGCTTGACTAGAAGGTTATCAGTTTTACTGATCTTTTCAAACAGCTTTCGGTTTTGTTGATTTTCTCTATCGTTTTCCCGTTTTCAGTTTTATTGATTTCTGCTTTAAGTTTTATTATTTCTTCTCTTCTACTTGTTGTTAGCTTAAGTTTCTCTTCTTTCTTTAATTTCTTGTCATGGAAGCTAAAATGATTTAGCTTTGTGTCATAGAATTTAGTGATTTCAGATCTGTCGCATTTCTAATATATGCATTTAACATTATAAATTCCCCAGCACTGTCTTCCTGCCTTTGCTATCTCATATAGCGTTGTACCTTGCATTTTAAATTAGTTCAAAATATTTTAAATTTCTTTTTGGACATTTTCTTTGGCCCATGTGCTATTTTGCAACATGTTTATTAATTGCCACATACTTTGGAATTTTCCAGCTATCTTTCTGTTGACTTCTAGATAATTCTGTTTTCTGAGAATGCATTTTGCACAATTTTAACTTCTTCAAATTTGTTAAGGTGTTATGGCCAAAAGCAGTTCTATCTTGGTAAATATTCTCTCTATGTTTGGAAGTAAATTTTATTCTGCTGTTGTTAGATAATATGTTGTATAGATTTCAATTAGATCAAGTTGGCTGATAATGCTCTTCAAGTCAACTATATCCTTACTGATTGTATGCCTGCTTGATCTACCAGTTACGAGAGTTACTGAATTCTCCAAGTATAACAGCATATTTATCTATTTTCCCTATAGTTTTATCAGTTTCTGCCTCCTGTATTGTGATCCTCTGTTATTAGGTGCCTACAGATCTAACACTGGTATAACTTTTTGGAGTACTGACAACCTAATCGTTATATAGTACACTTTTCAATGTACTGGTAATTTTCCTTGCTCTAAAGTCAGCTTTTTCTGAAATTACTCCAGCTGGTGTTAACATGTTTACTCTTTCTCCATTCCTTTACTTTTAACCAAATGAGAGGAATTCCCTCCCCTCACAGTTCTGGGCAGGGTTCTGATGAAGTGTTCCCTCCCGGGAGGCAGACTTTTGTTGTGAGTAGGTTCTGGTCTTGTTGTTAGAAAGATTATTCTTCCCCTGACCTGCCAGAATCACCAGAATATCTTTCTTGGCTCTTAAACACGAGCTCCTACTGGGGTTCCTGGAGATAAAACCCATGAAAGTACAGGATACTTCCTGATTGCAGCCCCTGAACTGTCTATTTCTCAGGCTAGTCCACACAAAACTTGCAGCAACTTGTTAAAGATTCCGTATCTCTACAAATATATTGTTCCAGCAGCTTGTGCTCCAGGGAAGCAGATGTTGGTTATGACTCTCTGGATTATCCTGTCTCCAGATTTTGATGTCAGATTTTGCCCTGCAAATTCAGATATCTAATAGGTCTGTTTGTCCAAATTTTTTCTTGTTGTGAAGGTGGGCACGTCGACTGCCAAGATCTTTACATGTTGGAACTAAAACCAAAAGTTCAACCAATCCCTTTTTAAATGACTTAAACTTTTTTAAAGATCTTCTATAAAGACACCCAATTTGTTAAGCACATGCTGGTGAATTAGTAAGAATAAATATCTTCATAATGCTCTTATGTACTATGTAGGAAGCTTCACTCAGTGGTTTACTAAAATGATGTAAAATAATGTAATACTGCTTATGCTTAGAACATATTTGGAAATAAATATTAACTCAAACATTTTTACTCTAGATTTTATTGCCTTCAGTTGTGAGTTTAATCCATCTTCCAAATAAGTTTTAAGCTATCACCCTATACCCAATATAAATGATAAATAGTATCATGGTTACTGCATATGCCTTGGAGTTTTTGAGTCTGCAATATTTTGGAGTCACTATGTGTAAAAGTTAATTTTATGTGTCAACTTGACTGAGCTAAGGGGTGCCCAGAGAGCTGGCAAACATTATTTTAGGGTGTGTCTGTGAGCGTGTTTCCCGAATAGACTCGCATTTGAATCAGTAGACTGAGTAAAGAACATACACATTCACCAATTTGGGTAAATACCATCCAATCCATTGGGGGCCTAAATAAACAAGAAAGTGAAAGAAGGCCAAATTCTACCTCTAATTTAGCTGTGACATCCACCCATGTTCTCCTGCCTTCAACATAGGAGCTCTGGCAGGACTTTAGACTAGGACTGAACTATGTATCATTGTTCCTATTTCACTGGCTTGTAGCTCTCAGTCTATCTGATAGGATATAATGTATTAGCTAACGTTTCTCTGGGGAACGCTGACTGAAATACCATGCAATACACAAAGCAGTCTGAATGATTGGAAGTAATTTTTACTATCTGTGGAGAAATTAATCTTTGTTGATATAATTTTTATATTTTCTTTTTGCATACCTTTTAAGAATTAGCTTATAAGCAGAGGTATGTGTATTTTTGGTAGAACACACCACTTCTTTTTTGTTCTCTCTTTTCTTTTTTGTCCTAAACAAGAGTAACAGTATGCATTCATATGTTGTGTAGTATTCAGAATGATTTTACACATTACCACAGCATGATGAAATCCCTAAATATTCAGTAAATTGTGTATTAAATTAGTGCACTGCAGTGTTTATAGATTATGGAGAACACCTATGTAGTCTACATTGTAGTATTCAGTTCAAACATAATCACTTAAAAATAACATACAAAGAATCAAGTATGCTACTTTCCCCTGAAACTAATGGTAAATCTTAGCTAATATTCACTGGAAAGTACAGTTACAGAAATGATGCTAATAAGACCAACATAAAGCAAATTAATTCAAAATTGCTTTTGAAAAGTACATTTCATAATATAGATATTATCTGAATATACTTCAGCTTAAATCATATACTTTTTGTGGAAACCGAAGTTTTATAGAATGTAGTCATCTTGTTAACAATTAAAAAAAAAACTGTTGTGTTTATAATTGGAAAGACAAGGGAAAATGTGTTCTTACCTGGGGTATTCTGCAGAAAGACATCTCCTTGTGATTGACATTAATAGGAGTTCCACATGTGTATTTGGGAAAGATAGTCTCCCTAATTAGTGTTTTCCTCCCATACATTTCATTTCTCATAAGGTTTAGTTGATGAGCTGTATCAGCAATACAGTTTTAGAAATGTTTACCAAAGAAAGAATGAATCATGAAAACATTTCTTCCTTTGCATTTAGCAAGAAATCCAATATAATTTCATGCATAATTAGAGTTTAAATGATGCCATTAAAACACAGAGTACAAAAAAGTAAACATATACATTTCCCATCCCAGATTTCTAAGCCTTGGCATTTGAAATCATGCTCTTTGCAGAGCTAGAAATTAAAATAAATAAATAATGATTAATGAAAACAGACGGAGACTTTTTAACTTTCCAACATCTATAGCTTCACAAAGCATCCTAAAATTAAGTGTCTGTCATTATAAAGCATGGAATTATTTGAACTTATTCTATACAATCATTTTGCAAAATGTTTTCAAAGTTTTACAGATCCAATAAGTTGGAAATGCCTCATTTTTTAAAAATTATAGGTTATTTTATTTATTGATGGTATTACTATGTCTTAGGTGTATTTTTTAAGAAATGGGACTATAGTGTTATGTTTAATTGCTTTTTAAGTTGCTGTAAAGCTTCACATTCTACTTACTTGGAAATTATTGAATATATCTGTTCTGAGATAGTTACTGATCCATCCTTTCTTCCTTTCTTTTCTTTCTCTCTCTTCTTTCTTTTTCATTCTTTCTTTCCCCTCCTCTCTCTCTCCCTTCCTTCCTGCCTGCCTGCCTTCTTCCTTCATATAAAACAGTAGACATTATTAGAGAAAGCTGGATACTGTAGCATTTATCAATTTCATCCCTCACTCCCTGCCCATATTATTTGTCCCCTCCCAACTCTAGTTATCATTTTCCTCAAGATAATCTTTTAAATTAATGATGTATTTAATATAAGAGCTTTATATATAACATGCTTCTTTTAGGCAGCATAATGACTCCCCAAACATATTCACATCTTAATCCTAGAATCTGCGGATCCATTATGTTACATGGCAAAGGAAATTAAAGTTGGAAATGGAATTGAGGTTGCTAATCAGCAGACATGAAAATAAGGGAATTATCCTTGATTATCTGGGTGGACTCAATGTAAACACGAGTCCTTGAAAGTCAGAGGGAGACAGCAGCAGCCTCAGAAATGTTACGTAAAATAGACCCAGTTAGCAATTCCTGTCTCTGAATAGAGCAGAAGTCATCTGTACAGTCCCTTGAAACTGGAAAAATAAATAAATAGATTCTTTTCTCCCTAGGACCTCTGGAAGGAACCTAGACTTGCCAACGCTTTGACTGGAGTCCAGTGAGATCCGTTTAGGACTTTTTTTTTTTTTAATTAATTTCTTTTCAGTGTAACAGAATTCATTGTTTATGCACCACACCCAGTGCTCCATGCCATACGTGCCCTCCATAATACCCACCACCTGGCCCATTGAGGACTTTTGATACTCGGAAATATAAAAAGGTAAGTCTGTTATTTTTAGCCATCAAGTTTGGCAATATTTTACAGTAGCAATGAAAAACTAATATAATATCTAAAATATAATTAACAATTCACTTGGGCATGCTGACAATAAAATGAATTGATAAAGTCCTTCTCCTTCTCTTACTCTTTTCATTAATTTAGTTACATCTTCCTACACCTGATTTCAATTTTTAAGATTGTCTATCTCCATTCCATACATATATTCAATTTTTAAAAATTCATTTATTATTATTATTATTATTTTTTTTTTTTTTAGTGAGAGAGCATGTGTGAGCTGGGCAAGGGACAGTGGAAAGACATGGGGGAGTGGGGAGAGAATCCTAAGCAGACTCCCCCCTAAACATGGAGCCTGATATGGGGCTCAGTCTCATAACCCTGAGATCATAACCTAAACCAAAATCAAGCATCAGATATTTAACCAACCGAGTGGCCCAGACACCCCAATTATGTATCTTTTGAAAATCCTTTTAGTTTGTCTGGTTTTGCATTGCCATGTGCATTCTTGACAATCTGATTCTCACTTTCCTGCATCTAGACAGAAGCAATGGCTTCCTGAAACATCCTCATGGCTTCTTTCCTTCTTTACACTAAAATGTGCTTCATATTTCCAACAGAAATATAGGGAGCTTAAGTGAGGATTTGATCTTTAATACAGCTCTTCTCACAAACATATTTCCTAATTCATAATATACTGCCTTTAAATCTAATGAAATTATAGTGACGGTGATAATGGTTAACTCTTGTTTGGACGTAACACTGAATAAATAATAGGTACCAGTCTAAATGTTTTACTTTTATCATCTCATTTTTGTTCTCAGATACCTTACTAATTACTTAATTTTCTATATGATGAATGAAGACATTAAAGTTCATAAAAGTGAAAAAATTAACCAAAAGTCATTCATCCAGGTAACTGTATAACTATTGTATGAAATTAGAGACCTATAAATCTAAAACAATTACATTTAACCTACAATATTATAGAGAGCACCAATGATGAGTTAGCCCCCAAATCATGTAAGCAGTTCCCTTTTCCTCACTCTCCTATAGCCATAGAGATCTGTCAGCCTACATTTAGGCAATTGGTCTATTCGTTTTTAGATTTATTTATTTGAGAGACAGAGAGAGAGAGAGAGAGTTGGATGAGAGGGGGAGTGAGAGAGAGAGGATCTCAAGCAGATTCCACTCTGAGTGAGGAGCCCAGTGCAGGGCTGGATCTCATGACCCTGAGATCATGACCCAAGCAGAAATCAAGAGTTGGACACCCAACTAAATGAGCCACCCAGCTGCTGCAATAATTTTATTATTTTTAATTGGATAAAAATGTTTTCAAAATAAAAAGATGTATTCATGTATTTCCAAAAAGAAGTCTTCTTGCTTTACCCTTTCTCACCTGTTTCCCATGTGTCCATCAACATTCTCTTCTAATTTTTATGCAGATACAAGAAAACACAAACATGTATTCTTATTTTACCTTTCTTTTGTTAATTTCTTTTTTTTTAAGATTTTATTTATTTATTTGACAGAGAGAGAGAGCACCAAAGAGGGGAGATGCAGAGGGAGAAGCAGGCTCTCCACTGAGCAAGGAGACTGATGTGGGACTCGATCCCAGGACCCTGGGATAATGTCCTGAGCCAAAGGCATTTGCTTAATGACTGAGCCACCCAGGCAACCCTCTTATTTTACCTTTCTTACACAAAAAGCATATCATACATAATACTCAGCAACTTCTTTTTTGTGTGTGAAAAATTCCAAAACTACACAAATGTGAAAGATAGTACAGTTGTCAGTCACATACCCTTCATTTAGATTCATAAATTGTTTTGTGCAAGATTTGAAACTGTTGTGAATAGTGTTACTATTAATAACACTTCTAGTACCATGTATTAGGACACAAAAGAAAGCAATAAAAAGAATGATTAGAAAAGCAAAGAAATAACTCCATGTTATGAAAGAATCAACTGTGCTCCTGTTATCTGGAGGTAAAATTCATCATTTTAATAAATTTTCATATGTTTACCTAAGTTCTTCCACTGCTCAAACACGTATTATTTTTCTAGGCAGTGTTTATTCTAGTATCAACAGCAGCATATCACAGAAGCTTTCAAGATATAACCACCTGTGGAGGATGTTACAGAAGCATCCTGAGCCTGAACAGTGTTTGTGTGATGCATGACCTTCTAAATGTTGGGATCTAAGAAAGAGGCTCTTCCTTCCTGGACTTAAAGGACGTACTGAGTTTGAGAAAGAATAATGATGTTTTTGTTTTTTTTTTTTTTTTAAGGAAAGTTTCTGTTTAGAAAAGGGCAAGTAAAGCTTCTAATGTAAAAATAAGAATAAGTCAAATTAAAACAACAGACAAAGGCAAAATGACAAAAGAGAACTAAACTGAATTAACTGACAGAAAAAAAAACAAAAACAAAAACAAAAACCAGTGGGCGAATCAGAGAAATTGAGCATGTTTTAAAAAGGAAAATAAGTTCTAACCATTAAAAAAAAAAAAAAAAAGTTTTCTTCTGACTTAATGATTACTTGTAATAATACTAAGTAATAAGCACAATAATGGAAACATCAACAACTTTTAATCTATTTGAATTAATATGTTTTTTTGTTTTCTAACTTCTCTACATTACACAGCAGTTATCAATGCATCAATAACTTCACAATTGGAAGAAATGCTTTATTGTTTAGGGTTTTCCAGAAAACAGAGCCAATAGCATATACATAAATAAATATATATATATATATTTATCTTAAGAAATTGGATTATGCAATTATGAAAGTTGACATGTCCAAAATCTTCAGTGTGGGCCAGCAGTCTGAAGACCAAGGAAGATCCATGTTACAGTTGAAGTCATCTGCTGGCAGAAATCCTTCTAGCTCCAGGGAGGTTAGTCTATGTTCTCTGAAGACCTTCAATTTTTGAATGAAGCCCACTCACCTTATAGAGGGCAATCTGCTCTACTCAAAGTCCACTGCTTCAAATGTTAATCTCATCTAAAAACACTCTATGGAAGCATCCAGAATAATATCTGACTACATCTGGGTAACATTGCTCAATCAGATCACCACATAAAAATAATGCTTACAACACAGTGTGGCCCAAATCTAATTATCATTTACACAGGTAAATAACAAGATATTATGTGAAACTCAAAATATACACATAGGTTATAATAACTTAGGATACGGTATTGTCAAGTCAGTAAAAACCATCGTTTCTCCAAGATACCCCTGTGCACACATGCGCATGTGTATTTTTTATTTTATGTGCCAACTTAGCAGCTTGGCTAGGTTATGGTGCACAGTTGTTTGGTCAGACAACAATCTAGATGGTATGGATTAGCGTTTAAATTAATAGAGTTTGAATCAAGCAAATGACTCTATGTAATATGGGTAGGCTTCATCCAATCAGTTGTAGGCTTTAAGAGAAAAGTAGAAGGTCTCTTAAAGAGGAAAGAATTCTGCTTTCAGACTGACTTTAGACTTGGGACTGCAACAGTAACTCAAAGAATTTCCAGCCCCTACCATTCTGCTCTGAAGATTTCAGACTTGCCAGCCCCATGATCATGTGAGCCACCTTCTGAAAATAAGTCTACTTACCTACCTACTTATCCTTTTTTCTATATTAGTCTAGGTTCTCCAGGGAAATGAAATAATCGGATGTATAGATATGAATATTAATACAGGTAGAGATAATGATACAGATATTAACAAGAAACTCCAGAAGAGCAATCAGATTATGACTTCTGACATAACTTGACAATGTCATAGTCAGCCAGAATATATGATTACAGGGAAAGCAGAGTGGAGGCAGAGGAAAAGAGGAACATTATCAAGAAATATGAGACAATCGCCATTTCAAGTATAATTATCCACATTATTTTATCCGATCCTTCTGAGTATTTGACATTCTAGGATAAACTCAGAGAATAGTTGTTATCTATTAGAAATAGCTTGGCTACAAGTGACACAAAAGCAAAAGACTGTGGTTTAAAACGTATCTGTACACTTCTGTCATCTAACAACTAGTCTGGCATTAAACTTAAGTGCTAATTTAGAGAGTCAAAGAGCTCTCAACACCTTAACCTATTTTTGCCATTCTTTTCAAACATTCTCAGTGCATTGGCTTTTTGAACTCCTGCTTATAACTCTCTGGTCACAAAATGACTACCCCAGCTCTAGAAACACTGTCCAAAATCTAGACAAAGAGAACAACAGAAAGGTCAGTACCTCGTATTACCTGTCCGTTTTTATAAAAATAGACAAAGACATTCAAGAAGGTCTGCAGAAGATTTCTTCTTGAATTTTATTGGCCGAAGTATCAAATGAAGTCCCAGTACTGGCAAAGGTAGATTAATTTGCACTGGGCCAATCTTCCTTCAGATCAAGAATATTATAAATCAAGCCCCGCTCTTTGAAGGTTTTGATCAAATAAAATTTCTTACTGCAAATGGATTTATCCCTTGAGGGAAAAGAAACAAAACACACATACTAAAGTGCTCAAATCAGAGAGAAGCTTGAAATGACGTGGAAAGGCGCTAACTTATTGTCCTAGGGAGGCAAGATCTGGAGTTCAAGCTGACCAAGACTGCCGGGAAACTGAGAACAGACATGTTACAGTGGAGAGGAGTTCCAAGTTTTTCCATAAATACTCAATTTCCTGTATGACATTAAATTATACAAACACAGGTAAGACTGCAAGAGACCCCGTTTAAAGCAAAATTTGGAAGACAAATTGCTGAGCATCTATTTAAGCTGCTTCCCACAGTGGGGACACAGTTTGGAGTTGTACTTGGAGGGGTTAAATTAAAAGAACTAAAATTTAAAACCCATTGACGAAAACAGAATGGTCACTTCACAGCGATAATAATCATCTCCCAGTCCACTTTCTTGAAGTATTAGTTTCTAACCTTCCACAGAAAACAGAGGCAGCTTCCTGGGTTTAAGACCAGGGTAATCCATTTATGACCACATGCTCAGAGGGAACATGCTCTTGGAAATAAATGCTCTTGTGTTCCCATCATGAAATTTTTTAAAAAAATATTTTATTTATTTATTTGAGAGAGAGAGAGAATGAGGGCATGAGCATGAGAAGGTAGAGATCAGAGGGGAAAGCAGGCTCCCCACCGAGCAGGAAGCCCGATGTAGTATTTGATCCCAGGACTCCAGGATCATGACCTGAGCCGAAGGCAGTTGCTTAACCAGCTGAGCCACCCAGGTGCCCTCCGCCCCATCATAAAATTCTTGATAAACCTATCTTGGAGCATGGTTAACACATGGTATCCCTCCTAGCACCTCCCTGCCTTTCTGGAATGTATTACAGAATATTTGCTGCTGTTGCCCTTGGCACCCAGGTCCTACCCACCCCCCCCCCCCCCCCAGCAGTTACTGCTGCCCACTGCCATCCCCAGCAGAAGTCTGGGTGTGGAGAGGTGCAGTCAGGAAAGCATGCTCCCTGTTGTCTCAGGTTAGAGCATAGCAGCAGCTGTACAGCACCATGATATATTAAGCGGGACATGTGGCAGGATCAAATCTATTTCCCATTTCTAATCTAGGTATCAAGTATGTCCCAGTCAGACATTACAAACCTTTGGCTGGTCACCCATTAAGCAAGAGTTGGAACAGAAACCTTACAGAAGAACACATACCAGGCTTTGCTTCCTCATCCTTACTGGTCATGGCATGGCAGTCCAGTTCAGTGGTTGTACACACAGGTGTGAATCCGTCAGCCAGACGATGGAACCCTGATGCCTGCAAGGATCTGTACTCTTTGGTGATTATCTCCATGCTGCATAACGCAACATAAATTGCCAGAAATCACTGTGACAGTTTAAGAGAGAGCCTGTGGAAGAAAGAAAGAAAAAAAAAAAAAAGGAAAAAAAAAGGAAAAAAAAAAAAACAACCTTTCACATCATAATACCCTTAATAGCAATTTCTTCCTGCTATCTGAACTAAAGGAACCACATTTTCATTTTGCACTGGGCCCTACAAATGATATATCTGGTCCCAAATTAAAAGGATCCCTTAAATATCACCAGTACCTCACACTTTTTGTCAAACCCAAGGGGAAATCATTTGTCCTCATTTAACTCAATTTCACGGAACGATTTGACATGGCTGACTGATCCCCTCTCATTTTTTGAAAGTCTTTCCAGGTTCCTCCTGGTTGTGTCCTGGTTGTGTGAAATCCACTCTGGAAGGTCCTTTCCTCCTCTGCATAATTGCTTGAAGTCGCACTGACCTGAGCTTTAAAGACTTCTTTTTTTTCTGTAGACAGGATCTTCCAGGTTGAGCTCATTGACACTCACACTATCAAATACCATCTGTATGTTGATTGATTCTCTGATTTACATATTCAGATTTGACCCTTCCATTGAGATGGTGATTTGACCCTTCTGCACGAATTTCTAATAAGCATCTCAAACTTGTTATGTCCACAAAGTTCCCTTCCCTCAACCTCAGACCTTCTCCACTGCTTATACTACTGAGAATTGTTACGGAGTTATGAGGTGAGAAATTTGATTGAATTGGTACTTAAAATATAGTAATGGGAATCTAGGATTATTTGTGATGAACTCTTAAAATTAGTATGGAATAGGAAGATAAGTGCACTTTTCTACTTCAAAACCCCTCAAAACCAAGGATGAACAGGCTTCTAATAGCACATATCTATTACTGAGTATACAGAAGATGATCAAATTTATTTAACCATTATTTATAGAAATGATGTATATAATGGAGTTGATGTATTAAAAATGTTTAAAGTCTATAATTTTTGAAAACTGTGAGCAATATCCAAAATGAATATACTTTAAAATCTGAAAGACAAACATAATTACATTTACGTTTTGGAAATTACACTGAATCGTTAAACATTATGTAAAAGTAATTGAACTTATTTTAATTAATTAATTATTTTATGTTATTTTATTTGAGAGAGAGATTGAGTGGGAAGTGGTAGAGAGAAAGGGAGAGAGAGAATTTTATGCAGGCTCCATTCCCAGTACAGAGCCCAAGGTGGGGCTCAAACCTACCATCCTGAGATCATGACCTCAGCTGAAATTGAGTCAGATGCTTATCTGATGAGCCACCGAAGTGCCTTAAACTTATTTTAAATTAATCATTGGTGAGTCCACTTTTTTCTTTTATTATAAAAAATTTGAGTCAGAAATCATGTGTTGGTTGAGACAACAAATCAAGAATGTCCAAAGCAAATAAATTTTATGCATTTTATGGAAATTAACTAAACATGCAATTATGTCAACAATAATTTTTTGATTAAACTACTGCTCATGAATTTGCCAAGTCATTATGAATCATTAAATTTTCAAGCACTTGTGAGAATCTGTAGTCACTAGGATTTTTTTTTTCATTTTCTAACTTTTTACACTGGTTGTCATTTAGGGATATTATATAAATTTATTACCCATAACAAGACAAAAAATGAGGCTATGTCTATGAAAGAAATATGTAATTGAATCTAAATTAGATCATTTGTTTATTTTACAAATAACACACAAACCTAGTATTTTCAACACAAAATATTTTGATCAAGAACCAACAAAACATGCTTGACAATAGTTTTATTGTTTTGGTAATTTGCTTTTAGCTATGACTTTGCAATTATCAAAACGGTAATCATTTTGCTCAATGACTTAAAAACTCACCCATAGTAGGTTAAGTCAAATTGACTAAGGCCATCATATATAAATCATTCTACCAATCTTTTCAGAGAACCACTTAAATATTTCTGGAAGTAAGACATAAAACTGTACAATAAAATGAGTACTACCTTTAAATCAATAATACCTTGAATTTCAGGTCAACGGTCTCTTCTATGAAATTCAAAATCTATTTAGAAACTCACTATGAAAAAATATTTCCATGTCTCACTATCATTGGGTAAATAAATGTCTTCTGAGATAACTAATTGCACGGACAATTTGAAAAAAATAAAATGATAGTAATATTTTAAAAATTAGCTGATATCTTCAAATTTTACCATCCACTTTAATTTTATGTTATCCAGTACATTCCTTCAACACCATCCATACACAATTATTACTTACACTTATTCCATCTCCATTTGAGCTCATGGGAGACAATGGCAGTTGGTACACTCTTTTCTGAAACCAAAAGCATAAGTTCTAGGAAGTTTAATGTAAATGAGAATTTAAAATGTCTGGCAATGGGACAGCTGGGTGGCTCATTTAGTTGAGAGACAGACTCTTGATTTCTGTTCGGGTCATGACCTTGGGACAGTGGGATTGAATCCCTCGTCTGGTTCCACACTCAGGAGGGAGTCTACTTGAGATTATCTCCCCTGCCCCCTTCCCCTACTCTTGCTCTCTCTAAAAATAAATAAATAAATCTTTAAAAAAGAAAGTCTGGCAATGATCTCAAGAACAATATACTTTTAGAGCTGGTATATATTATTTATTGTATTAAAAACACTAAGAGCATAATTATCTGTAGTAGATCATTTTGATTGGCTGTCTCAATGTGATTCAACTATTCTGTGATTTTTAATGACTATTGAACACCTCATTTCCCTGTCTATCCAGAGTTTCAGATGTGAATTAAATTCTGCTAATTAGAAGCAGTCTTGAGATATTTGGAAGGCAGAAGTGGGATATTTGTATCTCTTCTGTTGCAGCCATTAGTTCTTAAATGAAAGTTTCCTATGGCAGCATTCTGATGTCATGTCCATTCCCAAGTTCCTTGAATCAAGAGATTGTTGCAATTGTTCCAGCATTTTAATGTTATTATCTAATTTCTGGCCAATGACGTTGGAAGTCCATAATCCCATAATCTAGTCTAGTCTTATAAATATGAGAGATCTTCACACTATGGCTTAGTTCCAGTGACAGTTTGAAAGCAAGTTGTTCCCCTAGAGGATTAGTTGTGAAGTGGTCACTCAAAAGGCCTAGATTAGAGTCCTTCAAATAATTCCTTAAGTACCCAAGTCCCGTATTAAAATAGCTAGAGTAGTTTCTGTTTATTTTAATGAATTCTACTAATTGAATAATAAAATGAGAATGACAAAACTGGCTAAAAACATCTTATCATACATAATTGATTGACCAAGGGAGCGAGTCACTTCAGTCCATGCTGAGAATGCAAAAGCTGGCATGTTCATGGGAAAATGTCAGTGCTACTTCATGACAATTAGGTATAAAAAAAAGTCTAGGAAAGGGTATTTCTGAAATTAGGGGATATATGATGCCTATCTAGATTACTGTGCAGATAACAACTATCAGCATCACCAAAATAAGAATGATAATGGTTAAAATCTGGAACATAGTTCTATATTATGGGCAAAAAATAATGAAATAAATGAATTTAGGAATTTAAATCTAGAGTAAATGCTCCTGAAGTTCTAGGATGCAAGGAGAAATTACATGTCATGGAACACCCATAGCCAAGATCACCTCTCAGAGCAGACATCAACCCATAATCAAATATCTCTGATAAAAATGTTTCTCTGAATTTGGGGCACCTGGATGGCTAAGTGGGTTAAGCCCCTGCTTTTGGCTCAGGACCCTGAGGTCAAGCCCCCCATTGGCATGGGCATTGGGCTCTCTGCTCAGCAGAGAGCGTGCTTCCTTCTCTCTTTCTGCCTAATTGTGATCTCTCTCTTTGTCGAATAAATAGATAAAATAATTTTTAAAAAATGTTTCTCCGAATTTGGCAGACAGGAAAAATTTATATTTTTAGAGGCATTAAAGGAGAGATTCCAATTGATAAGTAATTCTGCAACACACAACCTTAATTTGGAAGTATTACTTTTAAATCTCAGTTGGGGGTGCCTGGGTGGGTTAATACCCCTGCTCAGCAAGGAGTCTGTTTCTCCCTCCCCATTGCTCGGTCTCTCTCTCTCTCTCAAATAAATAAATCTTTAAAAAATAAATAAAAATTTAAAATCTCAGTGAACACATATAGAATAAATGGAATTCAATGCAAGAAAGACCAACAGGAATAAAAGTCCATTGAGTTGATAACCTCATTGCATTGAAGGAAGATTGGTTTTGTTCAAGCAGTCAAGCCTTTGACTATAGGGAGAAATCTACATACTGTCTTCCATCAGAATGAAACAAACTGAGGGTTTTGGAAGGGAGGGGCGTGGAAGGATGGATGAGTCTGGTGGTTGGTATTAAGAAGGGCACATATTGGGGCACCTGGGTGGCTCAGTGGGTTAAAGCCTCTGCCTTTCGCTCAGGTCATGATCCCAGGGTCCTGGGATCGAGCCCCGCATCGGGCTCTCTGCTTGGCGGGGAGCCTGCTTCCTCCTCTCTCTCTCTCTGCCTACCTCTCTCCCTACTTGTGATCTCTATCTGTCAAAAAAATAAAATTTAAATTTAAAAAAAAAAAAAAAAAAGAAGGGCACATATTGCCTGGAGCCCTGGGTGTGATGCATAAACAATGAATCTTGGAACACTGAAAAAATAAAATTAAACTTAAAAAAAGAACGCTGCCCATCAGCATATATCTGTCTCTACTGATCGATGGCATGCTGTGAGATGTCATGGAAGTGCTGCTGCATGAATTACAGCTCATTGAGATCATGACTGTCCACCAGGAGGTCAGTAGAGCTGACTGAACAAAAATAAACCAATGGCTAGGTTGCAATATGCTCATGATGATAGTATGTTGATACTTCTTTTTAGCTGTTAGCTTGTATGTTATGGTTGATGACCGACAGGGCATGTACAGTAACTTTTTTGAGTGTTCTCCAAATGGATTAAAAATTGATGCTGATATATGGGTAGACCTCAAACAAGAAATGTTGGGAGATTAACAGGTATAAGTGTAAATGGCTGGAAGAGTAAAGGGGGCTGCTTTAGGAAGCATGCTCTGGGAAGCATGTCAACTAGAAAGGAACTCTACGAATATCAGAACAGCTGCAAACATAAATGGAAAGAAATTTATCAGAGTGAAATCTAACCCAAGTTAGATCATTCTTAGGAATGATCAGTATTAGTTATTGGGCTGTGACATTTATGTGGAACTGTGTGTGCCCACATGTGGAAGGCTGTCAGTGAATCTCTTAGATTTCCCAGGGAAGTCTGAGCCAATTTTCACATAAGCATCATAATGTATATCGTTTCTCCTGATGTGATTGATCTGAATTACCTAAAGAGAGAGGACTCCACAGAAAATGGCTTTCTAAGAAAAGAGTTTGTGGGAGGGAGGTCAGGGCAACTAAAGTAAATCTAAGAGGAGTGACCTAATTTGGAAGCAGTATAGAGAACTATGTATGTGTGACATTATATTTAACATTTCTTTAAGATATTCGGATTATTTCAAAATATTTAAATCTTTATAAGTTAAAAACCATTCAACTGTATGAACAGAAACATAAAAATAACTGACTTTAATTAGTAATCAATATATGATATAGATAACAAAAAATCAGAGATTGGTGATCTCTGGTAGATTGAGATTGGTGTTCGGTAGTTTTAAAATACAACTACATCTCTAGAATTCTCACAGTGTTGACTTTTTGTCTTTTGACAGCAAGATGGCCATTATATCTCTAAGTGTCACAACTGTATTCAAAGCCAGAAAGCAGGGAAATCCAGTCAGGATGCAAAACCCCTTTCTCTGTGACTCATTCCTTTCAATAACAGAGAAACTGTCTCCCAGAATCTCTCAGAAAAATTTTTATGCCTACACTGTCACAACAGAGCTACATGAACCTTTATGGCTGCAAGAGAGGCTGGAAAAGAAATAATATGACTTGACAATTGATGTGGTAAGATCTAGGCAAGGGTGTCTGCTACAATGATTATGCATATGTTGTTTTTATAAAATTAAAGTTTTAGGGGCGCCTGGGTGGCTCAGTGGGTTAAAGCCTCTGCCTTCGGCTCAGGTCATGATCCCAGGGTCCTGAGATCGAGCCCCGCATAGGGAATCTCTGCTCAGCAGGGAGCCTGCTTCTCCGTCTCTCTCTGCCTGCCTCTCTGCCTATTTGTGGTCTCTCTCTGTCAAATAAATAAATAAAATCTTAAAAAAAATTAAAGTTTTAAATACCTCAGACTATTAAAAAGTATAAAAGTAATGTAACACATTGTATTAATAAAGTAATGTTAATGCATACCCCTAGATATATACTTAGTTTTTTAAAAATATTGCATATATATATATAGATAGATATGCCAAGCAACTTATCTCCAGAGTCACACTCCTTCATGCCTATCACAAGTAAATGCTCACTTGAATGTAATGGTTATTATCAGTCTAATTCATTTGTTATTTTTATTGTACATACTACACATACAAACACACACGTATGTGTATGTATATTCTATATATAAAAATACAATTATATATGCGTATACCAAGGAAATATAATAAAACAGATACATTTTCAAGACACCAGATGGAAAAAAAAAACAACAAAATCTAATAATACCCATGTTGATGAAGATATGCAGAAACAGGAGAACTCACATGCAAGCATAAATGGGTACAAATACTTGAGACAACTATTTGCCATTATCAATTAATTGAAGATGTGTATAAATCAAATCCTGTGATTCTAGTTCTATGTATAGACACTAGGATAACTTTTCCATATGAGCACTATGAGGGATGGATAGTAAGAATCTTACAGCATTATTTATAATAGAAAAATTTGGAAATAATTTTAATTCTTTCAAGTAGAACTGATAAATAATACATATTATTTTCACCCCTTTGAATGTGAACAAACAGCTATCGATATTTATAGATGAATCTCACAAATATAATAGTGAGTCAAAGTATTTAATAGAATATGGCTTATAAAGTTTAAATACATGGAAATCAATACTATGTATTATATTATTAGAGAAAAGGGATGGAAAAGGTATTATCTGAACTCTGTTGGGACAAGTTCAAGAAAACCATGATTAGGAAGAAGATGCAGAAAATACATATTTTTTTTCCTATCAGAGATAGCTAAGAAAAGCATATGGGAGATTGGGGGAGAAATATTATCTCTGGGGCATCACTTGTGGTTTCTTCTAATAATCTCCAACGCTCATATGTAGACATATTGATATGAACACATATTCTATCCATAATGAAGCCTTTAAATCAAGGAGAGAAGGCACACACACCTGTACACACACACATACACACACAATCCTGTAAGGTTCTATTAATTTACTGATTTCATTTAGTCAGAATTACTAGAAATAATCATGTTCCTGGGACACCTGGTGGTTCAGTAGATTAGGTGTCTGCCTTGAGCTCAGGTCATGATTCCAGAGTCCTGGGATAGAGTCCTGCATCGGGCTTCTTGTTCTATGGGGAGTCTGCTTCTCCCTCCCTGCCCCCTGCCTGTTGCTTTCCTCTCTTGTCCCCCCAACCTTTGTCAAATAAAATAATTAAATTTAAAAAAAAATCATGGTCCCTGAAAGCAAAAGGAAATGAAGGATATTTTTGTGGTCATTATTAAGTGTAAATTCTTTAAAGAAAACTCTTTTAAATTTTACTGTACATTACTATAAATCATTTTGGTCTTTATTTCAGTTATCTACTACTTTGTAACAAATGTTTTCAAACTATAGAGGTTCAAAATATGATTTTCTATTTTTTATTTTGATTTTATATTTTTAATTTCACCTACATTAAAAAAGTAGCAAATCTCATTTTCCTTATAAACTAAAAAAAGAAAAATGGTCTTTTTTAGTTTTAGTTTTTACTATTATTTCCATTCTATGCCTGGTCCCATGTAAGAAAGCATTCACAATGTAAGTTTTCTCCAGCTGTGATTTCAAAAATATAAAAAGATGAGCCATCTTGAGAATACGAATTATTCTGAATTGCGTATTTAATGTTTCATGGAGAAAATCTGTTCTTCACATTTTATCCAAATACGCAAGATGTGCCTGGATACAGTCTCATCACGGGGGAATTACTCCTCTAGGTTGCCTTTCTTATCAGAAGTGTCTCCTCTTTGGGGCGCCTGGCTGGCTCAGTCGGAAGAGCATGCAACTTTTATTTTTTCTTTCTTTCTTTACGTGTTTGTTCAGAGCATGTAACTCTTCATCTCAGGGTTGTGAGTTCAAGCCCCACGTTCGGTGTAGAGATTACTCAAATAAGTCAATAAACTTAAAAAAATAAAAAAATGTCTCCTCATTGCATTATCCGGATCAATTTTGTTAATAGAGGAGATAATCTCTTTAACTTACTTGTTCCTCAATCTACTTTATAAGTAATGGAGAAGTTGGTTATTTTTGCTTAGCTTCTTTTCCTTTCTTTACATGATACATTTAGTAATTAAAAATATTAATTCCCTGCATGTTCACATCCCACTGATCCATTATCCTGATTATTAATATTTGTGTTATATTAATATTTGCCATTCAACCCTAAATTTTCCATCTGTTTTCTTTTGCTCAGTTCTAAAAGGAAGATAATAACAGCAATACTATTTAGAAAATTCCATTTATACCATGGAATTAATACCTCTTCTACCAGCACCAAGAAACTATGACGACTAATAAAATTAGAATGGAAGGAGTAGGTTGTGCTTTAGCGTCTGTGTGTAATGGGGGAAACTAGTAGTCAAAGAAAACACATGAAAGGACCAAAAATGGGAACAAGAAACAGTCACAAGTCATAAGAGATTGCAATAGTCAAAGACCAGGAAAAACATGCCAAATTCCCTTAACCTCCGTGGTTACTTACAGTGTGATTAGGCCACATGCACCTTGTAACACCAATAGCTCCAGCCTCTATTAGAATGTTAGCTTCTCCTGAAAGATGTGTGTCTGTAGGACTCACACATCCAGCACAGTATCTGAACTATACCAGCACTTAAAAACCGTTTCTTTAATTAGTTAATTATGGTTATACCCAATCTTTGCAATTTATTGTGTCTCACCTGGTACCTAGACCACAGAAGAACAATATCTTTCATATCTCATAGTCTAAAGGATTTTTTAAAAGGTCTTACTTGTTTAGACTTAAAACAAAAAAAATATTTACTTATTTGAGAGGGAGAGATAGCAAGAGAGAACATGAGCAGGGGGATGAGCAGGGGCAGGGAGATGCAGAGGTAGAGGGGGAAGCAGGCTCCAGCTGAGCAGGGAGCCCAACTCAGGGCTGGATCCCAGGACCCTGGGATCATGACCTGAGCCGAAGGCAGACACTTAACAGACCGAGCCACTCAGGTGCCCCACACTTGTTTAGATATTATTCATATTATTGCCCTAATGTTTTCAAAGTTCGTCAATTCAGGCCACTTCACTGTCCAAGCAATAGGAGTAACCCCTAAGTCAGATTCCTCATCCCTAGCATTTACCAGCCTATGGGATTAAACAGTTCAATAGCACTTTCCTATGCATGGCGCTCTGACTTAAGAGTTTTATGCTAAAAGGGGAGCAGCGCCTGGCATGAGCCAACAACAATATTGTCCACATGATGGTAATAACGCAATAAGTATTTAAACACCAATGTGTTTGCGTGGAAGACAATTTTATACCAAACAAGATTGTTTTGGGCAATTTTAAAAGTGCAAAAAGAATGAATACTGTTACGCTGAAAAAATAAATAAAATGGAAAAAAATATATAAAAAAAAAGAAAATAAAACCAAGAAGTATTTAAAATATTAGCTTACTTTTTAAGGCACCATAATAAATGCATTACTTGTTAGCATAAATAGCGTTATTTTATGAAAAACAGCTATATTTGCAAAGCAAAAATAAAAAATAATCAGCGAAAAAAAAAAAAAAAGTACCTGTCAAAACAAAACTCAAATTTTCAGACAAGAACAAAATCTCTCTTAAATATCTAGTCTTTCAGTTCATCAGAGAACCACATTCTGGTTCCTTTTGAGAATGTCAGCAGCACTTATTATTGTGTGTGATGGACTTAATTACTCCTCCTCCATGGGTCATAACTCTGTGACAAAAACGCTTGGCTATTAATAGTAAAGCATAGACTTGTTTTCCACATTGGAAAAAGATAAAAGAAAAAAAAACCAACCCACTATTTATAAGCAAAATTTTTTAGCAGACTGAGACTTATTTTCCAGTCAATTGATAATTATCTGTTTTAGTCAGTAAGTTTTAGAAAGAGTTCTAGAGGTGAAAATCTTTCCCAACTACAACTGTTCTGTTAGAATCTTCTAAATTGGAATGTCCTCACAAATGGAAATTCAAATTCTTTGATACACATTTTTCTTTACTAAACTTTTGGATTAAAAATTCCAATCTCCTTTATTTCTACATGTATTCATTATGCAAAACCAATATTATTTTTCCCACATGACGATTAGGTAAGTGCAGAAGAATCGTATCTGTGGAAATATAAAATTCAATGGTATGACTATCAAAAGAAGTTTGGACAACTAACTTTCTAAAAGTAGAAAATTTTGCTCTATGCCAGGCATTAGCAGACTATGGTCCACGGACAAAATCCGCCCCCACCCCACCTCCACTCCCACCTGGTTTCAATCATCCACCAGCTAAAAACGTGTTTTTAAAAAATACTTTAAGTGATTACTAAGTATCTACACAATATCCTAAATTGCCTCTTGGCCTGTAAAATCTGTAGTACTGCTCTCTTACTCTGTGAAAAATTCTGTCCACCTTTGTTCTGCATATGCTGTATGCATTTTTTTGTAATGCATGTGCTGTGTGCATTATTACCCTAGTCACTAAAGGTATCAACATATCTAACCTCGGTCTCTTCTTTCCCAAATGATAACAGGAGAATTTCACCACCTAATTTTTCAATAATCACAGAACTAGACTTTGATCTACAATCTTACTTTCAAATTTATGAGAGCATAGTAAGAGACTTTCTATCAATACAATAATAACAATAGTATATTAAGTTCAGTAAGTTCATAAAGTTCAGTATATTGATTTCATACATATTCCAATATACAATACTGACAAAATTCGTAAATCACACAGAGCTATCTCCATAAACCTATTTTATAGGTGGAAAGGAAATTAGTCTGAAAGAGGTTAAGTGATTGGCCCAAGGCTGTAAGTCTCATAATTGGGAGGGTTCTTCTGTAACACTCTTTTTACATAGATTCATGATGCCTCTTCAAATTAATCTGAACTCTTAGCTCATTTAGTTAATTATGCAAGAAAAATAATCATAAACTAGTTATGCATATAATAGTAAAGCCAAAAGATAATGGGTATAATGCAATTAGCAGTATTTTGTTGCCGTTAATGAATAAATCATAACAATCAGGTCACCTCGTAGACAGACACCCTAGTAAAATGAATAAAAGAGTTAACTATATAGCATGCACTATAGGAGATAAAATAGATTAATGGATTAATTAAGCAATCTAAAAGTACTGATCTCAACTCTACCAATGAGAATAAAACCTTTAAATCAGCTACCTATTTGCATTAAATCTTTGACAAATTTTAACAGTGTAATTTTTGCAACAATCTCTCCAGTTACTAATAACTTCTATGTTAAATTTCAATTTCATTAAGCAATTCCAAGTCAAATTAACAATTGATTTGTATTTCAATAGTATTTGCCTTATACAAATCCAATGTTGTTATTACAATTACATATCCATAAATTTAGAGAATTTACTTTTGATTTCCTAGGAATATCTAAAGGTACATGATTAATCATAGAGAAAGACATCACGTGGAGTGAAAATGGGGTATTAAAGCTCACTGTTGTAAAATGGCAGGAACAATAAAAATACAAATTATACGTATTTTGTTGGAATGCTGTTATAAGATTGAATTAAGGAACAACATCATATTTAAATTTTTTAAAGATATAATTTTATGCTTATGTTTTACATAGGATGATAGGCCTATAAAGGCCTTATGTGAATTCTTGATTCTATTTGGCATTTATATCAGGTAACTTGAAAATGGCTTTGAATACTTGTTTTTAATTTTAGAATTTGGTCATAATTCCATACTCTTAAATATCTGATTATTTTTCCCAATTATCTTTGGAAATAACTTGGTAAAAAATATAATTACTAGATCACTAACATTTTGTTCAATACTAGGTAACTGAGGGGTGCCTGGGTGGCTCAGTCATTTAGCTTCTGCCTTCAGATCAGGTCATGATCCCAGGGTCCTGGGATCAAGCACTGCCTCAGGCTCTCTGCTAGGCAGGAAGCCTGCTTCTCCCTCTCTCTCTCTCTCTCTCTCTTTCTCTGCTTGTGTTCCCTCTCTTGCTGTGTCTCTCTCTGTCAAATAAATAAAATCTTAAAAAAAACTAAGTGGGCACTTGGGTGGCTCAGTGGGTTAAATCCTCTGCCTTCGGCTCAGGTCATGTTCCCAAGGTCCTGGATCGAGCCCCGAATCGGGCTCTCTGCTAGGCAGGGAGCCTGTTTCCTGCTCTCTCTGTCTCTCTCTGCCTGCCTCTCCACCTACTTGTGCTCTCTCTCTGTCAAATAAATAAAATTTAAAAATAAATAAATAAATAAAAATTTGAAAATACTAGGTAAGTGATACGACAATTATTTTCTTCTACTTATTTTGGAGATCAGGGCCTGCAGATATTTTTCCTTTTTCAATTGAAGAAGAAAAAAAAAAATCCCCCACCCCTGCCTAATTGGTTAATAATTTCTGGTATGTGTTTAAAAGTATATTCCATTTCTGTTTCAGGTGCTTATAAGCATCTCTTTGATTAGAGCTTTTCCAAGTTTTTCTGTTGGATAGTAATCATCTTAATCTAATTTTAAAGCCCCCTTTCTTTTTCTGCATTCTATAACAGCATTTTAAGATTATCCTTCATATTACTGATTATATTTTCTTCATTGTCATTTCTGTTCTTTACATAAAACACATTTTTAAATTTCTATTGGATTTCCATTTTTTACACAATTGTATTTTGTCTCTTCCCGTTCCATTTTCATCAGTAGCCTTTTCATGACATTATCTCGTTTCTTGTTTTCTAATTTTTAATTAACAAAAAGCAGAAGCCTTGAAATAAGGTTTCTATGATTATTCTTCCAAAACAATGATGTCCTCTCAACTTGGAATAAACTAGTGAACAAACTTACTGTTAGATCCAGAATAATTCCTTTTTTTCTTTTCTCTCTTTAACTATTTTGAGCAGGGAACACTATATGCAGATTCAGTGCTGGCCTGAAATTCTCCTTGTCCTTCTTCTCTGATGACCCAGTTTCTCCTTGACTCTTTCTTTTAAGTCTTGAGATGGAAGGCAAGTTAATATTAACAGCCCCAAGTTGGCTTTCTGTGGTCTCCAGCATTAGTTAATATGATTCAGCAGGAAGTAAAATGAATACTTTTGTGATTCTGCTTCTTCCCATAAAGAGTGAATTAGGGCTTCTAATTTAAAATGGTATATAGTTCAACCATAGCCCAAAGCACTGCATAAAAATGTGTAACTTCCAGACTTTAAAATTTTCAGTTCTTTTTTTTCTCTGTCTCTCGTTATTACTAAATTCATATCCCAGGTTTTCAATGTGCCACCACCTCCTTATATCTGACTGGAAGTATTTAGAATTACGTGGAATTGAGAGACTTACATCACTATGAGATAAGGGTAGAGTCAGGGGAATGAGGAGCTATCTTAACTCTGGCCCTCCAAGACTATGTCCAATGTTTCATGAACAACTTAGACTTTAAATTAAATCCTAGCATTCAAGTTCACAAACAGTTCAGTGCTATCATTGTCTGGATGGAATAGAAATCAATATACAGAGGTGGCCGGGTGGCTCAGTGGGTTAAGCGTCTGCCTTCAGCTCAGGCCGTGATCCCAGGGTCCTGGGATAGAGCCCCACGTCCCTGCTCAGCGGGAGTCTGTTTCTCCCTCTGTTCCCCGCTTGTGCTCTCCCTTGTTATCTCTGTCACTATCTGTCTCTCTCTCTCAAATAAATTAATAAAATCTCTTAAAAAAAGAAATCAATATATAGGCTTCATTTTCTCTTGTTTGGTGGGTAAAAATAATAGCATCTTAAGCAAAATTCATTAAAATATCTTAAATTTCTTATTTCCCTAGAAGGTGATACAGCATAGTCTTAGGCTTTGTTTTAGTATCTATCAATGGAAATAACCCAAAGTAATAGGCTCATAAAACTTTCCTTATTTGGAATGACTCAGGAAGGTGAAAAAATTGATCAAAGTTTCTCACAAAACTTGTGCCCTAGTGGGGACTCTATGAGTCCAAGAAGAATATGCCAACCTGTACAAGAAGGATTCTTTACCAGGTGCATTTGGAAAGAAACGTAGCAAAGTGGATCAAAGTATACATGTACGAGAGTCTGGATGCCCTTTAGCATCTGGAAGTCTTCAGGCATTTAGTCTAAACTCTTTCCGAGAATGAAAGGCTAAGTACAAAGTACTTAGAATAGTGCTTTCAACCAAATTTCTTTCCTTAAACAAAGGAATTGAAGATGCTCAGCAGGTTCTAACTTAAGAAATTGAAAGGACGTCATTTCATTGGCCAGGATGAACAAGACTTCTTAGGTATTACCTCAGTTTAAGTTGTCCGAATACAACTTTATTATGAAATAACACTGGGCTAAAATATGGCTAAATATGTCAAATTTGTGATGAGTCAAACTTGTGAAAGGTATGGGAGTCTAAGCATGATGTTCAGCAAATTGTCCATAAAATCTGTTGAATATCTTTTTGTTTCTGAACTAGGTGGGGTGGAGCTACCACACAGCCAGGATTGTTTTGAGTCTATGCTCCCTCTCTATTAAAAAACCATAGTCTGCATAATTCATATATATGAGGGAGAGATAAACTTTGTCAAATTATAGTCTCAACCCTACTTTATTGATTACATCTGCCACCTTAAAGACTTGTTTCTTCAAAGTACTTCTTAACATAATTATACTTCCAAAATATGCTAGCAAATCCAAACAGTTCATAAGCCTCAAACCTCTTTAACTGTGCACAAAAAGCATTTAAGTTACCCTAAATACCCTCAGCAAGTATTGTTTTACATTTTTGAGGTATATGGATGATTATTATTTAAAGCATGTATTTCTTTTCTTTTCTTTTCAGGAGGAAGAGCTTCATTGTGAGAGACGGGGCATCTTGGACATCTTTGGAAATTTTATTTTTTAAAGATTTTGTTTATTTTTTTGAGAGAGAGAGAGCAAAAGCAGGGGAGGGGGACAGAAGGAGAGGGAGAAGCAGACTCCCTGGTGAATGAGGCGCCTGAGGCAGGACTTAAGCCCAGGAGTCTGGGATCACGACCCAAGCCAAAGGCAGCTGCTTAATTGACTGAGCCACTCAGGTGCCCCTGGAAATATGTGAGAAACATAAAAGACCCATAAACATAGTCTAGGGGCACCTGGGTGGCTCCAACAGTTAAGTGTCAGATCCAGGTCATGATCTCAAGATTATGGGATAGAGCCCTGTGTTGGTCTCTGCACTCAGCATCGAATGTGCTTGTCCCTCTCCATCAGCTCCTCCTTCTCCTCCTTGTGTTCTCTCTCTCTCCTTCTAAAATAAAATAAAATAAAATAGAATAAAATTAAATAAAATAATATTCCAATATACATTTGGCCAAGTAATTATACCTCCCATGTAATAATCCTAAATCCAAAAAAATAGTGTAGATAAAATCTGATGTAGATAAAAGTATTTGTTATTCCATTATTCACAGTAGGAAATTATAATTATAAATTATAAATACCCATAACATAAGGGTAACTAATCTATAATAAATGTCCTATGTTTTTAAGTACATTTTAGTGCTTCTAAAAAACTAGTGTTTCTAGAAACTAAAAAATTTCTGATGATTAATTTTTCTGTCTCTTACTAGTACACTCAAGTATAATAAAGATATAACAAATGCTTTATGATGTCATAAAATGTTTATATGATCAAGGCAAATAAAATGCCCTCACAAAACTTAATCATATATTTAATAGGACCATACTTATATGAAACAAGTTCACCACAAAAATATACATCAACATACTTTGAAATAAATATACCAACACATATTTTTTGTCACTGGGTAACTGGAATGCATTTGGGTTTTGATTCATCTTCTAATTTTTTATTAGTTCTAAAAGATTCTATAATGAACAGAAGTCAATGTATCCTAAAAATATAAAGTACAGTCAATTGTTAGTATGTATTAAGAGAAACCTAACCAGTGCTACAATTTTGCCTATAATCTAATCTTCAAAATAATTTGTAGGGCTTAGATTTTCATCAAATACAAAGAGAAGATAAGTTTTCCAGATACTTTAAAGCTTGTTTGAGTTCAGATATAAATTTCTTGAAAAATTTTTCCCCCGTGTTAGACTCGAGCTACTCTATGTAGTATATGACTTCAAAATGATTTAAAATCACTTGCCAGAAATAGCAGAGGATAGTCCATAAAACTCTTAAATCCCATATATCAAAAAGAATTTGAAAGAGTATTTTAAGCTTTTAAAATGCTGCCTCTACATTTCAAGGTGCAGGTCCAAGTACCCTCCCCCTTCAGCGATGTGCAAGAAGAAAGGGAAGCATTAAGTCTTAACAGGGGGCAAAGTATTCAAAAATTGCCATTTATTCTTCTCCTCCCTTCCATTCTTATTTTCCTGGTCTGGTCTTTATTTCTTCTACAACAATATACACATTTTTTACTCAAAGAATTGTGGTGTACACACCTTAAGGTGATCCCTAATAAACTACACTTTTGAATAACTCCCTCTCCTTGAATAAGAGCAGAACCTATGACCTGATTCTCACCAATGGTAAAGGCAAAAATGGACAGATTTGCAGATGTAATTAAAGCACGTAGTCAGTTGACTTTTGTTAATCAAGAAAGATTACCAGTGGGTGACCCAACCAATCAGGTGATCCTTTTAAAAGAAGGCCCAATTCTTACCTCTAGTTAGAGAATCAAAATTACAGAATCATTCTCTTTCCGTTTTGCCTTTAAGGAAGCCAGAACTTTATAGCTAAAGGAAATGAATTCTGCCAACAATGTGAGGGGTCTTAAAAGAAAGTCCTTCCCTAGACCACCCTCCAGATGAGGCCAGATCCCAGCCAATACCTTGATTTTAATCGTGTGAACTTTTTTTTTTAAAGATTTTTATTTATTTATTTGACAGAGAGAGATCACAAGTAGGCAGAGAGGCAAGAGGAGAGAGAGAGAGAGAGAGAGAGAGAGGAGGAAGCAGGCTCCCCGCCAAGCAGAGAGCCCGATGCGGGACTCGATCCCAGGACCCTGGGATCATGACCCGAGCTGAAGGCAGAGGTTTAAACCACTGAGCCACCCAGGCGCCCCTAATCTTGTGAACTTTTGAGCAGAGAAGTCAACTTAGAATATCTAGACTTCTGACCTACAGAAAGTGTGAGATAAGAAATAAATATTGTTTCCAGCTACTAAGTTTGGTGATTTGTTGTATGACACAATTATCATAGGGATGAACTGGTTATACGCACATCTTTGAAGTAACATTTTAAAAGCTAACTAGGGGCGTCATGACTCAGGTCATGATCTCAGGGTCCTGGGATCGAGCCCTGCATCCAGCTCTTGGCTCAGTGGGGAGCCTGCTTCCCCATCTCTCTCTCTGCCTGCCTCTCTGCCTACTTGTGATCTCTGTCTCTCTCTCTGTCAAATAAATAAATAAACAACAACAAGAAAAACTTTAAAAGCTATACTAGTATTTTCATTCCACAAATATAAAGGCATTCTGAACATATGCAATACATTTAAGACTTAAAACAACCCTAGAGGAGTATTAGTATTTTCATTGTTTGCTTTCTTAATTGAGAAAACTGACATTCACCGAGTTCAGACACATAGCTCCGGAGATAGGAGCTTATACAGGACTAAGGCCCAGGTCTTTCTTAGTTTAAAGCTTATCTCTTGTTTATTGCCCTTCACTGATGTTCACTCAATGATTGCTATAGGTGATACAATGCTCGTGTGTCAGCAGACAGAATTAATTACACAGTTAAGAATATCTGGCATAAGGGTGTTTATTTTGCTTTGTCTTTTGTTTTTGCATTTTAATACCATTATATATTTTGGGGGGAAAATTCTGGCTGTATTTAGATTAAGAGAAAATAAACTCATAATGGCAAAGTGTTACTGATCTAAATGTTCTGGGGACAGAATAAGACAAATAATGTTGCAGGTCTAGTTTATCCAGCAAGGATGTTTGCATTCAAGCTGTCAGTGTGCCTTTCAGAAACTGAATTGCTAAGAATAGTGCAGAACTGGGGCACTGCTTAGAATACAGTGCAGGAGAAATATTCCATTAGTTATCACAAGTGAAATCACTATTTCTAATGATAAGAAGAGATCAGATGGGATGACCCAAATAAGTTCTCTGAAAAAAGGTCTATGCCTTCACTGTGCTACTGTGATTAATGGTTCTTGCTTTAGTCCAGCATAGCGCTCTCTTTAAAGAGATGAAAGAGAGGCACGTTAGGATTATGTAAGGTAAGAAATTGAATGCAGTTTGTTTTTCATCAGTTTTCAGAGCTTGCAAATCACTATTCAAGTCGCATACCTCTTAGAAAAAAAGAAAACTGGAATATCGGGTGTGTTATGACAGAGTAATATATCCTGAACACATTGTGATTCATCCTGTGGAAATCACCACAGAAGAAAAGGAACTGAATTGAGGTTGAGGCATTGTTACTAACTGGAGGCCAAGAAATACACATTTTTGGTCTTGGTTCTCTTTAGTAAAAATGTGCCAGGATAAAGTAATGACAAAGTTAGAATTATTAGCTGTTTTTCCTACCTTCTAAGAAATTAGTATGATTCAAATAAGACTGCAAGTTAAAATATTTTAAGTGGCATACAACAGTATATAAATGTTAAGAATTATCATTATCGGGGCACCTGGGTGGCTTAGTGGGTTAAAGCCTCTGCCTTCTGCTCAGGTCATGGGATCAAGCCCCGCATCGGGCTCTCTGCTCCAGAGGGAGGGGAGCTTCCTCCCCTCTCCCTGCCTGCCTCTCTGCCTACTTGTGATCTCTGTCTGTCAAATAAATAAATAAAAATCTGTAAAAAAAAAAAAAATATATATATATATACATATCATTATCAAATTAAACTTTCAACATACTGTTTTCTTCTCCCAAATAGATTAGAAATTATAAAAACCACTCATTTCCTTTTATTAGAACTATAACAATAGATTTTGCTTTTGATAATGCTCTAGAGCATTTTATGGATAAGGTCCCCTCTGGAATCTACAGTTTTATTAAAAGCTTAAAATCCACAAAAGTACCGTTTACTTCATCACCGAACGTTGCGTGTGTGATAATTAAGTGTATGGGGTTGCTTTTTCCACCTAGAAATTATCGAAAACTGAAGTAATGGAAATTTTATGTATGAAGGTGCAATAAAATAGACGTGACCAAAGCTGTTAAGGTTGTGATTTGTGGGGAACCAGATAAAGGAAACTAGTAATGCTCTAAAAGTGGGCATGGGCATCATAAGATGAAAGGGAATTAGCAGCAGCAGGTAATGAAAAGTTGCAAGTATAGAAGCTTACCTGCTTTCACATCAGTACCTTAACGGTGATATCTACTCAAATTTGCTATTGTTTGTATCCATATTACATTCTCAAAAAAAGACCTAGACAAGCTACTGTGTCCCCATTATTAAAATAAACAAGCATAAAAATAGAACCAATGTTATATCCAGGCAGTGGCAAACGTTTCATCTTCTCCAAATATAAATGACATTCTCTTCCCTTCCATTTTGTCAGTATATCGCATCATCCAACATCTCCATTCTATATTTTAATTTACTGGAAAAGATTAATGAGCATTTTTTTTTACCTAACCCACCCATAACATGTTTTTCCTGACTAACTCTGCCTGACTCTTCATTCATCTTTTGTAACCTTTATGTTTTTGTTCTGTAGATTTCATAGTTTACTTCACACAGAACAAATCTCCTTTTTTCCCAAGCTCAACATTCCATCTTTTTTGATCAAAATAGAGTACCTCAATTTCTACTTTATTGAGAGTAAGATCAAGCAAGAACTATCCAATTTGCCATCTTCTCGACCTTTAATCTACCACTTTCAACTCATCAGCCCTCACAGTATTCCAGTCACGTCCTTGTTACTTTTGAGGCCTAGTCTTTGCTCTCTTGACCTCACTCCTTCAATGACCCTCTTTCCAAAGTCTTGAGCTTCTCCTCCCTCAGCTCTTTTACTGCTACATAAAGTTAGATACGTCTCACCTCTATCTAAGGAAAAGAAATCCTAGAGCTTCTAGTTTAAAGCAGCATCTGAGTAAGTTTTCGATCCATTCTTTTACAGAAAACAGAATTAGAAAACCCAACAACTTTGAAATTAAGTTTGACAGTCAACCAATTTCTCAAATATAGAAATATTTTCACTGATCACATGATATGTAAAGCTTAATCAAGCCTCAGCTTTGATGGCAGATGTATGCTTCACCCCCCAAAAGAGAAAAATTGCCCTGATTTGCAAGCAGATGGAGAGATCCTATCTGCCTCTTCCATCACCTGCCAATACTTAGGAGGTCAAGAGAATATTTGCTAGATGTGGAAGGAAATCTTGTGGCAATATATCCTTTTTTATATTTTAATGTGTGTGACTGTGTGTATTTATATTTTCTGGATATTTGTTCAGAATGACAGAAAATGAAAAGTCTTTCTAAAAGGAAAGATCTATTCCTACATATTTTGATTGTCTGATAGATAATGTAATTGGGTCATGAACCTTTCTGACATTTGAAAATCTGATTTTCTACCAACACATAAGTGCACATCAAAAAGCAACAAAAACAAAGTACAAGCTATAATTGAAATTCTCAGCGTATCACATCTATCATGCCTTCTCCCCACTGTCAATTCCTTTAAGTCAGTATTTAATATGCTCTGACCATGGACGTTATTGAGGACTGCCTATAGGGCTCTAGTAATGTCACTGCCCAATCTTAGGTCTCCTTTCTCCCAACATCCATACTGTCCTCTAATTTACCTCTAATTATAAGACAAGCCAACAATATGCCAAACATCTTTAGTACAGTACCTTACAAGTAGTAGTTTGTCAAAATATGTAAGCTCTATCTGTTTTTACTGGTTCCTGCTGATCTTAAGGTGTTTACCTATTGGATGATTTTTATGACTGATATTAACATATCTTCAATGCCAAGTACCTAAGCCCATTTAAAACTTACTCCTTGTAAATAAGTTAGCATAACCTCCTCTATCTCTCTAGCATGGTTCATATTCTCCATTCTCCATAATATAAGATATATTTTATATTGATGAATGCAAGGAGTGGAAAAGTCTGTCTCAAGACAATAACAATGAGGATAATAGCTGACTTTCTTAATCAATAGTCCAAATATAAGGAACCCTTCAGAGTTGGAATACTCGGTTGCTAAAATATTTGCAGTCACCCAAGGTTTTCCTTCTTTTCCCTTTTCTATAAGAGTTTTTACACTTAAAAGCTTTACTCTTAGTATAAGAGCTTTTTATCTTTTCACTGAGTATTCTTATTTTAACAAGATACCTACAACAGTTTCAGGAGATAAACACAGCAAAAGAGATTGCCTATCCTTGTATTTATTATTTTACTTATTAATTGTGAGGAAACTACTAGTGATCCCCTGAAGTGCCCCGGCATCTTATTGGCCACAGCTAAATCACATAGTCATGATTAAATCTATTTATATCAAAGGAAATGGGATCCCCTGATTTGATTAAAATAACTGAGACTCATGCCTTATGTTTCAGTATGAATGAATCTCTATTGGATGAGAGTAGATACTGGAACAGACTCGGAAAACTGTTAAGGAGACAGGGTGGAGGAAAACAGAGGTGGAGTTGGCCACCAATACAGTCTTATTCCTCTTTCCCTCAGTCAAAACTAAATCTCAAATAAATACACATAACTTATTTGTGATTATCTCAAGTCTCCTTAAAACTCTGAAAAAGTAATGTTCTGTACTGTTCATATGATGCCTAAGATATACTGTGTTGTATTTTTAATTATAACTTCCTACATGCACACTGTCTATAAAAGTGGTATTAAGTTCTCTGAAGACATGGCTCTCTTATTATTCTTACGACTTCTCTTCTAACCTAATATTCTACACAGGAAAATGATACAATGTGTACACTAACTGACTGAATTCCAAAAATTTTATATTTACATTTATTTCATGATTTTTTAAAAATATTCTTACTTGTACTTTATTGTGAAATTTTAGAAAGAGCTTAAACCAGTGGCAAAATGGATACCTGAGAATAAGCTATGTAAAATTCACACATACTCTGAAGGAGCAATTTATTTCCCAGGAAATTTTAGATGTGGGGAGGCCAAAGACATATACAAGAAACATTTATTCACATAACATATAGCTATACAATATAGTCACCAATCAGTTAATACAACTATGTATTATAAGATTTATCAAATATTATTTAATAATTATAAAACAACTTCTTCAATAAACTTTAAAACACAATTGACAGCAATGTTTTTCTGTGATATCTTCAGGGTAACAGCCAAAGTATAGAACCATTTCAGTATGCAATGATCCATTTAGGTAATCTTACAAAGATGCCTAGATGAGTTGCCCCTTCTTTCACAACTTAGAAATTAGCAAGACTCTTCTCACTTGTTTTTAGTTAGGAAATATATTGGCCAAGGTATTCAGGATAAATTAACCAACTAAATCAAAGATAAATTCATATGTTATAAATGATAAATATGGTCTTAATTAATGTACATTGCCAAGCCTGATTGTGAGTAAATCCCATTCCTGTTTGACATAATTCACAGAGACAGAAGATGAGAGAGAGAGATGCATGTGTTATGTTTTGTTTTTAAAGATGCATGTGTTTTTAAATTAAAAAGTTAGAATATGAAATATGAGGATATGGAGGGTCAAAATAAATGGAATTAATGTTAGTGAAGACCTGAAGTTAGCAGTGGATAAGAGGATAAGCAAATAATATACAGAGAAAGCATAATATGTAGTAGAAAAATAATATTGAAAACCAAATGACACCTTAGAGCCATGGCCATCAAATGTATTTAGATACTACCCTTAGAGCAAGTGAAAACTATACAAATACTCCACAAATTAATACACAACACAAATTAAAGAAGAAATATTAAGATTGCTGTTAGGATATGATCCTGGAATTTATCAGCCTACTTCTCACTCATGGAAGTAGCTCCTGGAAAAATTCTGAGGATCTCTTGACCTTCAAATAGCAGAGTTTGAAAGGAAGATTCCTGAGGTAAAATAAACTTAGTTATAAAAAATAATAAAGTTTAGGCAGTTTGGGCAGAAGCATAAATCACAAAAAAACTACTAGATTTGAAAGAGCACAAAACTATTATTAGTAAAAATGAAGTGCAAATCCAATAAATATTTCCTGTTTACTACTAGGTATATTAATAAAATAGTCATACTGAAACAATTTTCTTTTATATAAATATATTTAACAAACATAATCAGGCAAAAGAATATAACCCGGAAAAATAAACCACAATGTAATTGTACCCACATATCAACCAAAATCCTTGAAAGTTTTCTCATTAACTCTAAAGAACTAATGTTATCCAGTTCTGAAGTCTGAGTTTCCCAACTTAGAAAGAGGAAACGACATTTATTCACACTTTGATGTTGTTTTGTGGAAGACAAAATAATTAAATGGATACCTACATGTACTTTCTAGCTCTCTGGTATATTTTCTGTGCCAGTAAACGTAAAAATGTGAAAATGAAAATATTCATGTGCATCTACAATAAAGCTGCTATTGATGATACATGGTTTAGATTTATGTTCAAGCTAGCATTGTAGAAAATACATACCAAAATACATACCAAAATATATAGACCAGATTAGAAATAAATATTTGGTACAGCAGTGTGCAAAAATTACAATGATAAAAGGTTTACTGAGCTATTATTCTCTGGAGGTGAATTAGGAATTAAGAATGAAAAAAAATTGAAAAGGCAAGAGGAATAATAGTCAAGGGAGAAATCAGAAAAGTATTCAAAAGTGGCCAGGAATTACCCATAAACTTAGGTTGAAAGGACAAATTAAAGTATTTATCCTTAAATAGCTAATTTTCTCTGGAAGAATAGAGCTTTTACTTGCTTGGGTTAAATTGGCTTCCTGGTCATGAGTCCTCATCTTGAAAATGAGTGCAACTGCCTTCAAAATAAAACTAAGCGCAGAATGGTAATTCTATAGAGCAGGGGAATTTAAAACCGTGTGTGAGTTGAAAAGCTTATGAGTAAAGGTACATTTATCTGCCAAGATCTCAGTGTTGTGTTAAATCCCTAACATTCAGCCCTGGAGATCTCTGGGGACTGTTGTAGACTTTAATCAAAAGAACATTTTGCAGTTCAGCTTAAAAGGTCAAACTTGCTAACTTATCCTTATGCGATGGTAGTTTAGTAATGGTCTAGTAACTTGGCTTTTAGATTGTCATGACCCAGATCATTTTGTGGCAATAGGAAATTGATGTGAATATTTTCAGCCTTACTCAACCATTAAAAAGAGCATTAGCCAAGCTTTTGTGTCAAGCAAACTATAGCTACTTACAGAAAGAAAATCTAAGAAGTTGCAAATAGAATAGATCCAAGAGTATTAAAGCTTTTTCTTTTTTGCAAACATCGGAAGGTAGCATAAAAATATAAACATCAGGCTGCTTCATGAAGAATGAAAAAAAAAAAGGTTATGAACAAAAAGCAGAAGGTCCTCAGGGTGCATCTGGCTACTGTGAGTGTCTGTATCCCTATTAGCTCTCAATATTTTCTCCAAGATGGAAACAAAGGAAAACTCATCTCTCAGACCTGTACAATCTGCATTTCTAAAAGGAGCATATCATAGGTACTTAAGGGCAGGAATGGATTTTTATGAGTTGTCCAGTTATACAAATAATTAATGGAAATTTTGGTACCACAAACCAAGAGAAAAGATCTATAGCTTTAAAACAAAATATTCTCAGAAACTGAGGTGAGAAGGGAGAAGCCATGGGTCAGATAGTCTTGGGTATACTGTACATATGAAGATAACAAAACAACCTCTGAATTATCCCTAGAACTCAGATTGACTAATCTTAATTATCTGGATGGATAGTACAAGTAAATAAGTCAGTACAAAAACCATTATATAAGCAGGACCGTGCTGGATTCAGTTTAATTCTCTGCAGTATTATATGTAAAAGCTTTTTTATTTTATTTTATTTTTAGCTTTTAGTAACAGCAGCTACATTAACTTTATTTGCTTTAAATAAATATCCAGAATATAAAGATGGGTTAAGTCTTTAGATAAACACATTGTAGTATTAAAGCTATATCCACAAATGCTTAGATACTTTTCCCTTCAACAGGTAAAACTTAATTCCCCCTACTTGAGTGTAGACTGGTTTTTATGACTCATTTCTGGAGAGAATAAAATGTCAGAGAAGAGATCAGTTGCCTCTTCTGAATTAGATTCTAAAAAGAATGCAGCATTGCATCTTGAATTTTCTTTCTTTATTTCTTGTCTCTACTCCTTTGCTCCCCTTTCCAACTCTCTCTTGAATTACTTGCCCTGGGAGAAGTTTGCTGCCATCTTATGGGGATACTCTGGGACACACATGGCAAAGGGAGAGGCACACATGGCAAAGAACTAGGGTTTGTCAGGATTCACACGACATGGGAAGCAGGTCCTTCCCCAGTGAAGCCCTGGAAAGATTAGCTCTGGTCAGTCGCTGGATGGCAAGACCCTGGGAGACCATGAGGAATGATTTCCCACTTAAGCTGATCTTTAATTCCCGATTCATGGAAACTGCTATAGTCAACATTTGATTTGAGCTAACTTGTTATGCAAGAAAGGGTAATATATATCAATATGTATGTTAAAACTAACAGTGAATATATATACATATTGATTAATTTCCACAGACCACATCTATGCAAATAAACAGGAAACATATTCAAGGAAAATGATCAAGTATTCTTCATTTTCACATTAAGCCCGGGAAGTATATGTCGTATTTTAGTCCAGCCTATTGAGAGAGGTCTTTGGACTTGAAAGGGGTGTTTTACTTTGCTGGCTACTGAGGGCAAACCTAGTCTGGCCCACTCAACAGTCTGGCTAGGAAGACAGAAAAATACTGAGAGCAGCCTGGGAAGATTTCTTCCTCCCTCCCTCTCTCCCTCCCCCACTCCCTATCTTCCTTCCTTCCTTCCTTTTTTCCTTCCTTCCTTCCTTCCGTCCTATAAGGTAGAAATATCTAATATCCAATATCTAATCTTGTCTAAAGATATCTCCAATATCTACTCTTGGAGACCATACTTCTGTTTTATCTCTGCAATAAAAACAGGGCACTTATGATTGAATGGAAATAAGTCAAGGGTATCATTGAAGCAATACAAATGAAAGAATTATGTTGTTAAGAAAATAACCATCTACAACATCCATGTATAACATTGAGTTTCAAAAGTATATTAAATATTAGATAATCCTTTTAATATCTTAATCCAACCTTATTCATCTCTCTCAATCTAGTAAATATTTGGATTCTGTGTTTTATAATAACTCGGGCATTTATTTATAATAACACCTAGGCTTTTGGTGCCAACTATCTCATTTAATCATTACAAAAACCCCTATGAGATAGAAGATACTGAATCCATTTTTAAGAAGCTAAGACTCAAAAAAGAAGCCAATGGTACACACGATTAAGGGGTCAGATTGTGACTGCATTTCTAGCTTGTCTGTCCAGAGTGTATATTTTTGAAAGATTCTATACTGCCCAACACATGGAATTGGGGGCAAGTGGGATTGGAAGTGGAATTTCAGAATATGCGTTCTACTTATTACTCATCTTTTAGGTAGAGCGGTGGTTTCAAGAAAATTCTTGAGCAGGTTTAGACCTCAGCTACTTCCTTATATGTTTGTTGTATATGTTTTTATTTTGAGGAATATGAGGAAAATCAAACTCATCAATTCCAACATTGTCCAATCAGGTTTTGTCAGCTAATGCATCTAAAATCAGCCACAGGATATCAATTGTTCTCTATATAGAGCCCTATGTGAGAAGTTCCTTTTGGAATTTACAACCCAAAAAGTGTTGCAAGGTGCACATAAAAATATAGCTGTATTTTCTAAAATAAAATCATAAATGGTGAAAGTTTGAGTTTTGCTAATGTTTTGAAACTAATGTGATATGATCACATATTCACTCTCTCTTACAACCTCATAATTGCTTTTGTCTCTTTTTTGTCTTGATTCATTGCCTTTTTAAATGTATTTTACAAATTTCTTTTATATATTTTATATTTATGTGTAAATATATACAGTTTATATCTATATCTATATATAGTTATGATGTTTGCTATTTCAGTTAATGTATGTTTAATATGTAGTACCTGAAATCCTTTGTGAAATGATGTGGGATTTTCCTTTTCTTAAATTATATAAAAAAGAGAATTCCAGGGGCACCTGGGTGGCTCAGTGGGTTAAGCCTCTGCCTTCAGCTCAGGTCATGATCTCAGGGTCCTGGGATCTAGCTCTGCATCAGGCTCTCTGCTCAGCGGGAAGCCTGCTTCCCCCTCTTTCTCTGCCTGCCTCTCTGCCTACTTGTGATCTCTGTATGTCAAATAAATATTTTTTTTTGAAGATTTTATTTAGGAACTGTGTTTAACAATATTATCAAACAAAAATTAAGCCAACTAATTAATTACACTAGGAGAATCATGAGAAGTCAATCAGATTGCTTGCTTTTAAGTATAAAACTTAAGAAATACATCTATTTTTTTTTTAATTTTTAATCAAATTGTTTGGTCTCAGACTGTCACAATGCCCTTAGACCTCTGTCTTGTTAAGACACGCACGCGTGCACACACACACACACACACACCCCAGCACTCACAAAAATCACATTCCTATCTGTTGACATGTCTTTTAAATTAAGTGGGGCACAAATCAGTGAAAGCAGTTACCTGGCGTAATACAATCAAAACAGCTGGCTGATTGATTGGATTTTTCCATCTGTAATTAACTATTGTATAAGTATAACTTCAAAATTAAAGTGCTAAAAGAATTTGAAGCAGATGCAAACTGTATGCTCTTCTTTGGAAGGCAATTTTAATTTCATGCTTTTTTGCTATATTGTTTTGGAAGTCCTTTGAAGAAAGCACACATTATAAAAAAATGTTCATTTCAATCTGTAGCTTCAGCTATGTGGGGAGTTCATGTAACAAAATTTATACAAGCATGCAAGTCATCACTATATTCTAATTTCTTAGGAAATTGCTTCCTGGCATAATTTTCCTGCCCTTCCATGTCCTTGAATGTATAGTATAAAATAACCAAAAAATGAAATCTCAATTTTAAATCCTGCCTTTTGATCTACAAATAGTTTAGACTTTGGAACTGAGTGTTCATCTTCTAAATTGTTTTAAATAAAAGCATTTTATTGATGTTAATCTAAGAAACTACTGTTTCTTCCTAGGCACCTGAATTATCACGCATGGTCACTCTCTTCAAAATGTAATGATGACTTTGTTTTTCTTAGAATATTTGAAGTGATGAGCAATGGCTTTATTTTCCTGAAGCATCTATCTTTGGAAAAGTATTTCCTAAGAAGTTTCCTAAGAAGAATCAGAAGTAAAATCTCAAGTAGTAACGGTACCAAAAGTACCAGCCTAAGGATCTTTTCCGCTCAAAGCCCTCCTGCAGGGGAGAGGAGCTTACTGACCTCCTAGAGAGAAATACCCTCATGGCCTAAGGCACTTCTTTGATCAGAACCCCACAGTACTAAAGGTAAATTCTTAATGTGCCTCTTGGGAAGTAAATGATGGTTATTCCACTCATGTTTGTTGTTGATATAGAGGATCAACTAACTTTCCTAAAACTGAAGTTTATTTTCTTAAAAGGAAAAAAAAAAAAAAAAATCAACCATTCAGAGTAATGTGAAGCTGCATTCCTGGGGTAAATTCTTAAGGTGTGGTTGACATCTTGGGTTTGGTGGCTGAACACTTGAGCCAGATTCTGCCCAAGGAGTTTGTCAATGTAGTTCCTTGACAAACCTCTTTCCTCTTCTATGACTTTCACACTTTTATGGTCATTGTGAGGATGGAATTCAAGTAAGCACAAAGATCCCTTGGCACAAAGTATGATATCTAGTAAATATTCAAAGAATAATGAACTGAAAGTTAAATTTTTGTGCAGCTCAATTTTATAAACAAAATCCTATTATTGTTCACAAATAATTAAGCAATGAAGCAAACCCTTTCATACACCTAGTTTCTTATAGTTTCTCAGCTTCTATTCTCATGACAAGGACTAATTTAAGTACTTATGTTGTTATGCCATTATTGTGATATATTTATTATCATCTTTTGTCTTTTCCAAATTGTAAAATAAAAAGAAAAACAGTTAATACAGTGCACATGGTATCAGACCATAACTGTTGAGAGAAGAGGTTTCTGGTAATTCAGCTCAACAGTTGAACACAACCCAGTCCAGAACAATAACATCAAGAAAAATGGTTAGAGAATAGGATTCACACCTTATAAAACCGTAGGCTAACCTTGGATAACTTTCCCAGAGAACAAACAGTACTTTGGTGATCTTGATCAAGGATTTTTCCTACTCAAATTATTTAGGATGATTTTGCTAAAATATGTATGATTTCCCTTGGCCAGGAGACAGAAATAAATCAATTTGGTTCCTACTAAAGCAATATTTACTTGAATTAAATTTAGTCAAGTATTTCAATATTACAACATGTGTAAATTTTTCAGATATAGACTCTTTCTGGGGGAAAATGTATTTTATGCCTATTGCTTTCAAAGATAGTTAAAATACTGCAGTTAGATGTACAACAATATTGATAATACTAGACTGGGTATCACCAGATCTAAAAAGTGTCTCTGAAAGAATTCACATGTATAAGCCTTATTTTCCACACTCTTCAAATGAAAATAATAGCATTCCCCCCCTGCATTGAAATAAAAAATAAGAAAATAGTGGTTTTATTCTTTGAAAAAATATTAGCTCTGTAACTGAATATTATCAAAGTGGAATTATGAGAACTCATGGAAAAAGGATTTATTGGGAGCCAAAATGACTAAAGAGAACTGTCATTATTGGTTTAACTCAGAGTAGAAAATCTCTCTGTTTATGGCAGTTCTATTTCTGATCAAAGAGTTAGAGATTTGAATCAAACCCACTCTGTCTTCTGTATTTCTCTTCCATTTTTCTTTGTCTTTCTCTATCTTGCAAATTGCAGAATTCATCACGAATATAGACTGAAATTTGAAATTTCAAAATTTATTTTATCATATATATGTGGCATCAATATTCATAAGACTGTCACAAATTAATGCATTCTTAATTCTCTTCAAGTGACTGAAATTATGTTCACTGTAACCATTCATTATGTACAGGTTATATTTAATTTTGTTATTATTAATGTAAGGGGATGTTAATGAATGATGAAATAAAATGAACCCTATATAGGAAATTTAGAAGACTCATCTGTATGGCTCCTACATTTTTACCAGTAGAAAGTTCCTCAATTGTGTAATGGAAATAATAGGTTACTGAAATGTGAATTGTGTACAAAATTAAGTTTATGAAACAGGCAATCACACAACTTCTGAAATGATTCTATAATCATTTATCATAGAACATGCAATTCTACCCCAAGTGTAGAGTGTAACAGGATTTAGGAAGCTTGGACAGTGCAGCAGTAGCTGCTGTTATGAGTCAGGTGACCAAGGCAATCAATTCTGAGCAGGTTATATTACATAGATACATAGAGATGTAAGTTTGAAAGCCCATGCTCAGTATTATTAAATTATTGTTTATTGTTATAGAGACAACTGTCTTCATTATTTCTTGGACCTTTTCCCACTTTGGAGTGCTGTTGAATTTAAAGATTAAGAAGATTTCAAAAAATCTTTCAGAGGAATTAAGATTGTACTCTATGTCTCTCTGTCTCTGTCTCTTTCTCTCCATGCACATACACAGAAATACACACACACACACCCCAACATTCTGATCTCCATATTGAAAATTTCTGTGAATCGACTTACAGGCAATAAACCCGAGTCACATAATGAAATACAACTTAGTTTATGCATGGAAAATAAAGCTTAGAAAATTACCATCTGTCTCCTTAAAAAAATTAACTATTTGTACTAGTGGAAATATAACACTGCACTACAGTGCAATATAATATTGCACTACAGTGCAATAGAGATAAAAAAGATACAGTCATCTCATAAGTTGTAAGCAAATGGGATTTAGGGTAAAGATAATATATTTTTGTTATTGTGTTTTAAGTTATTTATAATTTTATTTTCTCTAAATTTGCATTCTCTGATTAGTCTATTTATTTCCAGATGGCATGATTAAGTTTCCAAATTTCTAAGATTCTGCTGTTATGGTTTAACTTGTTTATTTATATCAGAACAGCTGACTTCAACAGCTGGTTTTCCCTGAAATAGTTTAAGTCAATAATTTTCCATTTCAATCAATTCAGACTATCTGAATACTATAGTAGAATAAGTCTATGGAGCATTTCAGGAGTTTTCCTAGCTCTTGCAATGGAAATTTGATATTAAATTTATAGTTTTTTGGGTTTTTTTTGCTAATATCTTTCTGAACTTTTCTAATGGACTCAAAATAATATATACATATCTGGCCACTGTAATTAACTTATTTGATAATGTGGATTTAGTAATTGCTTTTCCTGTATATAATTGTATATATTTTGTCACTCTAATAAATTCAGATGCCTCGTATTTCCTAAAAGTCCATTGTAAGTTATGTTGGCATATTTTTCCAATTAAACTGTTAAAATCATTTTATATTAAACATGTTAGTATACTTTATTACTGTAAATATTAAATGATTTGATACACTTAAAATTCACAAACACATGAAGAAAGGAAGTGAAATGGGATGCAGCATGGATAATTATAAAAATTCAGACATGAATTCACATAGCCAATGTTTGATTTTCCACTCTACCTATTTGTTTTGACCTCGGGCCTGTAATCTTTCTTTTCTCAATTCTTTCAACTCTAAATTACTCTGAAAGTAAATTAGAGATCAATAATTCTCAAACAGAACTTATTATTAATTCTTAAAAAGAACTTATGTTTGTAAACAAAAAAGAAAAATATACTTCTAAATACATTTTAGGGGTGACTGGGTTACTCAGTTGGTTGAGCATCTGACTCTTGGTTTTGGCTGTGGTCTCAGAGTGGGGGGATCCAGTCACTCTGGGTTCCGAGCTCTGAGGGGAGTCTGTTTGAGATTCTTTCTCTTTCTCCCTCTCCCTCTGCTCCTGCCCCCACTGCTCAGGCTCTCCCTCTCTAAAATAATCAAATAAATAAAATCTTTAAATATATTTTAGGGGCACCTCAGTGGCTGGTAATGATCCCAGGACCCTAGGATCGAACCCCACATCAGGCTCTCTGCTCAGTGGGGAGCCTGCTTCTCCCTCTTCTCCTCTCCCTGCCCGTGCTCTCTCTCTCACTCACTCTCTTCCTCTAATAAATAAATAAAATCTTTAAAAGGAACAAGGAAAATGTAATAAATGAATAGGCAGCTCACATTTGTGGAAAAATGAATGAGTAAATTACTAGATATCTCATGCTTATCTATAGGAAGATACAATATGATAAATTCAATTATACTGACATCACTATATAAAGACAATGCATTTCTAATCAAAATTCCCCACCTTATTTTTAACTCCTTTGATCTGAGAAAATAAATTAGTATTAAAATGTGTATTAAAAATAAAAGACCAAAAAAAAGTCAACTTTGAAGAAGAAAAAAATGTAAATTCTACATATTAAGTTCCATTAAATATCAAGGCTTATTATAGAATAACATATTGTGGTATTGGTAAAAATCATCCAATGACAAAAATAAAACTCCAGGCAAGATCAGAATCAGGTATTGGATGGGATGGAAAAATAAAAAGTAGACAAAGATGATACTTCTGTAAATAGATCCAGTAACTGACACACATATGGGAAAACATAAATACAAATCCCTACCACTCACACACAAAAATTCCATGTCAATTAAATAACTAATTTTTAGTATAAATATTTGAAACTTAAGAAAGAGAGAAGTTCCTTTATGAATTTGTACATGAGACATTTCTTTAAAATGTTCCAAAAATCATGAAACATAAAAAGATTAGTTAAATTATATTAATGTTAAAAAACAAAGTTACAACAGAAATTAGAGTGGAAGGAATTTTTATGTCACATAATTGTATATTGTCTGCATCCCATAAGGCAAATAGTTACTAAAAATCTGAGAAAATAAGAGCAAAAGAGATAAACAGTGAATACAATGAAAAGGAAATCCTAATGAGGAATATAAAATTAAAAAATGAAAAAAGTCAATATGACTAATAATGAAATGCCAACTGAAAGCAGTAAGATAAAGCAATTCATACCCTATAGATGAATAAAACAACTGACAGCACCAAGTGTTGTCAAGAATATTCAACGACATCAAAAAATAAAAAGAATATTCAACAACATAAAATATATCATATACTTCATGTGTCATACAGACCCTAAAGTTGCTCCAATGATCCCAGTCCCCTGGCATTTCTCTTCTATATAATCGCCTGATTATGAGCAAGACTGGTAACTTCCTTCTAATCTATAGAATTTGGAGAGATCAAGAAGTATTGCAGCTATAATTAAGGTTTGTTATTGCTTGTTTTTGAGTTAATGAAAAGAAAATATCTTGAATTGGCCTGCCTTAGTGAATTGACTGTCCCTAGGAGCTTGGCCTTCTCTGAGGTCAAAGATTCCGAGCACTGTGTAGTTTTATTGAAGTAAGCAGTCACGTTGGAGAAGTCTTCATGATAGGAACTATTGGCAGCTCCTAGGAAATGTGGGTGATCTCTAGAACAACAGAAGAACTTCTGGCTAACATCCAGGTGGGGGGAAACAGGGCCCCCCTGTGATACAGGTGCAAGAAAATGAATTTTGCTAGCAAGGAGCTTGAAATTAGATTTTTCTTCACTTGACTCACCAGAATGGAAATTCAGCTCAGCTAACAACTTGATGGAAGTCTTGGAAGATCCTAACAGAAGATCCAATTAAGCCATGCCCAAATTTCTGAATGCAGAACTTGTGAGATAATAAACATATTTTGTTTCAAGTTACTAAGTTTGTAGTGATTTGTTACACAGCAATAGAAAACTGATATAACCACTTTCATAAAAATTTGACGACGTTTAGTGAAATTGGATTTGGTCACAATCTACAACTCACCGCATATTTATGTTTCTCATTTATTCCCTGTTTGCCAACTAGAGCATAATAATGATGAAGACTGAGCAGTTTCACTTTTTTGTTCATCTTTTGTAACTATGCTGAGGGGGCCCTTCTCTGAGTCCCATGCGTTAGGGTCTGGGTATGTGCCAGCTCTCTTTGCACTACCATAGACAGATACAGAACCACCAGGAGTCTGAGAATCCTAAATTCAAATCTTGTCTACCTGGACTTTAAGAAGATCTATCTGAAGAGTCAGAAGAGACAGCGTATTAGGAATTTGTTACACTGATGTAGCACACTCTAAAGATGCAGACACGTGGCACATACACCCTCCATTTGTACCCGTCTCCTGGGCTACACATATCTCGGCAATGGACTTGTTCACACGTTCTGCACGTGGCAGACACTGCCAGTGATCTGCCCAATACCCATTTCCCCTCCTCATTCTTAGAAAGATCATGCTGACAGAGGCTTTTATCCTGTGGACGGATACGCCTAAAATAGATGGGAGAGCATGAACATCACTGAATGATGACTCCATTCATGGAGACAGGAAAACTTGGAGGAGGATCCAGTTTAGAACGATGTTAAAAGATATATTTTTGAAATATTAGGTTTGAAGGGTATCAGTTTTCTACTGCTGCCATAACAAATTACCACAAACCTGAGTTAAAGCAGTATAATTTTACCATCTTACAGTTGTTGTAGGTCAGAAGTCTGGTATGGGCTTCCCTAGTATAAAATCAAAATGTCAGCAGGACTGTGTTCCTTTTCCTGCAAGCTATAAGGAGAATCTGTTTATTTGATCATTCTTCTATTGGCAGAATTTAATTTCTTGCAGTGGAAGGACTGAGGTCCCCATTTCCCTGCTGGCCATCAGCTAACGGGCATTCTCAGGTCCCAGAAAACTCTCTCCAGTCGTTGGATGCAGCCCCCACATCTCAAACCTAGAAACTGGGAGACACATTGTTCTTATACCACATCTCTCTGGACTTCTTCCAGTCACATCTGTCTCCAACCAACACCAGGAAAGTTTGTCTGCTTTGAAGGATTCATTATTAGATTGGCCTTACATAGATAATCCAGAATAATCTCCGTATCATAACCTTAATCACATTTGTCATGCCCTCTTTTCTACACAAGGTATAATATTTACAAATTCCAGGGATTAAAAAAAAACAAACATGTTTGGTGGTATCTTTGTTCTGCCAACCCCATAAAGTGACAATGAGATAGTAAAATTGATATGCAGGACACGCGTAGACCTTGTATAATATGTAACAGTAGCTTTAGCTGGCTCTCTGATACTTTTCAAGACCAGGAGCATACTTACTGAAAAATACCCTGCTGGACCTATACATGGTTTCTTGATTTTGAGTCCAGAGTTTTTCTCCTGATTTGAACAGGGAGAAACAATATGTATATATAGTAAAATTGTTTTAATACTGAGTTGAGTAATTTCTAGATATTTTCTCCCATTTTTATTTAGCATACTTTAAATACATTTAAAACTTCAAATACATTTCTCTTAGACCTGGGAATTAAACAAAAGTAGAAGCCACACAGATCTCTATCTGCAAAATCTAAGTCTCCTGGGCCAAGGGTAAGCAATCTGATGACAGAGGTGTCTGTCTTCTGGATTGATAAATCTCTAATGGATGGGTGGATATTGACCTTTCTAAAGAAAGAACTGACTTATTCTGGTCTACACCATTTGCTTTGTTTCCTTTTGTGGGAAACATCATAAGTGATCTAGATAATCTGTAATTTATCCTCCTTCTGCATCTCTACACAGGTCCTATATGTCAGAAACAAGTTTGACCTTGACTAGATGCCATCCCTCCAGGCAATCTAATCTGTTCCATTGGAAGCAGGGACATAATTCCATTTGCATATTTACACAAAATTTTCATTAAAAAAAATGGAAAGAAAGAGCTTCTCAATTATCAGATCCATAGAAGCAAAGGGAGCCCTCTCAAGTCAAAAATTACTGTTCATGGATGAACTGCTTTATTTGACAAAAGGAAGAAATTTCGGCAAAGCAGCAAACATTTCTGTTTAGATGGAATGACTGAGACAATATATGTATCTATCATCCATTGTCTTGCTAGATCTATTCGCCACCCAAACCATAACTTACCTCCATGATTTGTTTTTCTTTCATCGCAAGCATAAGCTATACTAATAACATTAATCCTTAATTTCCAATTCCTAAACAAATACTTATTTTCTATTTTCTCATTTTTTAAAGGCAGTGCTTTCAAACTTGGGTGTTCTCAGAAGTACTTGAAGGATTTATTAAAAACACAAATTTCTGGGAACCACCTCCAGAGCTTCGGAGTCTGTATGTCTATGTGGGCCTGAGAATTTGCATTTCTTTTCCTTTTTTCAAAAATATTTTATTTATTTGTTCATTTATTTAGTGCACACATTAGCAGGGAGAAGGGCAGAGGGAAAGGGATAGAAAGCATTCTAAGCAGACTCTGCACTTAGCATGGAGGATGACACGGCACTTGATCTTACAACCCTGATAATGACCTGAGCCAAAATCAGGAGTCGGATGTTTACCGACTGAGCCACCCAGGTGCCCCAAGAATTTGCATTTCTGCTAAGTTTTCTATTAATAGTAATGGTTCCATTACATAAAAGCAAAGAAAATGTTGAGAATATCCTATTCGTATTGTGACTGAAGAGGATAGTTATAATCCCTAATCTGGTCTCCAGGATTTTGAACATAAAAATACATCAAATTTAGGCCATGAGAGCAAAGTGATATTCATATTGGCTGAAGACAAGTTTGCAATTTCTTGAATATAATGGTCCTTTATAGTGTTCACATTTAAATGTGTCTTTCTAATCTGGGCCACATGGGATCACTTGATCTTTCCGGTTTCAGACACAAGGAGCAAACCTAGCTCAATGACATCAACTAAACTGGCCATAAGCAGGATGAAGCTGGAATTCTGTACAGAACCCAGAGAAGTAAAAGTGAAATGACGAGTTCAAGAAATAAGGAGATTCCAGGAACCCACTTAAAGAAGGTTGTGTGTAGACCGAAAAGAGGCAGATGGAAAGAAGAAAGCCATGTTTTGCACCGCATCCTGGATTCTGAGTGCTCAGGATCAACTATGAATGATAATGGGTTCTTTCTGCTAATGGTCTATCTGCACTTGTGTGCCCTGCCAAATGCCACAGGCATAACGGAAAGGTTATGTTTTTGTGCACTATCACCCAGAGTTGTTGAACTGTGGTGTAATAATCAGCAGCCTCACTTGAAAGCTTGCCATCAAATTGAGCTAAATACACTACACAATTACATCCAAACTGCTAATGGAGAAATGCCAGAGAATGAGAGTAGATCCAGAAAATACAGTTATGGCTCCCAGAGTATGCACTCAGTGAACAAAGGATGCCGTGTAGACCATTAGCTGGTGTAAGATTCCAGACTAAGTGTGTCAATGGGAAACAAGTATCACACTTAACAGTTGTCCATTCTTCTGGAAGTTTCCCACTGGAAATTTTTGCCAGAAGATATTAGAGAAATAGAACTATCAAGAATCAGTTTGGATATGGTGAGATTAACTGCAGCTCTTCTTATCCTCCTAAGTATATGTTCAACTTAAGTAAAAATAGTAGTTTCAAGGGACATTTTTTTATCAGGCCATTTTACCAATTGCTACTGCCTCCATTCTTTTATAGAGATGCCACTAAACAAAAATGAGAAAGAGAAGCTCGCTATTCCATATCCCTGTATCTTCTAATTTACTGTTTAAGAGTTAAATTAGCAGATCTAGGTTGTTAAAACTCTTTGCATTCCATAGTCTTCAGAACTAACCTTCACCAGCTCCTGGAGATAATCTCTGAACCCTTGGAACATCCTGCCTAATGAAAGTATCTTTGTATATTTGAAATCTTGGAGCATACCAGATAGTTTATAATAACAATGTAGTTTATGGTGCTAGTCTTTTTTTTTTTTTTTTTTTAATTCCTGGAGCTTTGGATCACAGGTATCAGATTGACTTTTAGGAGCTACATGCCAAAGTAACTGACCTCCAATAAATACCCTGGAGGCCAAGGCTCAAGTGAACCTCTCTGATTGACAACACATCACCTGAGTTGTGACACACTGTTGCTGATAACTTTGTCCCTGTGACTTTATTGAGGGAGGAAAAATGGAAGATCATCCTTGACTCTCCTAGACTCCATTGTAAGCATCTCTTTCCTTCCCTAATGGTATTCTGGATCCCTTCATTGTAATAAACCATAATCAGAAGTGTTAACAGCTCTTCTGAATTCTATGAATCCTTCCAGAAAATCATCAAACCTGACTGTGATCTTTGGGATCCCTGACACAGTACTTTCAAAATAAAGTCTAACTGCTCCTCTGGAATGAAAGAAAATTAGATAATGAGTACTTTTGGCAAAACTAGTGAGACGACTCAGCGTACCCTGGATATACAGATACAATAAAAGTTACATGTATGCACACACACCAGGACACTGTGCTGGAGGTCTTGGGACAAGCCAGATATAAAATTCATAAAGTTCAATGAAAATTATATACTAAATGTACCAAACTAAAGGTTATTTATTTATGTATCCATTTGTTTATTTTTGGTTATGGGTGACATCTATTGAGTTTGTTTATCTAAATTTGGTTATATCTGAGAAATTACAAATGAAGGAGCTCACACTTGACATTCTGCTGTATGAAGTGGAGACCAAACATGCCAGGGTAGGGCTTGTCATTTAAAGAGTAAAAACAGATATATGTACTGACCTAAGTATTAGATTACCCAAGAGAGATAGTAAAGGGTCTTTCTGCTTTTCAGGAATAAAGTAAAAGAGAAAGATAACCTGAACTGAAGGAGGTAGTAGGTGTGAGTGAAAAGGACATCAATCCCTCATTGGTGCTGCTCTCAGGACCAAGGCTGGCCTAGATGTCACTTGTGGGAGCATCAGAAAAATCACCACATTCTTTAGAGAGTTGACTGCCATTTGCCAAAAACTGTCATGATAAATATACACGTCTAGGAGACGGTGAAGTGAACGGTGCCCCCTGAAGAGCTCCGTGTGCCAGCTGCGGCTCAGGCTGTTCTCAGACGAGGCCTCGGCTGTTGGCAGTGGTGACAGAATTTTAATTGAAATATATTTGACATACAATATTGTGTAAATGATTGGCTTTTTAAAGTTCAGATCCATCAAATACATGGTTAGTGGAAGTTTGATTCAAATTCGGGAAACATATTGCATTTGAGTCTTAGTTTTACTACCATCCTTTTACTTTTTTTTTTTTCCCCCAGAGGTATTGGTGTGGATGATTAAGAAGGCTATGTTAGAAACTGTCTAGACATGATGAAAATTCAAGCTCATAATCTAAATCTAGTTAATTGTAAAGTCTGACTTTGTAATATTGATTAGGGTCAGTAATTGTCTGATCTCTGCTTAACATTTCTTGATAATTGCATAATGGCATGCATGAATTAACAGAAACATAAAGTACTTAAATATATTTCTGTAATTCATACTAAGATAATTTTCATGATAACTAATATGAACATACTCTAGAGGGTAATAAATAATAACTTCATAAGTATACCTTCTGTCTTACAAACACCTGGTTCAAAGGTTTATTTCCTTAATGGTAAATGAAATAATTGTGATAAAATGTTACAATTATTTTATTTTTCATTTTAAATTTTAATTAATTTTTAGAGTTGCCTGGGTGGCTCAGTCAATTAAGCATCTGACTCTCAGTTTGAGCTCAGGTCATGATCTCGGGGTCATGGGATTAAGCCCTGTTTCTGGCTCCTCACACAGCACAGACTCTTGCTTAAGATTCTCTCCCTCTCCCTCTTCCTCCTCCCTTGGCCCTCCCCCTACTCATGCTTGCACTCTCTCCCTCAAATAAAGAAATAAATAAAATCTTTTACAAATTAATTAGTTAATTGATTTTAATTAATGCTCTCTCTCTGACAAATAAATAAATAAAATCTTTTATTTTATTTTATTTATTTGACAGACAGAGATCACAAGTAGGCAGAGAGGCAGGCAGAGAGAGAGGAGGAAGCAGGCTCCCCGCTGAGCAGAGAGCCCGATGCGGGACTCAATTCCAGGACCCTGGAATCATGACCTGAGCCGAAGGCAGAGGCTTTAACCCACTGAGCCACCCAGGCGCCCCAAATAAATAAAATCTTAAAAAAATATATATATATTGACTAACTTTACTACCATGATATCTAAAGAACCCTGTACCTAACAAAAGTGAAATTCACATATTTTTCTAGAATAGGTGGGATATTTGTTGAGATAGATCTGAATCTGGGCCATAAACAAACATCAATTATTTTAATGGTATTGTCTCTAATCATAATATGATTAAATTAGAAATTAGTAACAGATCTCTATAAAATCACAAAATATTAGGCAGCTAAATAACATACTTCCGACTAACACATAATCCAAAGAATACATAAAAATAAAAGTTATAAAGTATTTTAACTGAGTGAAAATGAAAACAAAATATTTTAAAATATGTGGGATGCTAATGAAGAAATAAGGATACTTAGAGGATAATTAATTTATAGGGCTACATGACTATACTATAAAAACAGAAATGTTTTGTTAAATCATTTACCTCAGCAACCACCATAAGAAATTAAGAAAAAAGGAAATATAAAATTCAAAGAAGAGGAAGGGAAAGAATAGAGATCTGAGTAGAAATCTGTAAACTAGGAAAATAGAAAAATCAATGAAACCAAGAGCTGATCCTTTGAGAAGACCAATGAAATGGATAAACTTCTACTCAGATAGTTGGGGGTAAGGGGAAGAGAAAAAAACAAAAGGTTCAGGTATCAGGAATGAGAATTGATATTAAAGAAATTATATTTCTTGTTAAAACATTTACAGGGAGGAATGCTCCTGATCCAGATGGCTTTACTAGTAGAGTGAACATATTGGTCAAGGAAGAAATAATATCAATTCTAAAAAAAAAAATTTCAAAAAATTGAAACACAGTAAAGACTTCTTAACTTGTTTTATTGGGTTAGCAAGATCCTAATATCAAAATGAGACAAAGACATTACAAAAAACAAAATAAACAGAATAAAAAACAGCACAAATTCCCTCATGAACCCAAAAGCCAAAATTTTAAACAAAATTTTAGCTAATTGACTCTATCTACATAACAATCCATCTATGGATCTAAATACCCCATGTCCTAATGTGGTTTATCCTAGGATTCAAGTTTAGTTCAACATTTGAAAATCAATTAATGCAATACACCAAATTAGCAAGCTAAAAGACAGATAAATAAAGGGCATCCAGGATGTAAAGGAAAAAACATAACTGCCTTTAAATGCAGACAGCATGGCCATTTATATAGAAAATCCAGTGAGATCTACATAAGGGACTACTAGAACTAATAAGTGAGCTCAGCAAGGTTGCAGAATAAAAGAGTAAGCTACAAAAAACAATTTTATTTTACATAATAGCAATGAACAATTGAAAAATTAAGACATAAATAATGTTTACCATAACATCAAGGTATAAAATATATAAAAGTATAAAATAATTGGTACTTAAGGTTAAATTTAACAAAAAGTGTGAAAAGCACAAAACTCTGGTCAGAAAAATTCAAGGAACTCTAAATAAATGGAAAACATCCAGGGTCCATGACTCAGAAAAATTACTACTGCTAAAAAGGCAATACTACCCAAATTTATTACAGATGGAACACAGTCCCTATCAGTATTCCAACTATAATTTTTCAGAAACTCATAAGCTGATTTTAAAATTCATACCAAAATGCAAAGGAGTTAAAGAGCCAAAATAATCTTTAAAAAGAACCAAGTTAAAGGACTAATAGTACCTGATTTCAAATTTCAGTTTAAAGGTAGGCAAACAGACAACAGAACAGAATAAAGCATCATGAAAACACACTGACTTACATGGACAACTGATTCTTGATTAACGAGCAAAAGCAGTTCAAAGGAGAAAGTACAGATCTTGCAGAAATTGTATTGGAAAGACTGGATATTCATATATTTTTTAAAGAACGTTGTTCCTAACTTCACACCATATTAAAACAGTAATTCAAAATGAATCATACACGCAGAGGCAAAATCTGAAACTACAGAACTTCTGGAACAAAAGAGGAGAGAAAATCTTTGCAACCTCGGATTAGGCAACAATTTTTTAAATACAATACCAAAACCACAATCTAGCCAAAAAAATGATAGATTTGCTTTATCAAAATGTAAAACTTCTGTTCGTTGAAATATACTACTAAGAGGAAAAATACAAGATATGGGTTGTATTAAAAAGTGTTTATAAATAATATATCTGATAAATTACTTGTAACCAGAACAAAACACATTTTCAGGATTCCTATGAAAACCAGCAATCCAATTTTTAAAAAGAGCTAACTATTTGATCAGATGCTTCACCAAATAAGGACCTGACATAGGTGTATGAAAAGATACCCGACATCATTAATCATTAGAGAAATGCAAATTAGAATCACAATATGATACTACTGCACACTCAGAATGGCTAAAAGCAAAAAGACTGACTACCAAGTATTGACAAACATATGGAACAAATGGAACTCTCACACACTATTTGTGGGAATGTAAAATGGTACAACTATTTTGGAATGTGGTTGGGAAGTTTTTCAGAAAGGGAAACATATATGGACTCCATGAACCAGAAAATGCACTCTTAGCATTTATCCAAGAGAAATGAAAGGAAGTGTTTGTATGTTGACTTGTACATGAAGAAGAACTTCGCTTGTCCACAAGAACTTCACTTGTTATTACCCCAAACTAGAAATAACTCAAGTAAATGAATTCAAACAGTGTGGTATACACAGGGGAGGGAGAGCCAGCCCTCTTCACCAATCTCAGAATGAGTGAGGACTCCTGAAACCCTTATTCATTCCTACCTTGCTAATTCTTCGTTTTCTAAATAGAACTGGATTCCTTCTTACCTACTACATATGTGCTACATGAGAAATCTCTACTATGATGATTATATTGATTACAAATACATGTGTAGCCTACTAATCCTCTAAATAAGAATGGGAAAACAATTTTGTATTCCCAACACATAGTATAAGGCCTGAAGATTATGGGTGTTTGTACTAGTAAAGAAAGAATTTGAAAAGGCCATTGTTCCATCCTAAGCATGAAAACAAATTGGTTAAATTAGAAAATCAGATTTTATCATAGATCCGAGGACATTAAAAGTTCTAAATGATTTAAATTCAATAAAGCAAATGACAAGTCCTTCCTAAGAAGGAAATGGCCTGTGGCTGCTTCCATCCCTACTGAATATCTTAGTTCTGCATTTACTCAGATGTAATTCAGATATCTAGATGGAAATAGTGCTTTTCCATTATACCTATTTCCAAAAATTTTACTGAATACTCTTTTGTACTTATTTGCATTACTTCTGCATTATCAGTCAAAGAGATAGAAAAAGATAAGCATAAAATCAATCATTAAATAAAAGCCTCCAAATATAAACACTCTGAATCCTAACTCTGTGTAATAAAAATGCTAGATCTATAGTTGACCTTGCAGATTAAATAGAACTTAAACATTGTTTTCCATGAAAGCATCAAACAGTTACCTTTACTATAATGGGAAGTGTGCGATCTTCTTTGAAATGCAAATCTAAAGTTTAGGTATTTCACAGAAGCTATGGTTTGGGATGTATATAACAAGGAGATACATGTTTCAGAACAAAATGGTAATCAGTATATGAGCAACCCTAATCTCCTGCATATTTCAAAAGCTGAGCAAACACTTTTTGGTAAAGGAAATCAATGGAAAAGGATACTAAAAAATTTAAGAAAAAGAAACCAAAGTCTGAGGAACATACGTGAGTCACACTACAACTGTGTTATTAGGCAACTTTAAATACTTAAAAGTTTAGTAGGAAATTGGACAGAAGGATTATGGTATGTTTACAAGTACTATAATACATGCTATTACACCATGAAATCAGAGTCTCACAAAATTACTCCCTATTGCACGGTAGCCAACAAATTCTTGAATTTATTTGTGTAATTATTAGGTGTATATAAGGTTTCTTTTAGAGGCCACCTGATAATGAAAGAGATATGGAACCTGGCAAGGAGTCTTTCAACAAGCACCTTGCAAACATATACTTATACAGTCATTTTCCAGGGTCACAGTCTTCCTAGATTATAATAATAGAGGGTAAATGATTAAAAAAAGTTATAAACTCAAATACCCTATTTCATCTCATTTTTACCTGATTATGCCTGGAACTAGAGGGCTTGATCAGCCAGATAAACATAGTTTGACTGGGAAACAATGAAATATGAGGAAGTTTGCATGCAAGAATTGGGAACACTGTTTGAAACAGCAAATTCATCTTTAAAAAATCTTTAAAGAAGTGAGAATACTAGGAGTACTTATTTGGTAAAGTTATATGAAGCTCAAGTTTGGTGTTATTTATGAAATACTTACTTAGCTTAATGGTAGCACATATTAGGCACTCTGTTTTTCTAATATAAATAAAATTAATAAGCCAGTGAATTGAATCCTAAGTTGAAATTCCACTCTTAAAACGTACATTAAAATAACATTAGAAATGATAACTGGAATAAGGGCCTGTTTGTTTGATATTCTATAGTTTCTGATAATCTTGGTGAATGATGAAACACAGAAATTGATTTTTAACATGTACCGAATCTATTTTCCTCTCATATTAATTGCTTTGGTGAGGCTTTGATGGAAGGTCCTTGGACAAATCACATTCTTTGTGGCTTTTTCATTGATTGAAGATCTTAAAATAAGGACAATCTTTTTTTGAAAAGATTTATTTATTTATCTAAAAGAAAGAGCATGTGAGTGGGTGGGGGCGGCGATGGAGAGAGACAGAGGAAGAGAATCTTTACGCAGACTCCTCACTGAACGCAGAGCCCAAGGCGGGGCTCAATCTCATGACCCTGAAATCAGGACCTGAGCTAAAATCAAGAATTGGATGCTTAACTGACTGAGCCACCAAGGCACCCCAAAATAGGAAAATCTTAAGTCCTTACCTCTCTTAAATTCTATAGTTCTGACTTTAATGTGTAATAGACTATTTCATGAGCAATTAATTTTAAGTGACTAGAATGTCCTTCATAGTACATATCTTATCTTTTCTAACATCAATGTTTTACTACTATTTAAATAAAGAAGGGTTTTCCAATACCACTAGTAGTCATTTATGTAAAGTAAAATAATTTGGGGAAGGTTTGGTGATTACGATAAGTAATAGTAATTGCTAACATTTACTGGGCACTGCTGATTTGCCAGACACACTTCTAAGGACTTTAATTACTTTATTTAACATTCCTCTAAATCTTGTCAGTAAGCATCTGTAGTTTTTCTTCATTTGACAAGATTTTTATAGAGGTTATGCAATACAGTTCCACAGGCTGGAAATGGACCATCAAAGTTTAAACAACAATGATAAATATGAGAAGAAGAATTGAGGTTTAGGTAAAATGAATGTTACCTTGAAGTTGAAAGCAAATTTGAGGCCAGTGAAAATGCCTTTAGTGTGTGGTGTTTGGCCTGTCCAGCATGTTTGCTGTCCAGCCTGAAATGCAGCTGAGGTCAGAGGGCAGGGATATCTAGTGGAGTCCTTGTCTTCCTTCAGTGGTATTAACAGCGTATGAGCAGACTAAACAGATGGTAAATGGTTAACGTGATTACACTGACCAGATGGAACTGGATGATAAACTTGAAACAGTTTGAGAAAGAAGGCAATATGGATTTGAGTACATAGACCAACAAATCACCAGAGAACATAAAAGCAGCTATAACCCAAGCAGGGAAAGATCTATGAAGAACAACACTGATTTTACTTACTCAAGAATTAGATGACCAAAGACTCCACCAGAAAAAAATTGGATTGAATTAAAGATTTATAAGAATAATAAATAAAAGAATATAAAATATATATATGTAATTCATGTGTGTGTGTGTGTGTGTGTGTGTATCATGATAGTTGGTCTTTATTTGAAGGAATGACTTATTCCCTGTTAAATCTTAAAAAGAAGCATTATTCCTTTTTAAAAAATCTAAAACCATAATCATATGTATTTGTAGTCATATGTATATTTGAATTTTAACACAACTGAGAATTTAACATTGGACATACATTATTTTAACTATTATGGACAAAACAATTTAAAACCATGCAAGATGTCAGGTTGATTGTTGATAATTTTAAAAGGCTATAAGATAAAGTCTTAATCAAAGTAGTGAGAAAATTAAAATGTTATTAAAATAACAATGGATTATAAAGAATTTCTAATTCTTTCAATTATTACAAGAAGCGATAAAAAAAATGATGATCGCTATAAACTTTTTTCATTTAGCATTTTAATTTGGAATTTCTAGCCAAAACAAAAACATGTAAAACATAAAAAGAGGTAAAAATAATTGGAAAGGGTTAAATGATATGTGGTTACACTAGACAAGATAATATAACTAGAAAACCAAAGATGACAAATTTAATATATTTTTAGAAAAATTTTCTTTTAATTAAAGGTAGAGGATTCTGATTCTATTGTTTTTTGAAGGCTTGGTATCTTCTTTTTTTTTTTTTTTTTTTTAAGATTTTTTTATTATTTATTTATTTGACACAGAGAGATCACAAGTAGGCAGAGAGGCAGGCAGAGAGAGAGAGGAGGAAGCAGGGTCCCCGCGGAGCAGAGAGCCCGATGCGGGGCTCGATCCCAGGACCCTGAGATCATGACCTGAGCCGAAGGCAGCGGCTTAATCCACTGAGCCACCCAGGCGCCCCGGCTTGGTATCTTCTAACATTACAAATTCAGAATCTTAATTTTAATTCCATATAGATATTATACAACTATCTCTCATTATTTCAATTGAGGTTAGTTCTGCCCTTTCAAAATAGATTACTACTTTTGTATAGAGGATCCGTGCAACTCAGGGTGTTTACCACTTCTGCCAGCTCAAAACTAAATGCCCATACCAGCCTCAATCGCTGGAACTTTCAAGAAAGTCTTGTGTAATCCTAAACAACCCATGCAGAATAGGATGGGGAGGAAAAGGGCAGAAGGGAACATCATGCTTTGTTGAAAACACTGATCTAGAAGCGTAACTCTTTACAATATTAATCTTTCATTCAATATGCAATATGTAACTTATATTCTCAAGACATTGTAGTTGTCTCCAATAAATGCTTTCAAGTACATGAATTCTAAAGGTATTTTCTAAGAAAAGAGAACATTATGTTAATGTGCCTTAATACAAGTAGAGCTGATCTTGGAGAATAACTAAGAAAAAGGTTTCTGAGGACAGCTGGGTGGCTGAGTTGGTTAAGCATGACTTCGGCTCAGGTCATAATCTCAGGATCCTGGAATCGAGCCCCATGTCAGGCTCTGCATTCATCAGAGAATGTTTGTCCCTCCCCCTCTACATTTCCACCCCCGCTCATTCTCTCTCTCTCTCTCATATGTGCACGCGCTCAAATAAATAAATAAAATCTTTAAAAAAGAGGAAAAAGTTTTCTGTCCCTATCTAAATTTGTATGTCTATTTTCATATTAAACTTGTGTATTAATAGAAATACTTCCTAAAACATTTGTTATACATCATAATCAGAAAAAGGTAAATATCCCAAGACATAGAAATCATTCAATAAATTAAAGTTCATAGCCATAATGGAACAAAATTCAATCAGAAATACATTTTGGGTAGCTACTGTGACATGCAATATGAAGAACTTTTGAAAATTATAACCACCAGGTACTGATATATTATATATACATTATGTATAAAATATATGCATGTATATATGTGCATATATGTATATTATATATACATAATCACATACATTATTATATATAACACATATATATTTTTTATCTCATTTAATTACTATAACATCCCTAAATTTAGACACTATCTGTTTTGCAAATGAGGAATTTGTAGCTCTAAGAAATGTGTAACAATTCAAAAATCACTGTTAATATCTAACAAGTGACATTTTATTTTATTTATTTATTTTTTAAAGATTTTATTTATTTATTTGACAGCGATCACATGTAGGCAGAGAGGCAGGCAGAGAGAGGGGAAGAAGCAGGCTCCCCACTGAGCAGGAAGCCTGATGAGGGGCTCAATCCCCCTCAGATCATGACCTGAGCCGAAGACAGAGGCTTTAACATACTGAGCCACCCAGGCGCCCCAACAAATGACATTTTAAAGATTTATTTATTTATTTATTAGAGAAAGAGTGCACAAGCATGGGGAATAGCAGATGAAAAGGGAGAGGGAGAGAATCTCAAGCAGTTGCCCTGCTGAGCACAGAAACAACATGGGGCTGATCTCACAACCCTGAGATCATGTCCTGAACAGAAATCAAGAGTCAGACATTTAACTAACTGAGCCCCCAAGGCACCCCTAGAAACAACATTTTAATATAAATTGATCTAGTGCCAATACAGGCCAATATAATTAATCACACAGCCATTTTAAATAAGGTCCCATATCAATTTGAATATTTGAAACATAATATTGGGGGGAAAAGTAATATAGAATTATGTTAAATGGATATACAATGTTGTGATTGTGGGTATCCATGCATATAATACATTTATATAAACAAGAAAATATCTGAATATGAAAAATTATTCACCATACTTTTTTTGTAGTTGAAAATGACCCTATGATTTTGTTATTTTTGTGTTTGTCGTATTTCCCAAATTCAATTACATGCAATAATACTTAAAACTCTCTGATACTAATAAATTGATTTTGTTTGTTAATTTAATGGCTACTAAAGAGGAACACATAGATTTTTCCAGAAAAAAACCATTCCGTGTTATAAAATATTTATTATGAATATGAGGAATATGATAATTTGAATATCAGATAATTAAACTGTCTAAACTTTAAAAATATTTTTAGAATGTTCAAAAAACATCCAATCATAGTTCAGTTGGATGGATGAAAATAAAAGCCTTTTATCTCGGGGCGCCTGGGTGGCTCAGTAGGTTAAGGCCTCTGACTTCGGCTCAGGTCATGATCTCAGGGTCCCGGGATCGAGCCCCGCATCGGGCTCTCTGCTCAGCGGGGAGCCTGCTTCCTCCTCTCTCTCTGTCTGCTTGTAATCTCTCTCTCTGTGTCAAATAAAAATAAATAAAATCTTTAAAAAAAAAACAAAAAAAAACCTTTTATCTCTGGGTAAATGTTACCGGAAGGATACTGGTTATCCTATCTGGTATGGCAGAAAAATATTAATTAAACAACTGATACCAGAGCACTTCTAAAAAGTACATCGTATTTGTTTATGAACATTGAGAGAGAAAGGAAATGGTGAATCAACTTGCTGAACAGGCTGAAGTTTAAGCCACTGAGAATGAAAGAAGGAAAGGGAGTCTAAAATCATTTTCATTTATATCATTATTATAAATCATTATTCATTTACTCATGTATTTATTCAAAAGTCTATTTTCAAAACACTTGTTTGCCAAGCATTATGATGAGTGAGAGTGAAATTTACAAGATATTCTCATGAGTCATACTTGGTGTCAGTGGTGGGAAAAAAGGGTTGGCAATAATGAAGTAGGGACATAGATTAAAATACGTATTCAGGAAAGGAAAAGTGATATGAAATAACAAACAAAAGTCATCTTGTGTTGAACAGCTAGGAAGCAGAAGCTTCAGTAGAGTGAAAGGAAGAGAACTCTCTGAGTTGGTAATATTTGCAGGAAAGCAAAATAATGAGAAGTGAAGCTTCTCTGGGAAAAGACAATTCCAGGTCCTATGTCTATAAAGTCTTGGACTCTGTGTTTGGAAATACTTTGGAGAATTTCAGCAACTATGAGACTCTGTGGGGATATTTTATAAAGACACAGGTAGAGAGATAGTTAGCAGCGTTAATAACCCTCAGTGGTAACAACTTTGAATTTTATTCCAGATGCAAATGGAAGAAAATGAGAGTTTTTGTCAAAGAGCACTCTCTTAACCCATTGCTACTGATCTTAATCTCAAAAAAGAAAGAATTTCATTAACAGAATGTATGTTTTGTGTGACAGTTGTTTAGGAGTGGGGTAGGCGGGTATTGCTGATCATCGAGAAGGAGCTGCGTAACCCATTTGGCTCTACTTGAAGACTAAAATGAAATAAGAATTGTAAGATACAAAAGAAGGAAATTAAAGTAATACATATTAGAAATTTTACCTATTATAAACTTTTGCCTTCCTATTTTCTAGATTTGGGGAGTACGGTTTGAGAGATGACATATGCAATACAAATGAATACCTTGGGTTTTTTTTTCTGTTTAAAGTGGCCTGAGATCTGGTGAAGATACAAATATAAAGTACAAACAAAAAGCTGCTTTAAATTTCTTATAAATATGAATTTTAAGAGGAGGCAAAATATGTAATTAAGTAACACCCTGTACTTGAGAGGTTTCGGGCTTACTGGGCTGCAAGAAAGTCAGATGACATTTTTTTAATGATATAAAAAGCATTAATAATGTTTCAAAGATACGGGCAAGGCCATTTGCACTATATCTTCTATTTTGGGGACAGTTTCAATTCGGATCCAATGGCTGCAAGTAACAGAATATCAGATCCCAGTGTCTTTAATATGAAGATAAGTATGTCACAAAGCAAACAATATGGAAATAAGTGGTATTGTGAATGATTCCTTAAGTAAAAATTCACATAAAAAACAAAGCTCTTATCATCTTCCCATCTGCATTTTTAAATTTTTTTTTTTTTTTTTTTTTTTTACTTGACAGAGAGAGAGATCACAAGTAGGCAAAGAGGCAGGCAGAGAGAGAGGGGGAAGCAGGCTTCCCTCTGAGCAGAGACCCTGAGGTGGGACCAATCTCAGAACCCTGGGATCCTGACCTGAACCGAAGGCAGAGGCTTAACCCACTAAGCCACCGAGGCACCCCCTCCCCATGTGCATTTTCAACACATTACTTCTTTCGTCTAGTCACAAAGTAGCTGCCATAGCTCCAGTGAACATATTTTCATAGACTCATTCAGAAAGAAGATAGCCAAAGGAACTTCTGTCTATCTCTATTTTTTATCAAGAAACTCTTTCTCTCTATTATACATATATACATATATATATATATGACTCATGGACTGCACCTTACCTCTCTGCTTGAGTAGAACTGAGTAGCTGAGTTCCAGTGCTCCAGCCAGAGGCAAAATGGAATCAGATTGCTCTGACTTGCTCAGATACTTCTCTGAGGCTGGTCAGTTTGGCACCTAAGCAAAATCAGAAGTCATTTGGTGAGGAAGAGGGAAGGACAAGGAAGGAACCAACAGTGTCTGCCACAGTAAGGAAATAGGTATATGCTAAGCAAGAAATTATCTGCTTACATAAAGCAAAATCTGATTCCTCAAAGAAAGATTGGGAAAGTATTTTCAATAAAGATGATTATCTAACTGAACATAATGAAAAGTAAGAAAAGCTCAGTCATTGCTCTCTTCAGGGAAAGAAACAATAAGGACATTAAGACCATTCATAGGAAATAACTGCAGGGAAATTTCTCGGGCAAATCACTGTAATATTTTGAAATGTTTATGAAAAATGGGATTTTTGCCATATACTTTATGATTAGGTATTATTGACAAGACATCTTTTTATGAAGAAAAAACCAAAATAACAGGAAAATAATAGCAATACCTCAGAAAAACAACATAATTCAAAATACACAATGATATTAGAACAGCTAAAATCTATAATGCTGACAACACCAAATGCTGGCTGAAAGATGGAGCAGCAGGAACTCTCATTCACTGCTGGTGGGAATGCAAAATACTACAGCCACTTTGAAAGACAGCTTCATAGTTTTTTTTATAAAACCAAACACTTACCATACAATTCAGCAATTGTGCTCCTTGGTATTATCTGAACAAGTTGAAAAATTTTGTCTACATAAAAACCAGCACATGTATATACATGGCAGTGTATTTCTAATTGCTGAAACTTAGAAGAAGCTAAGACATCCTTCAGTAGGTAAATGGAAAAATCAACTTTGATACATCTGTACAATGTAATACTATGTATTGGCAGATAAGTGAGCTATTGAGCCATGAAAAGTCATGGAGGAAATTTAAATGCATTGGAGTAAGTGAAAGAAAGCAATCAGAAAAACCTACTTACTGGGCGCCTGGGTGGCTCAGTGGGTTAAAGCCTCTGCCTTCGGCTCAGGTCATGATCCCAGGGTCCTGGGATCGAGCCCCGCATCGGGCTCTCCACTCAGCGGGGAGCCTGCTTCCTCCTCTCTCTGCCTGCCTCTCTGCCTGCCTCTCTGCCTACTTGTAATCTTGGTCAAATAAATAAAATCTTAAAAAAAGAAAAACCTACTTACTCTATCATTCTAACTACATGACATTCTAGAAAAGGTAAAACTATGGTGACTAAATATACTAGTGGTTATCAGAGGGTTTTTTATGCAGGGAAAAAGAATAGGTAGAGAATATGGTATTTTTAGGGTAGTGAAACTATCTTGTATGATAGCATGGTGGATACATGTCAATATACTTGTCAAAAAACATGGAACATGCAACACCAAGAGTGAAGTCTAAGGTGAACTATGGACTTTGGGTGTTACTGATGTTAATCCTGGTGTGTCAACTGTGGCAAATGTACCATGCTGGTGAGTGCATCAGGGCAGAAGATATGTAGGAACTCCCTGCTTTCCATTTGATTTTGCTATTAACCTAAAACTTAAAAAAAAAAAATGAGTTTCACACTTTAAGTTTCATGGGAATACACTTTAAAGGCATTACTCTTCAAAACTATTTCAAAATATATGCTGGCTTAGGCTTAGAATTTAGAGCATTTATACCTTTAGTAGTATGAGGTAGAAATTAAATGTATGTATTAGAAACATCAGTATTTAACACAATTATTTGATTATCAAAATTGAAGATGCATGTGATGTACCAACAGTAAAAATTTATACAATTTACTAATAAAGTTAAATTAGTGTTACTAACCAAAATCATGTATTGAGAATCTGATAAAATCAGTGAAATAAAATAAAGAGAATAGTATCAAAGAAAGTCATTTAATAATCCAATACTTAAGTGGTGAGATTATGTAAGTGTGTGTATATGAGTTTACGTATACATGCATATATATACATAAAGGTTAAGGAACAAATCAGGTTCTTAGAAACCAGGTCTGACTTTTGTTATTATTTTAAAAATGGGATCTATGGAAAATTATTATTCAGTTTATAAAATCAATAAAACATTAAGCCAAGTTCAGAAAATATATAAGAATGAAGGTCAGGTCCCAGAGGAATTATGATCTAAAAAAGTCACTACTTCTTTAGAAGGTTACTTTCACATTCTAGTACTTGATACTGCCACTGACATGAATTCCAAATAATCCAATTTTTTGTTGTGTGCCACTTGCTCTTGATTTAAAATGCTGAATAAGAACCCAAATGAAAATAATTGAAGAACAACATTTTAACTCCCAGATTAGTATGAGGAGAATGGAAAGAATTTTACCAAAAAAAAAAAAAAAAAAAAAAAAAAGATTACTGGGAATATCCCATCATGATACATTAAGACAAGGGAGTATAGACCAGTAGACTAATTTAATAGCTTGGTTCTCACCAGCTTAAAGTCTTCTGAAATATATTACAATGGGAGATTTCAATAAAACTACTTTTTAAAAGAGAACAAGAAGTAGCTATGATTCATAATTTATGATATTGAACAATCAACAATATGGAGAGACAAGAACATTTCAAATTTGAAATATTATTTTAAAACTAGAAGTATAAATTTCTGCATGTCCTGTTCTACCAGATTTATTATGTTTGAGGATTCCTAGGGCAACGTGGACTTGTCCCTAGAGTCTCAAGGCATTGGATTGAGGGGGAGAGGGAGCACGGTTCCAGACTTCTGTTTTAATTAGAATAGTTTTATTACATTTTTTGACATTGCAAGTCTCCATAAAATGGTTTTTACAAAAGGGGTTGGAGGGCCTAAAGTTTGAAAATCACTGATGTATAAAATGGCACCTTCTGGGGCGCCTGGGTGGCTCAGTGGGTTAAAGCCTCTGCCTTCGGCTCAGGTCATGATCCCAGGGTCCTGGGATCGAGCCCCGCATCGGGCTCTCTGCTCAGCGGGGAGCCTGCTTCCTCCTCTCTCTCTGTCTGCCTCTCTGCCTACTTGTAATTTCTGTCTGTCAAATAAATGAATAAAATCTTAAAAAAAAAATGGCACCTTCTAACTAAACTCCTAAGAAACAATTGTATTTTGTTCTTCCAGGAATTTTTTTTTTCTTTTTCTTTCTTTTTTTTTTCTTTTCATAAGAGATACTTTTGAGCAAGTGCTTACTGCGGAACAGATACTTTGCTAGCACTTTCTCTAAGCTATTTAATTGCAATAAGGGTTTAATTATACCTTTTAAAGATAGAAAAATATATACACACACACATATATACAGAGAGAGAGAAACTGAGAGTCACTTCAAAATTCAGTTTTGTGTTTAGAACCACTTGGGGTGTTTTGTTTTTGCCAGTTAATTTTTCTCTAGCCAAACATTCTGGTCTATACTAATCCTTACAAGCCTTGCCACAGTTGGGTTGAAACAGCAGGAGGCTCAATAGACTAGTGGGACCAAAATATATCCCCCTACTGTGTTTATACAGGTGAAATCTCTCATCAGAAGACTTGTTCAGCAAGTCTATGTTTTCTTAAAAAGAGAGGGCACGTATTGCATGGAGCACTGGGTGTGGTGCAAAAACAATGAGTACTGTTACGCTGAAAATAAATAAATAAATTTACAAAATAAATTTTAAAAAAAGTGCACTTGAATGTTTTGTAGTATCTGGGATAGATATTATAATTCTAAAAGACCTACATTTACTCCAGCCAAGATAAAAAAAAAATCAATGTTTATGATAATCCTATTGGCAACAAATTGCTATCATTTCCTCTTAAGAGTAATGAATCACTCATATTTAGTCTAGTTTTCTAACCAAAAGAAATTAAAAGGTATATGAAGTATAAAGAATAACTTCCTATTTCATGTTTCTTTCAATGCAAGCTCTGAAACCAGCCATAGTCTTGATGTTAATTTCCTAAAGTCAACATTTCTATGCACTTTAAAACCTGGCATCCATTCTTTTTGGTTTAATTGTTGCTTTCTTCTTGGCCCCCTTCCTGATTCTAGATAATAACAAATGCCTGACCTATTCTTTTATCTTTTGTGTTATAGCCTTGTTCATAGTTACAATGAAAAGGTTTCTAACTCTCCCGATTGCTGCCCATGATCTGACTCCTAATTCTAATCTCTTATGCTTAAAGAAAAGTAAAAATATTTATCCTATTTTTTCACATAATAAAACCTTTATCTCTTGCTTTTAGCTTGTTAGGGTTGGCAAACCTATAGAATCCACGCACACCTTCTGATTATTACCTTTCTTCTTTCCTCTCTCTTGTGCTGGGACACAAGCACGATAGCTGGAGATGTAGAAGCCATTTCAGAAGAACGAGGATGAATGCTAAGGAAGATGGAATAGAAGTCTAAAGAAGTTTGGGTCACTGAGAACATAATGAAGCTGCCATATCTTGTCTGAACAGTCCTCCTTTATACTACTTATGTGACAGGAAGAAATTTCTATTTGATGAAGTCAAATTACCCTTTTATGTAGCCCTAATAGTAATTCTGACATGGTTACTACAGATATTTTTTGAACTATATACAGAAGTTAAAAATTGAGATGAAGAAACAGATGTGAAATGAGGTGAAAGTTTGTATTTATTCCTTTTCCTACATTGCCACAAATTGCTACAAACTTCCCAAATTAAAAATGTATAGATATCCAATGTTAAATATATTAGTAAAATAATAATTCTATTTAATAGAACATTTTAAAGCATGTGTCAAAATCGATTTATTATATCCATTATATGGATGTATAAATGTATTTTTCTAAGGCAAAATTAAGCAGTATCATTTATTTAGCGAATATAGGATATGAAAAATGTTTTCTTCATGTCCATTTGGTCTACATTCAGCTTAAAGCAGGATTTATATATATAATCTCACCAGGATTATTGGTCATGATTCAACTTGCTCCACCTTTTGGGTGGGGGGGGGAGATTTTTAACATTTTCTATGATAAATATTTACGTGGACTTTTTAAATAGCATTAGTTCTGTGAGTATCACCTGACTAACTCTGCAAATTTTGAAATTTATCTATGGATACTGTGAAAGAAATGGGTCCTTGCGTGGGGTTTGGATCAGCTCTGTACAAGGCCACCCTCATTCTTCAAATGTGGCCTCTGCGGGAGGAGGGAAACTCAAGGCCGGCCCATAAGTTCTGCTAAAGGGAGAAGTCAAACAGGATTTGCACTGTGGATTTATACAACTCTCCGTTCCTACGTTGTAGAAGGTAAGTGGACAGATACGATCATGTATTTTAAAACTGTTTCACTCATTATGCTGTTGTGGGTCCTCTAGTCAAAAAGCACACGCAGGAGCCTGGAGGAGAAGGATTTGCTTAGGTTCTGTTCCTTGGCAGCCCTGGAAGCTCTCCGGCTGAAATCCGACGCTGGCCCCGCACCCAAAGGGCTGGGGGAACGTCACAGGGACCGCCACCCCGGACTGCTAGGTGGCAGGTTGAACAAGCAAGAGAACTTACTTATGAGGCTTGTCGTAGGCAGCCGCCAGACGAGCAGATCTCCGTGGCTGCCGCCAGCATCTTAAAGGTTTACACAGAGCCCTTAACAGGATTCTGCCACATATACAGGTCCTGAAGGCCTCAACAACACGTTGCTCTCTCAAGGCTTCATCCTTGAAACTGCTCCCACCTCAGGAATGGTTGGCAGAACATTCCAAGGGGAGGGGCTGAGGAGCCTCCAATTGCCCGGATGAGCTCGCAGGTCAACCTGCGGTCATGTCCTCTCAATGACCTCCTTCAACAAGCACATTGAATAAAAAGTCATCGCAAGAAAACAGTTCATAACCTTGAATATGTATCGTAAAAATCCTAAATGAGACCTTGATCATACCTACTTTTTCCTCCCAAGTGGACGTTTGTTTATTAGACACAGTTTAGGAATATACATTTTATATAATTCCTCTTTTTTAACCATTAAAAATGAAAAGCCAGAATATCTGAAATTGTCAAAGTGCTTATGACTATATTTTTTCTCATTATCAGATTACTTATCAAATATAATCATAATTTATAATTACATAATGAAATTTATTCAAAGTTAAACATACACACATACACTAGAAACATCATCATTTTTCTTGTGTGTAGATCCTAATTTGTCAATGTGATGATTTGGGGGAGCAGAAATGGCATTTTTTCTTGTCAGTTTGTGACATTGATATAATTAATATTGCTTCATGTGTTTACAATTCAATCAAACTTTATATATTAGAATTATATCAATTCTTTTGCACTGATTTGTTTTTTCAATTGTTTTTAATACAGTAAAATAAACATAAAATGAAATTTACCATTTTAACCATTTTTATAGATAATATTTTTATTACCTTGTCAGCTGATTCAAATACATTCTTGAAAACAGAACAAAAAAAAGACAAAACAAAAAAAGAATAATAAGTAAATAAGCAGAGAAAGGTCTTATTTGATAATGAATGGGATGTGTATTTATAATTCAGTAGGCAAAAGAATACATAATTAAAACTAACACTGCAGGTGAAAGTATATTGTAACTAACACTCTAAAATGTATCTTAAGTTTATATTCCTTGATTCAATTGATTTCACATTTGCATATCTGAGAAAATGATCGTATCTGTTAGGCATGGCAGTTCATTGAAGCTTTATTTAGTTACCAGGTCAAAAAGAAGAAGAAGGTGATGGGGAAAGGGAGGGGGAGAGAGAAGAGGGAGAAGTTTCCTCACAAAAAAAGAACTACAAAACATTCATTAGCAGGATATTGAGCAGTCATTTATAATGAAGTCTGTTCACATCATGTTAATTTGAAACTCAACAGAAATTAAGTATGGATAAAACTACCTAAGAAATAAGCACAACAGTGATAGCAAAATAATACCGACAGAAGTTTCAGGGTAAGGACATCAAGGTCCTGTGGCTTTTACTTTTTAAAATTTTCCTGCAAGGTGCTTATCATATGAAATGTACAAGTTAGTGATATTCATGCATTCATAATGCTGTGCTAGCAACGTCACCACCCAATTCTAGAACACTTTTCATCTTGTAAAACTGAAACTCTGTACCCACTAAACAATAACTCTGCCGCCTCCCTTTCCACCAGCCTCTGGTAACCACCATTCTACTTTCTGTCTATATAATTATGACTATTCTATGTGCCTCACCTAAGTGGAATGATGCAGTAGTTATTTTTTGTGACTGGATTTATTCACTTAGCATAATGTCTGTAACCTTCATCTGTGTTGGAGGATTTGTCAGAATTTCCTACCTTTTCATAGAAGAATAATATTTCATTGTGTGCATACAGATTTTGGATATATAGATTTTGCTTCTCCATTCATCCATCAAGGGACACTTGAACTTCTTCTACCTTGTAGCTTTTGTGACTAATGCTGTTACATATATGAGCATATGAATATATCTTTGAGACCCTGCTTTCAATTATTTTAGGTAAATACCTAGAAGTGTAATCACTAGATCAAATGGTAAGTCTATTTTGAATTTTAGAGGAAATTTCATACTGTTTTCCAGAGCAGCTGTACCTTGTTACATTCCCACGGTGTGCATGAATATTCCAATTTCTCCCCACCTTCACCAACATTTGTAATTTTGATGGCGACCATCCAAAGGGATGTGAGGTGCTTTGTTCTTTCTCTTAATTCAAACAATCACTATACGAGTCAATGTTTTTATATAAAATAAAAATTTGTTTATATGGAGAATTGTAGGCAACACTGAAAAGCACTTTAATAAGTAACAAAAATCATCTTGTATTCATTCTTTTCTTCTGTTGGCATAAACCACTGCAAATTTTCCAAGGTATTCTCATAGACATTCAGTGTTAGATGTAATACCAAAATAATATTTTCAATTAATTGCTTTTCAGTGCATTAACAAAGCTCAAGAGATTGATTATATTGAAATGACTCCAAGAAGAAAAAGTACTTAGAAAAGTAGCATGTGAAGTATAAATGTAGCAAACTTTAAGAAGAAAATATGTAATTTAAATCTCCATGAACTGTGTGTTCTTCTGATTGAACAGGTGATGTGAAATGTTAAAGAAATGCCTATTAAGAAATGATCAAATCCTTGACATATGCTATTAATAAACCTAGAAACATAGTAACACAGGATGTAGTATAAGATGAAAGCGATGCTATTTTCATTGATGTTCTGTCATAGAAAGTTTAGGCCACTAGTAACAGTATATAATAAAAGAATAAAGTGATGTTAAGTTTTCACTGATATATTTTCTGTCACAGGAAGTTTAGACCATTGTTTTTCCAACACCTCAAGTGGGAAAATAAATACCTCCTAGGCAAATAAAAAGTTTCTGTAGGCCAAGGTAATTTAGTATCTGTTCTGGCAGATGACATATGCAATTTTTCATCCTCTCTGAGACCACCTGAACAGCTGTCCTTGTGTGCTTAAATGGTTATTAAAATACCACTTTGGAAGTGTTTACCTGAAGGCTATAGAAAAAGTGAGATGTCTTCTCAAATCCGAAGAAATTCAATTTAATAAAGTTGATTTTAAGCTCTATTACATCTCAACTCTATTTTCTCCATGGTCATTTCAGATGGAAGAAATGAATGTCTGTTGGAAAATAGATCTGTGGTGTCAAAAGATAGTATTTGGATTCCTGTCACCATAACTGTGAAAATAATTCATGGGTAATCTCTACAGCCATCTTGAGAAAAAACACACAAAAAACAGAGCCTCTTTAGGAAGAGGAGAGAATGCAAAAATGTATCTAGATTCTTTTTTTTTTTTTTTTGGCTGTTTTACATCAAGATTCTTAATAATACTTCAACAAAAGTAATCTCTGTTCCTTGACTATATTAGATATTTTCCTGCTTTTTCTCTGCCTAGAGCAGTTTTCACTTAGAAATTCAAGTGGAAATCTAGCTCACTTCCTTCAGATTTGTTCTAATCACAGTCTCTTTATGAGGTCTACCTTACCCTACTCCCATTGCCAGCATCCTTAATCTTTCTTAACCTGTTCTATTTTTCCTTTTACCTGTAACATTTCTTTTCTTTTAATGAAATGGATGATGTAACAGATTTATTGTCTGATCTCTTACTGTAGCCTGTAAGTCCCGCAATGGCAGGTGCTTAATAAAATCCGTGGACTTAATGAGTGAATGAATGAATAATTAGTAAATCAGGAAGTGTTTAATTAGTTTTTAGTATGTGCATGTCCTGTTCAGAGCGCTAGAAGGAGACATTTTCTTTGCTTTCATGCAGAAACCCTTCTGGTGGGAAATACAGTCATTAGGTACATTATTTTGAATGTGATCAATAAATTTGGAGCACTATGCAGAGTTATTAAAGAGTATAATGTCATATCATCTGGGGCTTCAAATTCAGCTAAGGAATTGCACTATAATTCTATTCTTACAGATGAATTAAAGTTTCTAAGTTTAAGCAATGCCTTTTTTTTTTTTTTCAAAAATTGTCTGAGCCAGGGGCGCCTGGGGGGCTCAGGGAGTTAAAGCCTCTGCCTTCAGCTCAGGTCATGATCCCAGGGTCCTGCCTGCTTCCCTTCCTCTCTCTCTGCCTGCCTCTCTGCCTACTTGTGATTTCTCTCTGTCAAATAAATAAATAAAATCTTTAAAAAAAATGTCTGTGCCACTGTGTTTGTTGATCTAGTATCATTTTCATACTGTATTCCACATTTTTTTAATCAGTAACTTCGATTCACTCTCTTTTGTGCCTGTTCCGCAGTTTTCCAAAACAAAAGATAGAATCATTTTATTGATCAATAGAAGTAGTCAAGACACTTACAAACAAGTGACTGTTAACACATGAAATTGAGAGATAGCAAATATTTCCTTAATATGCAAGTTTATGGATGGGAAGATGGGCTTAGGATTACTACATCTCTTACTTCTGTACAACACATCTATCAACAGCAGCTGATAAGGGGCACCTGGGTGGCTCAGTCATTAAGCATCTTCCTTAGGCTCAGGTCATGATCCCGTGTTCCTGGGATCGAGCCCCACATCAGACTCCCTGCTCAGCAGGAAGCCTGCTTCTCCCTCTCCCACCCCACCCCTGCTTGTGTTCCCTCTCTTGCTGTGTCTCTCTCTGTCAAATAAATAAATAAAATCTTAAAAAAAAAAAAGCACAGCTGATTAAACCATGTCCACTAAAACATAGCATGTCCCTAACTTAGGAGAAAAGACTTGCTCCTTTCCTCATGATGCTGAATGAAGTATGAGTGTTCCACGGGACAATAATCAGAAAGAAGGGAGACACTCTGAAGAAAGGCTCTTTGAGTATCTGGATTCTCATCAGAGAGATTTTTCTTCTTTACACTCCCTAGCAGAATGAAGTAAAGGCAAGAAAAGTGAAAATTATCTGCATTGTAGAGACAAGTAGATTCCCGGGTTGCTTTGGGGAAGGGCAAACACAGACAACCTGTGGACTCCTAGAGGCCGGTTAACAGTCACTTACCACCTCTCTGACAATCTTCACACTTACAGGATAATATGTTTTTGACAAATATCGTAACAGCCTAAGAAAATCTAAAGGATAGGTCTGCAAGTACAACCGTACAGCTAATGTGCTGTTAGGTACTGTTCTGTGTATTTTGCGAAAACAAAGAAGGAGGAGGAGAAGAAGAAGGAGAGGAAGAAGGAAAAGGAGGAGGAGAGGAGGAAGATGGAGGAGGAGGAGGAAGAGGAGAAAGAGATGGAAGAAGACACTAATGTATGTGTTGTTATTTGTTAAAATTAAAAAATGAGAAGACAAAATGAGGAATGATGCTATTTCTGAGATTTGGGTCAATTTTAAGCCTAAAGAACACGTATTCTCTTTTATTTGCCTACCACTGATGTAGCAAGACAAAATAAGAGAGAGAGTTGAGGATGTGTGATCCTTCAGAGTGTAAGCCAGAGCGACTCCATCTTGGGTAATAGCCATTTTGTTGTTTGTGCAGTAAACTTAAATTGACTCTCCCCCCAAGAGAAACTTACTTAGAAACAAGTCTGAGAAACCAGTAAAATGTAGTTGGCTAGTTCCTGATAACAGAGCCCAAAGTACAAGGACGAGTCAGGCCAGACAGAGACATCTAATCAGTGCGAAGTACTGTTTGTAACAGTGAGAAGGTCTTGCCCAGACCTAAATGACTCCATCTTGGGAAGGACAACGATCTTATTATTCACACTGAATATGTTAACTGACTAAGCCTTCCCAGAAAGTACTGTTTGTAACTGTCCTAGTATGGAGCAATCTTGAATAACACGTCACCAGACCAGATGAAACTAGCCAATCAACAAGAGACACACAAACCCAGTGGGTTGAGATACCAAAATATGGGTTACAGTTTTACCCAATAAAAGGTAGCCTGTAAGATTGGGAGGGGTTGCCCTCTTCGGAGGCAGCCCTGACCGGTCAGTCGATTCTTGAGCCTGTAAGCTGGGGGTGATCGCTCTCTTCAGAGACAGCCCTGGCCGGTCAGTCTAACTTCTAACGCTTGGCATAGAATAGAGCTTTGCATAACTTTAACTTTGTTTCAGTCTTGTTCCTCTGGCCGATCAATCTGATTTCTAATACTTATCATAAAATAAAGCTTTAAATAACTTTCACTTTGTCTCAGTCTCATTTCGTTTAATAATGGACCTAAGAAGAGAATGTGCAGAAGGCTGGTAAGCCCAGATATTGGGCATGTGGAAAGTTCTTCCTGATCATGCATTCAATGTTCTTTTAACTGTACAGGAAAAAGAATCTTGATTAATCACCAAATATTTGATTGCTCCTTCACAAGATTTATATGAGACATAATTTAATGTTAAAGCTACAATTAACCCTATATTGAGCTTATAAGTTTCAAATATCTCATTCTTTTCTATTTAGGCTTTTCACTTCTATCTTGAGACTTAGAGAAATCGTTATTGACATGCAATATATTTTGTACCAGGTAAACATCTTCTTCACCATCAACCCTCTCAGGTGGGTGGGTTTACTGTAATTTATTAAGAACAATATATATTTGCATCTAAGGTCTAGCCAGGTGTTACTGTTACTTAGTTAGCTGGTTTATTTTTCAACTGGTTTATGTCTGACTATGGTCTTTGCGATTCCTGCCAGCTGTGCACTGAAACATCTGTGTCTCCCTCTTTTACTCAGAGCAATTTCCAGGGACTCGTATTTAAAGGAGAGTGAAACGTTGTCTCTAATTATAACAGCAATCTGTTCCACAGCAGTTTTCACACTCTACTTACATTCCCTACTGTGTTTTTCCAGTAGTTTTAGCCTTTCTTCCATTTCTCTAATTTTGGATTTAAAATCATCAAACTGCTGGTTAACTGAACTAACTTTAAAGTACATTGCTTCTAATGCACTTTTTTGAAGTGCATATGATTGTTTACACTGATATTTAAAATTGAGTTTGAGTTATTTTTTCAAGGACAAGGTAAACTGTTGGGTATTTGTGAGGGATGGTTAATCCTTGATATTTCTTTATCTTCTGCCATTGGTGCCACCTGCTTTATGATGACTAAGGAGCATGCGTGGAAGAAGAGCAATGATGTGTGTCAATACAGAGGCCTTTTCAAATATGTTCTTCCAATTCTTCTGCACAATTGCCATTTTATAGAAGAAAACACAATGCAAAAGAGTTAACAAGCATCTGTTTTATTTAAGAAATGTGGCAAATCAGGGGCGCCTGGGTGGCTCAGTGGGTTAAAGCCTCTGCCTTCGGCTCAGGTCATGGTCCCGGGGTTCTGGGATCGAGCCCTGCGTTGGGCTCTCTGCTCGGCGGGGAGCCTGCTTCCCTTCCTCTCTTTCTGCCTGCCTCTCTGCCTGCTTGTGATCTCTGTCTGTCAAATAAATAAAATCTTTAAAAAGAAAAAAAAGAAATGTGGCAAATCAATTAAATCTCCACTAACTTTTCTTTTTTCTTTTCTTTTTTAAAGATTTTATTTATTTATTTGATAGAGCGAGAGATCACAGGTAGGCAGAGAGGCAGGGAGAGAGAGAGGGGGGACACAGGCTCCCTGCTGAGCAGGGAGCCCAATGTGGGTCCCGATCCCAGGACCCCGAGATCATGACCCGAGCCGAAGGAGAGGCTTAACCTGCTAAGCCACCCAGGCGCCCCTCCACTAACTTTTCAACAGAATATGTGCTCAATTTCCAAAATAGAGCATAATGATATAATTTTAGAATTGGCTTTGTAGTTATTTAAACCTAGTCCTTAATTTTGTGATGGCTTATCAGCTAAAGAAAAAGTAGTTAAACAGTACCTAAACATGACCTAAAGCAACTTTATGCCCTTCATGCTCTGATTTTGATCTACTGGTAACATAAAGGTTTGAAAATAACAACCTTTTTTTAATAGTCAGAGGTTTAATACCCAAAACATAAAAATGTCCTATAATCTAAACATGTTTTATTGCCAACCAGATTGTTGTTTAAAAAAGAAATACAAGAATAAAAGGCCATAAATTATCTAAAATGTATTTTATATAATATTGCTTCAACATATATTTTGTTACCCAAGATTCTAGTTAATCATTCGTACTTTTCAGATTTTCATGGCAAACTAATTCGTTTTCCACAAGGAAGTTAACATATTTTACCTATTTATTAAAAAAAAAACCTTCTCTGATTTATTTGTTATCATTTTCAACAGCTAGATTAAGGAAGATCTGCTATCTTTATTTTTATTTGCTATTGAAATAGTATATTTTCTTCCAAAATATGATTTATCTTGTGATAGTTTATACATTAAAACTTTTTGATTCTTGATTATTAATTTGACCCGCCCTCCTACTTAATTTGATTGTTGACTCAAAAAACTTATGTGATTCGGGGCGCCTGGGTGTCTCAGTGGGTTAAGCCTCTGCCTTCAGCTCAGGTCATGATCTCAGGGTCCTGGGATCGAGCCCCACATCGGGTTCTCTGCTCAGCGGGGAGCCTGCTTCCCTTCCTCTCTCTCTGCTTGCCTCTCTGCCTGCTTGTGATTTCTGTCAAATAAATAAATAAAATCTTTTTCTTTTAGATTTTCTTAGGCTTAGATTTAGATTTTCTATTCACATAATCAAGTCAACTGAGAATAATAAATTTCACTCTGCCTTTTTTTTTTCAAATGTACATCTCTTGCTTCTTTCTTGATTCTAATAGCTTCTTCCCTTAGTTCCAGAACAATAATAGTAAGGTGATTTTTGACATTCTTCTTTGTCTCCCGATCTTAAACACAGTGCTTTCAGTATTCGAACATAAAATTTTGATTCTGATTTGAGATATTTCTCATAAATATTTTCTTATCCAATTTGTGACATCGCGAAGAGAGAACTGAGGAGGAGTTTTGACGCATAAGGAGAAAACCTAACATTCCTTTCTATGTCATTGTCCTGACAACCTAGAATTTACTCTTTCTCCAAAACCTATTTTCTTCCAAAATCTGAGTGTAGTAATATTGCTAATAAGCCATCAGTAATACTACCACAAAATGTATTAGACTCCTCCTACTCAGTTAAACTCTTCATAAAGGATATAAACAGATAATGACTTCTATTCCTCATATCAAAATAAAAATGCCAAAAAATTGTCCTCAATTAAAATTAATTAATGCATTTGTCTGATTCCTATAAATATGGTGTTATTTACTAGCACAACATCATATACAGTGAATTTCAAAGGCAGCAAAGATACTGAGGCAGTCTGGTATATGTGTTTCCCCAACTGGACATGAGCCCTCTTCCTCATCAAGGATGGTGTTTCCACTTTAATTACTTCACCACATTCTCCACAAATTTATGAAAATGAATAATGCTAGATCCTTGTAAAATTTCTGGAAATAGACTCTAATGCTAATTATTTCCATTCCACAACACAGAACGAGGTTGCAATAGAGAATGCAACAAAAGTTGCAGAATCGGAAAGACAAAGTTGTTTGTCCATCTCTTATCCTATAACTTGGAGCAAGAATCAATGGAATGAAATCAAAAGTTAGGATAAATGACCATTAATATTCTGTGTCTGTGTGTCTGTGTGTGTGAGTGAATGAAAACAAGTATTTGTATTACGTGCATATATTGCTGAGTATCTGTGGAACAATACTCAAAGTTATGTCTCACAAACACTAAGCCATGGAAATCCATTAATTCATAAATAAAAGCATTCACAGTCTACCCCACCCCAATCAGTTAATATGAATAAACTAAAAATGAGTACTGTTGTTTTTGATGTGTAATAATTTATATTCATCAACAAGAATTGCCTTAGTTATGATTTGTATTCAACCTATATTTGTTCAAACGAACACAAAGTCTTTATGATAAGCACTTATGTTAAATATAGCTTTATCTATTCCTCTTTCGATCAGTAAACAAGAACATTTTCTTACGTGAAGCAGAAAGACTTCAAGTCAACCTCTCCCCTCCACAAGGTGTCTTTGGGTAGAAATAAATAAATCATTTTAAGGAGGGACATTTCTTGTCATGGCACTTGTCTTCTGACAGTTATTCGGTGATGCATAGCTGAAAAGGGCTCTGTGCTTATTTATGGTGAAAAATAATTACCAGGACTTGACAAGGAAGAATACCTTCATTCCAAGCCTACAGCAGAAGTCTGCTTAGATAAACAAAAGAAAGATAGTTAGTGAGCAAATTCATTGAGACCAATATCATGTATTTCTCCCCCCAGCCTAAAGTCTGATGTCGCTCTCTTCCTGGAAGCAATAAACTGGAAAACCAGCACGACAAAACAGAAGCACCTGGAAGTCAATGGGAGCACATTTTTGCTCTAGAAGACACTCTGACAACTAACAATAACCATCTGCCTGAGACTCAGTTTGAGTTTGTGAGATGCATCAGGTCCCCCTTGTTAGCCTCCAGCTTCATGTCCAATAACGATTCCAGTGCCTGACATCTTGAGTCATGGAATTATAAACACTTAGAGCTCCTCCAGTGGACAATTATCTCAGGCAATACTCAGACTTCCCAAATAAGGATAATGAGCATAGGTTAATTAGGTAACAGTTCAAGGTCATACAGCTACTTCGGCAAAGTGATCAGAATAAAATCTGGCTTTTAAAATCCTAGTCTAGGGTCTTTTTACTCTATGCTGTCTCCTTAAGTAATTATTTTTTAAAGTAAAACTAACAGTAATCAAGGCAGAGGAAGCCTCTGAAGTAATATGCCATTTTGAAGACTGTAATGACACTGATTTTTCCAAGCAAGCCTTCTTACGCCCATCTCCAAGCAATCGACAGTAGTTTTAATTTGATGATGAATCTTCCATGCTTTTTTTTGCCAGATCTCCCAGGTGAATGAGCAGGGAAATCTTTGAGTTGGCAGCACAAGTTTAGGAAAACAATCTGTAGCACGGGAACAGAGAGAAGCAAACTGGCACATATGGGGAGTGAAAACATGACCGTGGCCTCATTAGCACCATGTGCTAAAAAACAGAGCTAAGCAGCCAAGTGTGAAGGTGAACCAGTCATGGAGAAGGTCTGGGCACCCTGAAATGGACGTATTTTGCTTCACTGTGGGGATTTTCCCGGATGTAATTAAAGCCTGATCCTTTCCAGCTGTAGTGCCACAGATTGTTTTAAGATAAACTCAATCTATAATTAAAAATCTCATTAATCATTTCCCAAATTATTTGTTGTAATATAAAATGGAAGTTGAAACCATTCCTGCTGTGAAAAATGGTTATAATATTAATAACCATGGCTGTCACAGATGTTAATGGCAAAGGGACCTTTGTGTCGCTGTTTATAGAGTCTTCCATTTTCTCAACTCCCTCACTGAGCAAGCAACTGAATACCCAAGTATTCTTTAATTCAGTGGGCGTTCTTATTTTATAATACATTCAGCATTTTTTAAAAACTTCTGACTGTTGAATGATAAGAACATTATATAATTGTAATTCCAGATTAAATTTATGTGACTCACTGTGCACAGATGTAACTGAATTAAGATGGAACTAGAGGGTATCATGCTTAGTGAAATAAGTCCATTGGAGAAAGACAACTATCATATGATCTCCCTGATATGAGGATGTGGAGATGCAACATGGGGGGTTAGGGGGATAGGAGAAGAATAAATGAAACAAGATGGGATTGGGAGGGAGACAAACCATAAATGACCCTTAATCTCACAAAACAAACTGGGGGTTGCTGGGGGGAGATGGGGTTGGGAGAGGGGGAGGGGGTTATGGACATTGGGGAGGGTATGTGCTATTGTGAGTGCTGTGAAGTGTGTAAACCTGGTGATTCACAGACCTGTACCCCTGGGGATAAAAATACATTATATGTTTATAAAAAAAAAAAAAAGGAAAGAAAGAAAAGAAAGGATGAATACCCAACTTTTGTTGCAACATGGACGGGACTGGAAGTAATTATGCTGAGTGAAATAAGTCAAGCAGAGAGAGTCAAGTATCATATGGTTTCACTTATTTGTGGAGCATAACAAATGACATGGAGGACATTGGGAGATGGAGAGGAGAAGGAAGTTGAGGGAAATTGGAAGGGGAGGCGAACCATAAGAGACTATGGACTCTGAAAAACAACCTGAGGGTTTTGAAGGGGCGGGGGTGGGAGGTTGGGGGAACCAGGTGGTGGGTAATAGGGAGGGCACGTATTGCATGGAGCACCAGGTGTTGTGCAAAAACAATGAATACTGTTATGCTGAAAAAATAAATAAATTAATTTTTAAAAAATGAAAAAAAAGAGAGAATATTAGGTTGCTTATTAGAATATTAAGTTGCTTATTGTGATTAGGAATCCACCCAGATACTGATACTCACTATTTGTAGCTATCTGAGTGAGATTTTTCTTTCCTAGAACTTTAAGGTTCATATCGGCTTTCAGTTTATAAATGTAATAATGGAACTCAACCAAAATTATAGGGATAGACAACAGAATTCTATCCAAGTGACAATTTCAAATGTGGTTCTATGGTATAGAAGTGTCAATATCATGGGTGACCAGATGTTGGTTTTCCTGGGATATATCCAGTTGAACCTACTGTTCCTGACACCTATCTGGTTTATTTAGCATTTGTTCCTGATTTGTCATTGTTATTAAAAATTATCAATAGTTGCATTCTCCTAGGATGAGTATGGCATATTTTCACTACTTTCATCTTCTGCCTTTATCCCTGGGGTGGTAGAGACTTGTGAGTAGTGAACTAAGTTTTAACATTCATTTAAGTCTGAAAGATGACTAAAATCCCAGTTCTCATTCCCTAACCTTTCTAAGACCCAAGAGAACTAATCTCTTTAAAGATAACATTTTAACTAATAACAAGAAGCACATTCTCTCACTTGGCTGTCCTAATTGACCTTTGATAAATAGCTAGATGTGCCATAAATGACACCTGATAATGTTTACAAGACACCAAAAGTCACCAGGAGTAAGGAGAAATCATACACTAATTATATTTTAAATATATGTATTTCATAGAAATTTAGTAGCCCTGCAACAGAACATATTGGTATGGATGCTTTTGTCACACTTATTATTTTTGTCCTTTATGGTTCAAAGCTCTAACTCTATATTTATTGTTTGGTCACACTTTCGTTTGGCTGCTTTGTTTTATTAAAAAAATATTCAGTGGCAATAAACTAAAAAATATACTTTTTTAAAGATTTTATTTATTCATTAGAGAAAGAGAGAGAGAAAGAGCACACAAGCAGGGGGAGAGGCAGAGGCAGAGGGAGAAGCAGACTTCCCATTGAGCTGGGAGCCTGATATGGAACTCAATCCTAGGACCTAGAGATCATGACCTGAGCCTAAGGCAGAAGCTCAACCATGGTGAGCCACGCAGGCACCCCGAAAATACATGCATTTATTGGAAAATTGAGTTATATGATTTTATTGTTCAAGAAAGTTGTTATTGATTATGTAACCACTCAGAATGTTGGCCAATACTTATTGCCCACCTTGGTAACAAGATTCAGTACAGAAAGTCTAAGATATCAAGTCTGCTGAGGAAGAATTAATAAAGCTAGCTGATGTGTGAAGAAGTATGTGTTCAAATGTAAGGATTTAACAACTGAAGTTTCTGTGCTAAAAAGGAATCATTCTTACCTGGCGATTCACAGACCTGTACCCCTGGGGATAAAAATACATTATATGTTTATTAAAAAAAAAATTTGGAAGGGGAGGCGAACCATAAGAGACTATGGACTCTGAAAAACAACCTGAGGGTTTTGAAGGGTCAGGGGTGGGAGGTTGGGGGAACAGGTGGTGGGTAATAGGGAGGGCACGTTTTGCATGGAGCACTGGGTGTTGTGCAAAAACAATGAATACTGTTACGCTGAAAAAAAAATAAATAAATAAAAAGGGGAAAAAAAAAAAAAAAAAAAATAAATAAAATGAAAAAAAAAAAGGAATCTTTCTTTACCATAGAACCATATTTGAAATTGTCACCTGGTTAGAGTTCTGTTGTCTATCCCTATTATTTTGGTCAAGTTTATTATTATCTTTACAAACTTAAAGCTGTTATGAAAGAGTAGTTTACCTATCATTATATAAAAAACAAATTTTTACCCAAAGGTTGCTTTCTTAATTATTTTTATTCTATTTTCATCTTTAATTTTTCTCATACAGCATGAAAAATAGTCTATATATTAGCTTTGTTATCAGAAAATCCTTCACAGGTAAAGTAATTATTCCAGTTTTATATCAAAACCATTAGACACTTCAAATAAGAAGTTACTTAATACTTGCTAACGGCTGCATACTTTCATTCAATTTATGAAATTGGAGTGAAGCTATTAGAAGTTCATTTTGTCAAAGATTAAACATCAAACATTAGTTAATGCTACCATAAAGTCAACATTAATGATAAATGTTGGTGGGGCAGAGAGTATCATATTTTTAAAAATGATCCTTAACAAATTTAAAAACACATGGAGGAAAAAGTGTACCTGAAATAGGTTTCAAGACATGGATATAATTTACTCTTACATTCAAATAAATTAACATTCCAGCAATTGAAATAGAGGCTGTAACTATCAAAATTTAATATGTACTACACACATACACACACACACACACACACACACACACACACACATATACACATATGCAAACATACATACAAACAAAAACTGAACGTAACTGAATAAAAAAATTTTTGTTATGTGGCTCTTAAATTTCTGCATATTACATCTGTCTCTTTTAGTGCCCATTATCAGTTATATTTAAAAAATATCTGACCTTTGGAAAAACCTTTAGAAATCACCTTCAAGAACCCAGTGTGGTTTTAGACATTTTTCAAAGCAGCACTTTGTATTTTAGTTAAAATTTATTTGAAATCAGGTAGAAATTTTAATAGAATATTCAGTGAATGAAGAACTAAAATCTAATCCTTTTAACCTTTTAGGATATTGAAGTTATTTAAAACAAAGCTCGAAATAAGGAAGAGCTAATAGAATGGCTTTTTTTCGCTCATATAAATATTTATCCAAAAAAAGACACTCTGGAATTCACAGGCAAAAGAGAGTAGCTGTTAAACATTTGGGCTATAATATTTTCACATTTAAATAGTTGAAAAAAAATTGATACTATTGTTTTCTTACCAGGACTTTTTATGAGCTTTCTCCCAATTAAAAATATTCTGATCTGAGCTTAAGAGTCAATTGAATGTGTCAAATATTTTTAATTACTTATGCATACAAATTAATTATGATGAAAGTCATGATCAAATTTATTTTAAAAATTTAAAATGCTAATCCTTCAACTATTGAAAAGATACATTCTTCAGAAATGTACAAATCAATCGGTATTAGAAACTCATATGGTTGGGAAAGTGATTAAAATATGTAAATATGTGACAAGAATAAGTTTTCTGATTTTCTTATTTTTGTTTAGATAATCAATATAAAATGGTTATTTTTTTTAATTTTGCTGACATATATGTATAAATATTACTTTATACTTTTTTTGGGGGGAATTTGTTTTTCATTTTATTTTATTTTATTTCTTTTCAGTGTTCCAGCATTCATTATTTATGCACCACACTACTTTATACTTTTTATAAATAACTTTATTTTTATTTATTTTTTAATTTCTTTTTAAGATTTTATTTATTCATCTGAGAGATGTTGAGCGAGAGCATGAGTTGGGGGGAGGGAGGAGAGGGAGAAGCAGGTTCCCTGGGCTGAGGAGGGAGCCCAGCGTGGGGCTTCATTCCAGGACCCTGAGATCATGACCTGAGCCCAAGGCAGACGCTTAACCAACTGAGCCACCCAAGGTGCCTCAAGAATTTTATTTTTAAAAACTAAAAGAAATTGAAAAAATATGAAAGTTTTTTTTACAAATATCTAATAAACCAATTTGTTATTGTAAAATTATTGTTTTACAACAATTTTTGTTTTATAATTTGTTATAAATTTGTATTTCAATTATTTTTAGCAAAATTTTTTACTTTCAAGTGTCCTAGCTTGGAGAGTAAATTACATGTCCAACTTATTGGTAAGACTTACAGATATCTTTCAATTTAATTTAACAAATGTCATATCAACATATCAAAATATCACTCCTTGATTTGAAGATAAGAGACAGAGAAATCGAGAAGAATAATGTTTCCAGCAGACAAGGAAACCTCTTAAAAATAGTCATGCCATTAATTTGTGGTTAAAAACTATAAGAAAATAAATTAGTTATATAACACTATAGCAATTGCTATAAATTAGTATTTCCATGTAGTGCAGTTTTACTAATCAGGATAATCTATCTTATCTTACAAATATTCTACAATTCCCCATGCCTTATCTCAGTTAAGTTTTGTGCTTGTCTTATGCCATATTATAAGGCAGGTAAGCAGTAGTCACTCTTCCACGTTGTCAATCAAATGCACTGGCTCCTTTCATCTCAAAGCTGTGCCACATTTAAGATCTCAGAAACCTCCACTTAATTGTTTATAGTCACATAAAGAAAGAGAGAGCTTGAAAGAGGTCAGGAAGCCATTAGAGGCCAAGCCCAGGAGGGACTTCCTCATTTCCTTTTATATACCACTGGTGAGGACTCAATCACATGACGCTACATTGCTGCAAAGGGTGTTGGAAATGTAAACTAGAAGTCTCAAAGAAATGAGAATATAGACATTGGTGAACAACTGGTTGTCTTCTGCCAGTCTTTCAAGAGAGGGTACCTATTTATTGAATATTAACTCATTAGTCCGTTTCCAGCTCTGTAACACAGTGCTTCAGGGCTCATTACAAGAATACAGTATCAAATGCTTCCAGGGAGCATTTAACAAAGAAAATGAGTACAGCAGCCAAGAAGGTAAGTAATAGGGAGTGGTGGAGACTGAGGCAACAGGTGAGCAACGCTCCTAGCACACGAGAAACAGATGCTGCCAATCTGCACGCAAGGTCACTTCGAGTAATTAGCCCATGGAAATTTAAAGAGAAACTGGTCGTACAGACTTTTTATGAGCATATGTCTGATGTCCAATTCTTTTTCAAATCAAAAATTTCTTTCAAAAGGAAAAAAAAAAAAGACCTTACAGTCAAACTTGACATTTATGAGCCCACTCCCCTTTTTTAAATGGGGGAAAGAAGAAGGGATTAAAAGAATGGCCCAAGTCTAAAATACCAAAAAAAAAAGAGAGAGAGAGAAAAAGAAAGGGGATTATAAAGAGGCAATATGTAATAGTCACAAACATAAAATCTACAGTTATCTAGAAATGTTGTTTGAGGCTAAAAGGATGTACTATGACTCTAAGGAATGGCTATGGAGGAGAGACAGATTAAGGGACAGACCAACAACCAGGAGGAGAAACTGAAATGGTCAAGATGCCTCCAATGACAATGGCAAGGGCCATTGTCTTGATATAAGCCTGATCAACCTGCTGAAATTAATCAGTGGCCTAAAGGAGGATGGATTGCTTCTGTTCATTCCATTTTCCTTTTTCCCCGCTATTTTTTCTCATTTTCATCATAAGCACTTCCACTTGCCCATATAGTTAAAGGTTAACTTGTCAGAAAATGTTTCTCATGCTGAAAAGTTGCTGATATCTCCTTTGGAAGAGCTGGTTCTAACAAATGCCTCTGTGTCTATTCTGTACCACGTTCAGTCGTCCTCTTAATTATCCCATTTCTGAGACCTGCCCAAATGAGTTGAGTTAGACTTTCAGTACTTTGGTGTGGCACCCTACTTAAGCACCAAGGGAAATTTAGCTATCATTATTATAAGTAGCAATATAGATTGAGACCTCTCTGTTATGTATTTGGGTTTTAGCCATACATTGAGAACTATATAATAAAGGATTCATGAACTAAATCTTTAGGTTGTATTTTTTAAATAATTCAAGTTTTGTTCCTGGTAAAATAATTGTATTAAAAGTTCTGAAAGATATGAATAGTTCATCAAATTCATTTCTTATATTACAGTCTATCCATTATTACATTACAGTATATCTAATTAAGATACACTATATATCTATAATGATGTTCAATTTTATGATGATTTTCAAATCACTATTTTTCTTTTTTTTCAAATAACTGTTTTTCAGAAGCATTTTCCTTTCCTTTTTTTTTTTCTAAGATTTTATTTATTTATTTGTCAGATAAAGAACATGAGTCAGGGGGAAGGGCAGAGGGAGAAGCAGGCTCTCCACGAGCAAATAGCCCGATGTGGGACTTGAGTCCAGGACCCTGGGATCATGACCTGAACTGATGGCAGACACTTAACTGACTGAGGCACCCAGGAAGCCCTCGAAAACATTTCTCGCGTTTTTCAAAATACTAACCTGAGTTGAATTTCAAAGTGTTTTTGTAGCAAAACTACCCTGTCCAATCATTTACATTTTGTAGATCAAAATAACTATTCTCTATATGAGTAAGAAACTGGACTGTTTTTAAAAGTGGAACTGATCAAATAGCAATAATTGAGACTATGTTGGTAGCTTTGTCTGGCTTGTATTTTCTATTTGGAGACTACACTAAATGTGATTTAATTGAATGTATTGTATTTATTCTGCATTGTGAAAAAATGGCATATGAGGCCTATATAAAGGCAGAAAGCTTTTCAAAAAATGATTTGAAGAAGTAATGTGTCCGTTGTTGCTTTCAGTGTACTAAAAATGTCAGCATTGACACTGCCTATCAGGTGAATGGGATTCCTAGTAAACATTTCAAAGAACAGAAGGGAAGAAATGGGGACAGAGAGTGATATGTACAAGGGAAATAATGGTCCCTGGTTAGAGGCTGGAAAGTAAGGATCATTATAAGGTAGAAGCCATATGGAAGGGAAAGAAGGGAATTGCTTCAAATGACTTAATTGAATTTCTGGTCCGCAGAATTGTCCTGTCAATTCAGTCACAGTCAGACATTGCTTTGCATACCCGCAACCTCCCCCGTTTGTCTGTTCCTATTCATCTAGTGTTATAAGATGGTATAGAGAGAAATACAAAGGTGTCAATGTCAATCTTTCCTCATTTGATCATTTTGGCTACCATTGACATTTTTAAAAAGTCATTTAATAATACAATAATGACATTTTGAAAGTATTTCTGATAAAGTGGTTTGTCTACTACCTGAGCAAATGGAGTATAGAAGAACCTTTATATATATATTTTTTTCCATTTTATTTATTTTTTCAGCGTAACAGTATTCATTCTTTTTGCACAACACCCCGTGCTCCATGCAAAACGTGCCCTCTCTATTACCCACCACCTGTTCCCCCAACCTCCCACCCCTGACCCTTCAAAACCCTCAGGTTGTTTTTCAGAGTCCATAGTCTCTTATGGTTCGCCTCCCCTTCCAATTTTTTTTTTTTTTAATAAACATATAATGTATTTTTATCCCCAGGGGTACAGGTCTGTGAATCGCCAGGTTTACACACTTCACAGCACTCACGATAGCACATACCCTCCCCAATGTCCATAGCCCCCTCCCCCTCTCCCAATCCCACCTCACCCCAGCAACCCCCAGTTTGTTTTGTGAGATTAAGAGTCATTTATGGTAATATAAATTTGTCTCTAGGTAATGCCCTTAAGATGACTATAGTAATACCCTTTAGCATGTCGTATTATTAATTTTCAGTTTGTTCTAAATCTCCCTGAATGTTCCTTCTTCGAGTTTGAGGTTTTTTATCTAGAATCAATTTATCAATACATTTATCTTATATAAATATCTCTAATGAACAATTCCGAATGATAAATACAATTTTCTTCATTAATTTCTTTAAAGTTTAGTTGTTTAATAATAGACATTAAGTATATAAGCTGATGATATTTGAATTAGAGATCATTCAGTAAATTATAGAAACTCAGGATTTATTCTACTAAATTATATAAAAATAATTCTAATAAATGCATGAGAGCTAAGCAATATTAGAAATAATCATCTCCAGTTGTTTTTAAAACATTGGATTTCAACCTCCAAATATATAATTACATTTTGAGTATGTATTATTTTTAGAATCTTTGCATTCCAAGTCCAAATTTGAAATATTAAATTCAATAGTCATTTTATATAAAAAAGAATGTGTTTTAGAATGATTTAAAATATCAATCACCACCGAAAATATTCTCATAACAAAACAAAGCTAAAGTTAGTAACTTAATATACTCTAAAATTTTCAGAAACCATGTCCATTCTGATCATATACATCATTTCTTTAGTCTGGAATTACGTGAGAGATTTGTATTGTACAAAATAAAATATATACATAGTAAAATAAAAAATTAAAATTCTCTCTATGTGTGCATAGATATACATACATATTACTTTTAAAACACCAAATATTTGCAGAAGATCTAACAGTTGATCTAATTTGGGGCCCTTTTGAACGTGTTAAAATAGTAAGTCCCTGGCCTGCTTTTTTTCTGGTTCTCTGATGAGATTATGGGCAATAAATAACAATAAGACATATATTGCCCAGATTATTTACCTAAGATCAGAAAACTCTTCTTAGGCAAGTATAGGACTAGAATAAAGCTCTCCTAACCTCTAGTGTAGTGACTTGTTTTTTTTTAAGCAGACATACCAAAAGCCATAATATATCAGAAATGTTTTATTTACAGAGGTTTTCATGAATTTATATATATAGTACACATTTAATTGAATTGTTTTCTTAATATAGCATTTGCATCAACTTTTTATATAGTTCTGGCTCTTATTATCACAGACAACAGAGACTATGTAAGAAAAAGACAATAATGAAGGTAAACCAATATGGTTCTTCATACAACAAAATCTTTTGGCCACCAAGTCATTAATGTCTCTGTTTTTTGTTTTCCATCCTTTGTTTTGCATATACAAAAAACAGTTCAGTCTCTTACAGATTATAGCATTTTATAGCAAATGCAAAAGAAATGTGTATTTTCAAATGCCCCCTTGCTATAGCTAATTTTTTTCTTACTTTTGCCCGATTGGCTTAGCAATTCTGAGGAGCTGTTTGTGCTTTGTATTTGGATGATTTTTTTAGTAACAATTTTAGACCAAAGACTTCATTCAATCAGCTCTTTTGAAACTTATTAATCTTGTGGTGATGGTGGTGAAGGAAGGATAAATTAAGATGCCTTTATTATTGATCTGTCCAAAGCCTTCATGTTACTTGATCATACTCTATTGTTAATACAGCTGAAGGCGAATAATTTTAGAAACAAGACAAGTTGTTAACACAGAACTGTTTGCAAGTCTTCCCATTGAAGGCACTGAACTTTATTGTAAAGTGTTGGATCATTTCAATTAATTTTCTTTCACTTCTCAATTAGCTGAGCATTCAAATGTGTACTTGCTCTGTTCTGTGAATCTATCTATTCTTTGATCTTTCAAAACCAAGAGTCATCTTGGAGTGTGAAGTGGAGAGTCAAATGTAAAATTAACAAGGATCTTAAATTGTTTTGGCAGGCTCCATAGCATTGCATTGCTCACTTTCTTTTCATACTTTTCTTTTCATACTTCTCAATATTGAGTAGGTTAAGTATTTTAGCTAAAAACAATTGGTTTCTCTTAACTCTTAGGTATACTTTCCTGCTTAAAGTTTGATGATTTCCTCATATACTCAGAATTCAGATTTCTACCAATATTGTAGATTCACTGTTAATATTATAGAAAAGGATTTATTAAAATAACAAAATAAACTAGATAATATTGATTATACCAGTCAGTTCTATATAGTTTCAACTGGAAAAAAAGATTTGCTTCATTTAAATTGTTTAATGTTTCTTTGACATTTAAAAGTGTGAAATTCTATGAAACTGAATATGCCTTTTAAGATATACATACTGGGGTGCCTGGGTGGCTTAGTTGGATAAGTTTCCAACTCATAGTTTTGGCTCAGGTCCTGATCTTGGGTTGTGAAATCAAGTTCCACATGGGGCTCTGTACTCACCATAGAGTCAGCTTGAGTTTCTCTCTCCCTCTCCCCCTCCTCCCAACTTGATCTCTCTCTCTTTCTTTCTCAAATAAATAAACAAATCTTTTAAAAATAAATAAAATACACATACATACTAAAGAAAACATGACCTAAAATAAATAAAACATACTAGCCAACCTTCTCTGACTTTAATTAAAACCCGTTTTCTTTCCATTTTAATTTACAAGCCTAACTTCTTAAAAGAAAATTACAGGGGCTAAAATTTATAACCTGGTATTTCTGTGAGTGCTATTGTGAAGAATTTCATGACAAAGGATAAACACAATAGATGCAATGTATCAATCAGAATCATAGCTACACTAAAATGGTAGAAACTTTAGGATCGTACACATTTTCATTACATTCCTGACACTTCTCTACTGAGATCATAACTATTAGCATCAAAACATTAGTTCAAATTTGAGAAAGATTTTGACTGCTGTCCCCAGCATTTACAGTTCAGAATTGTTATATCAAGTACCAACACAACCAATGAGTTGAAATGGTTAAATACAAAACAATTAGATATAGTACCATATTTCCAAAATATAAAAATTAGTCTATTTTTGTGAAGTTGACTCTATTGAACAAATTATAGTATGTATAAATTTTATGGAGAGGAGGATATGCCTGTATTTGAATTTTCTTTATTCTGAGTTTATCTAAATCATATCTTCTCAATTCTACATTAAGGAGATACTTGTATTGTAACAATAGACACCAGAAGTGGCTTCACCGAGTTAACTTATGTGATGTGTTAGAGATAAATATGAAAGAAAATATGCATGTACAGGTCATCTATTAAGGGATCTTAGGAGAATATGTTTATTGGAATTATACACACAAGCTTTCTTTCCTTTATTTTCATCATTACAAGATTAAAGCAATAAATATTACAGTATGTAAATGTTAAAAAAATCAATTTTGATAGACATAAAGATAAAATAGATGGAGATTTCTGAAGAAAGCTAAGGATAAATCATTGTTGAAGAACTGAAAGAAACACATTTTTGTATCTCTGCATTTTAAAATGGGATTCTGGCTCTCCCAGGTAACATGGAGAAGTTTATGGAAAATTGTGAACACTTTCTACAGGTAAACAAAATACAATGCATTCCTAACAATTTTCCTTAAACCAGTCATGCATATTTTGAAAAATATATAATGTTTGTGTAATGAATTCTGTACATGATAATGTCCTTTTATTTTTCCTAAAATATATTCTTCTATCTTTAGGGACTCCCATTTAATTTTTGAATAATGAAATTTTATCATCTTACATGAACCCTAAAAATAGAGATGCTATTTTAATACAAATGCATGTTGTTTAAATTATATCTAGATGATAAACTTATAAGAATATGTATAATGTGTCAGGAGCAGTGACAAATACATCAAATCCTTACATAGAAACAGAAAATATGCCCAGATTTTAAGAATAAATAGTTCAAATGTCCAAATTACTTTAAATAGACATGTGTGCTGAAATGTGCACATTTTTGACCCAATGACTTTAAAGGCATGAGGTTAATCACAATGTTTGAATAACATCTGGACTGACAATCTGTTATGGCCTCTAGTATAATTTATGTATCACCACCTGTGAAATATAATAGATAGTTTGATGATTCTCTTCTGAGACATGGCTATATGTAGAATTCATCTCCTTATTAAATTTTAAGTGATTGAATACAAGTAACAGTCTCAGTATTTCCTCAGTAAATTGCCTTATATTAATATATTGTATCATATTTTAGAATTAGGATATTTAGCTTTGTAAAAAACAAAAATTATTCATCATTCCACCACCAAAAATTAGGCAAGATCAACAATTGCAAATTATTTCAGACTTTTCTCTGAATGTATGGATCAGATAAAGCTATATGTCACTTAAACTCCTGTAGATGACATATTTTCTAAGTAGTGCATACTTTGGTACTATAGAATTTTTATTAACTTCTAATTATGCCATTATACATATATGCATTTACTTAGCATACCACCTACTCATGGGTTTTCGAATGTTTTCAATTTTCACTATTATATAGCATTAAATACCTCAAAAAATAGTAAGATGTTTGACATTTATTAACAAATGACTTTCAAAGGGCACCTGGGTTGCTCATTTGGTTAAGCATCTGCCTTTGGTTCAGGTCATGATCCTGGGGTCCTGGTATCGAGCTCCATGTTGGACTCCCTGCTCATCAGGGAGTCCACTTCTCCCTCTTCCTCAGCCCCTTCTTCTGGCTTGTGCTCTCTCTCTCCCTCAAATAAATAAACAAAATCTTTAAAAACAAAAAGCAAAACAAAACAAAAATAAATGTCCTTCAAGAAATTCAGTAGCAATTTATTCTACTTTTAGAAATGTATGAATGTCTTATTTCTAAATACTCATATATTTAGCCTTAAATATTTTCCAAATTTATGTAAAAAGAGTTACATACATACATAGATACATATATCTATATCCTATCATCAAAATTAGACCTGCTTCAGTTAAGTGCTCTTTGGAGTGGTATCAGCATGGCTTTCCACAAATCACCATATCTCTTTAAGTTGCAAGATCATTTATCATAATTTTCTGAAAACTTTAGATCAAGGAAATATGAGCATTGTATAACGATAATTATTTTAACTAATACTATATTTTAATTATGTTTGTGCCTGTCTTTCACTGAAGTAGGAAAGTTTTCAACCGTGTAGCCAGATGTACAGAAACAAAAACAAAAAATGGTATGCAATAGCTATTGAGCACATGAGATTGACTCATATTGAAGACTGTGAATTTTGCCAGAGCCTTGTCTGTAAAATAGAAAGTGATCTTATATACTGTTTCTGATTCTGATAGTCTTCACACCTCTCTGAAAATTGTAAAAAAAAAAAAAAAAAAAAAAAAAAAATTCTCAGATTTTTCTCAGCATTACCAGCTCATAGTATATGTTTTCAGGACCATCTGGCCTGTTGGCCTATATAAGAGCAGTTTCCGAGTGAAATAAATGTTGGAGCCAGATGGATGAATATACAAAAAGTGAGAAAGTAAAGTCGGTGAGCATAAAGCATTATTTCTAGAAACTTGACTCGTAGAGTTAGAAGGAGAGATATATCATTGTCTAGAATTTAACTCTCAATGGAGAGTTTGGTGGTTTGATGACTTTGTTAGTCTATTTAGTTTTTGTGATAGAAGAGATTCAAGCAGTATTACATATTGCAACAAAGATTCAGGAGAAAAGAAGTTGGTGTCATAAAGAGAGAGAGCTGATGGAGAAAGGCCCACTTAGAAACTCTAGGGAGGATGAAGCTATGAGCAGACGTAGAAGAGTTATGTGCGGGTTCGAAGATATACATCAACTCCACTTAAACTGAAGGGAGAGAGAAGAGAAAATATATTGGTGGAGAAAGTAGGTATTTAAGGGAATTTGTGATATACAGCCTCAATTATTTCTCCATAGTAAGAGTCCAGGTTATCCAATCAAAGAATGTTTGAAATGGAGAGCAGGGTAGTGCAAAGCTTAATTGATTCTTGTAACGATTAAAGCTAACTGTGTTCAGAACTCAGCCTGAGGAACGTCTGGTGGCACAGGTGGTTAACCGTCCCATTCTTGGTTTTGGCTCAGGTTGTCTCAGGGTTCTGAGATCAAGCCCCGTGTGGGGCCTGCACTCGGTGTGGAATTGGCTTAAGATTCTCTCCCTCTTTCTTCCTCTGCCCCTTCCCATTGGCGTGCAGCCTGGAGTTTGCTTGAGACTCTGTCTCCCTCCCTCACCCCATGTGATCTCAAATAAATAAATATTAAAAAATAAACAAATAAACTTGAAATAGAAAACAATCTGAATATATGATAGGTATTGTTTAAAAAGCAAGCAAACAAGCCAAGCATGACCAAAATCCTTGGTAAAGTTGGTTGAGAAATATTTGAAAATTGTTAAAATATTTGAGAAACATTTAAGAAATGCAGGTTTAAAGATATATGAACAAGAGATTTCTCAATGGAAAGGCCTTAATATAATAAGGTTCATGGGTTTTGAAGAAGATAGAGGAAATGGAAAAAGAGTTAAGCATGTTGAGTGTCCTACTAGAAAAAATTATTACAGTCATGAAGTAGGGGCATTAAACCATGCAGAGAATTAGCTGGATATATACAAAGGAGGAAAAGAGAGATCAAGATGTAGTCAGACTTCCTTAAGAGAAAGACAAAAACGGGACACCTGGGTGGCTCACTGGGTTAAAGCCTCTGCCTTCGGCTTGAGTCATGATCGAGTCCCGCAGCATCAGGGTCTTTGCTCAGCAGGGAGCCTGCTTCCTCCTCTCTCTCTCTCTCTCTCTCTGACTGCCTCTCTGCCTACTTGTGATCTCTGTCAAATAAATAAATAAAATCTTTAAAAAAGAGAGAGAGAAAAACAAAAACAAAACAAAACAAAAACTGTTGGGAGAATTAGCTAATGAGGCATACCATTACATTATGGGACACTATGTTGATATATAGCATTACTGATGAGTTATTGAGGTTGACTGGGGTTGATCAGTTGCCATGTTGTTTTATTTATTAATTTATGGGATTTAATGCATTTTTAAATTTTTATTTATTTACTTGAGAGAGAGCTAGAGTGAGAGTGAGAGAGAGAAATCACAGAGAGAAAGGGAGAAACAGACTCCAGGCTGAGCAGAGAGTCTGACACTGTGCTCAATCCCAGGACCCTGAGATCATGACCTAAGGGGAAGTCAGACACTTAAACCACTGAGCTATCCAGGTGCCCCTACATTTTTAGAAGATTTTATTTATTTATTTTAGAGAGACAGAGAGCAGGTAGATCAAAGGGAGAGAGAAATTCCCTCGCTGAGCTCGGAGTCCGACTCGGAGCTGGATCCCACAACCCTGAGATCATGACCCAGGGTGAAACCAAGAGTCAGATGCTCAACCGACTGTGCCACCTAGGGACCCCTAATGCATTTTTTATTTAGATATAGTCCACACAGTGTTACATTAGTTTCAGGTGTACAACATCGTGATTTGACAAGTTTAAACATTATGCTATGCTCACCAAGAGAGTAGCTACCATCTGTCACCATAGTTACTATAGTATCATTGACTGTATTCCCTGTGCTGCACCCTTCAATCCCAGGACTTATTCATTCCATAACTGGAAATCTGTAACTTCCACTCCCTTTCACCCATTTTGCCCATCCCCAACCCCTTCCCTTTGCCACATTGTTTTTTTTTTTTGTTTTTTTTTTTTTTTAATATTTTATTTATTTGACAGAGAGAAATCACAACTAGGCAGAGAGGCAGGCAGAGAGAGAGGAGGAAGCAGGCTCCCTGCAGAGCAGAGAGCCGGACATGGGGCTCGATCCCAGGACCCTGGGATCATGACCTGAGCCGAAGGCAGAGGCTTAACCCACTGAGCCACCCAGGCGCCCCATGCCACATTGTTTTAAAGAGGAATCCCAGGTTGAGGATGGGTTAGCCTTTGTGCATTCTGAAGATGTTAGGAATTCTGAAAGGAATTTGGAGAAGAAAGAGAATTAAGACCTTATAAAAAGGCCTTAATAAATGAAATAATCTAAACATTAATAGGCTACACTAACAAATCCAGGAGGTATAATCAAATAAGATGAACTTCAAAGATATTTTTCCTGAGGGTAGCATCTAGCAAAGCCATGGAGAATTAGGAGAAATGGGGGCAAAGAAACTTACATGTTTAGAATCACTTTGAATTTTATCTAATGGAATTTTACTTAAAAGTATGTATAATAACATTAATATTTATCATCATTAAAGTAATAATTGGACTGAACACTTATCCCTTGTCAAACTTGTACTCTGTAACCAAATAACATATATACATTAGCTCAATAAACTCTATTTTAAGGAAGTGATGTTATGATAACTTACAGGTGAAAAAAAATCAAGACTTAAGACATTTAAATAATTGTTTGAAGTCCAAACAGCCAGAAAAAAGAAAAGGCCTATATAAAAAACCAGGTCTGTATGGGGGAGAGGAGACAGGAGGGTGAAAGTAGAGAACTGAGGATTAGAGGTGCCTGGTGGCTCAATTGGTTAAGCCTCTGACTCTTGGTTTCTGCTCAGATCATGATCTCAAGGTCCTGGGATCAAGTCCCAAGTCAGGCTCCTTGTTCTCTACCTCTCCCTGCTCCTCCTCCACTCATGTGCGCATGAGTGAGTGTGTGTGTGTGTGCCCCCTCTCTCTCTCTGAAATAAAAAAAAAAAAGAACCGCGGAGTAAAAGGGTGATTAAAACAATGAAAATGTCTTTGAAAATATTAGTGAGAAAATTAGTGATAAGGAGTAAGATTATATATGTGTATATATATATATATATTAGCAGTGAGATAATATTATAAGAAGAATCAGGATAGAATTTGCTTTGTTTTGTATGTTTTTTATTTTCACATAAAGAGCAAACAACTTTTACATATTTGGGAGAGATGATGCCTCTTCTTGAGGTGGAATGGAAGATAAGCCAAGATAAATTGGACGAGATAACTTTTCATAAAATGAGACGGAATGAAAGACAAAGGGTATGTACAGCAAAGTGTCAAGGAAGAAGGAAAGATCAGTAGCATATGTTAATCTTTTATCGGTTTTTAGATAAAGACAGACTTGACTTTGAAAAGGTAGTTCTTTTTATTTGAATAAGTACACTATTAAAACTTCATTCCCTGCACAGCTCTTTCTATTGGAAGGATTTCAATTAATTTAAGATGTATTATTAAATCATTCTTCTGTCAAGAATGATCAAAGCAGGAATGAAAATTACACAGTGAGAAAGGAAGGAGGATTAAAAGAGAAAAACAAAATGAGAACAAAAGGAAGGGAGAAAGTGTTGTTTATTAATTTATTAATATTATTGATTGTTCAGGATCTTTTCATATGTATTTATTCTTTGGTGAAATGCATTTTCAAATATCTTGCTCACTTCTAAATGCGTTTGTCTTTTTCATATTTGTGGGTTTTGTGTTTTATACATCCAGAAACAAGACTTTTTTGAATGTTTAAACTGAAACTATCTCCTCCCCAGTCTGGTTTATCTTTTCATTTTCTTAACAGTGTCTTTCACAAAGTGACAGTGTTTACTTTTGATGAATTACAATTTATTAATTCCTTTCTTTTTTAAATCATGGATTTGGTATGATATCAAAACTCTTTGTCCAGCCCAAGGTCATGATGATTTTCTCTTGATGAAGATCATGATGATCTTCCAAGAATTTTATGGTCATATATTTTATATCGTAGTGGCCCAAAACAGGCCACCTCAAGATGGGCCACTTTGACATAAAAATTATTTTGATTAAAAGTAATCAAAATCCAGCAGGGGAAAAAATGTCTCTGCCTCCTCTTCAACCATCTAAATTTACAGTAGGAAGGAGAGCCTTTAACAGGGAGAGAGCTATTAACAATGACTGTCCTTTGCCTAAGGAACTTACCTGAATAGCAGGGCAATCTTATTTTTCCAAACATCTCCTTTGACCTAAGAATGTTTCTCTCCTTTGTATCCTCAGGCCACTATCCCTTTCCTTAACTCATGAGCTTCCTGCTGCCTCATTGTTTTTGGAATTTTATGTCTTTGTGGATTCCCCATACATAAGCTTATTAAATTTGATTTTCTCCTGTTTATCTGTCTCATGACAATATGGTTCTAAATCCAAGTAGAAGGACCACAGGGCAGAGGAAGTTCTTCCACCCAGACAATATTTATTCTATTGATCCATTTTTAGCTAATTTTAATATAACATTGTAGGGTATAGGTCAAGATTACTTTTTCTTTTAACGTGGACAGCTAATTATTCCAGCACTATTTCTAAAAACATACTTTTTCTCCATTGCTTCATATTTGTAGCTTTTAGAAATCAATTGGCCATATTTCTGTGGGTTTATTTCTGGACTCTATCATGTTCCATTGATTTATGTGTCTATCCTTTCACTATTACCACATTGTCTGGATTAATGAATCTTTACAGTAAATCTCATAATGTGTTAGTCTGATTCTTTAAACCTTGCTTTTCTTCTTCAAAACTGTTTGTTACTTTAATTCTTTTACATTCCCATGTAAATTTACAATCAGCTTGTCTATATCTACAAAGATTACTGCTTGTATTTTGACTGAATTTGGATTGAATTTGTAGATCAATTGGGAGAGAACTGGAACATCTGAACTACACTGAGTCTTCCAATTCATGAACATTTGTATTTCTTTTAACAGTATTTTTCAGCATATTCATCTTGCACATATTTTGCTAAACTTATACCTCACTATTTCTTTTTTTTTTTTTGAAGTTACTATAAAGGGTCCTGTTTCATGTTGAGAACATCAAATTCATTCAAAAAATGAAAATTTTATTTTGTATTGGAAAACAAATCAATGTGATTCAACATATCAAATGACTGGTAAAATGACATTCCATAATTCAATTAACGTAGGAAGAGAATTTGATAAACTTGTGAATTTATCATTTAAAAAATTATTAGCATAATAGGAAAGAAATTTCCATAACCTTATAAATTATATCTATAAAAATATAAGGCAAATATTATTAATGGTTAAAATTTGAAAGTAGTCCCTGTAAAGTCAAGTGTTTAGTCAAGTACACAATAAACACTTGACTTTGTATTCCATCCAGCTGAGGCAGCTGAGTAAGGAAAATAGGGAAATCAAAGATACATAAATTAGAAAGAAAGAAACAAAAAAATTTATATGTAGGTGATGCTTGTGAACATGTAAAAGCCCAAGGGATCTAATTAATAAATATAGCAAGTTGTCTGATTTTTAAAAAATGTATGAAACTCAATTCTTTGTCTATACCACATTTACCAATATTACATACATATTGAAATGCATCAAAAGTACCTAATATTAAAATACCATTAAAAAACTCTCCAGGCTTAAATGTAATGAAAGATTTGCATGAGTTCTGTGGAGAAAAGTAAAAAACACCATTGAGCACCATCAGAGCAAACTAAATCAAACAGAGAGATCCTGATTAATAGTATCTGGTCCAAAAGTAGATTATGGCTGCTAGAAATAACGGTCTTCAGCCGTCAATGCCCCTGGTGTATTTTAGTAATTTAGGGAAAGCAGTACATAATCCCTTTAAATCAATGTCTTCCTAAAACAATTAGAGAAGTCAAAACTGTTTTTTCTCTTTTCTTATTTTCATAGAAAGCATGTAACTTGGTTATGGGAGAGGCAGCGGCCGCAGCTCCAATAGGCTTATATTGCCACTGCTGTGTGATGCCGTCTTAGCTAAAGCAACACCCTGTTTTCTGGAGAAAACTAACCATAAACTGGCAAGCAAGTATTTAAAAAACTCGCCTGAGCTTATAAGGAAAAACTGAATTTTTCGGGTCTGCTTCTGTAAGGCGGGGTCTAGGTATGGCATGCTTTGCTGAGCCTATATTCTTAGACTCGAAACATCAGATCATGATTTCCTCTCTATAATGTAATTCCAAATGACTTTTGATGTTCATGAGAAATAGGGCTTTGTGTTTGTCATTATCCTGGAACTGCCAATTATGGAATTGCTTGTTAGCCAATATACTAACCTAGCATCCTTTTTATTCCAAGATCACCTTACTCGTGTTTTTCAGCTGGTGCTGATCCATGTGGCTAAAATAAATGACACCTTCAACAGTCCTTTCAACACTAAATAAAAAGAACTTATAAGGGAATGCAAAGAATGCAAGCAAATCAAATATTTTAGTTAAGATAAAGATGCAGCAAAGTTTCTGCTTGGTAGGCATTAGGTTGATAAAAGTTCTATACACACCATTTTTAGCCAGATATTTAAGGCACTGTAGTCAATTACACTTCATCCTTTAGCACAAGGAACAAGGGACATTTTTTAAGATCTATGTTGTTTCCATTCCACTTCATTGACTACAGTAATGTAGTAATCTAATAACTACACATATTTTTGTTTTTGTTGTTTGTCATGCATTGACTTTTCATTGACTCAACATTTTCTTACTGTCGTTATTTATATGTGGATCAAATAATTCAAATTGAAAGGCAATTCTACCAAAATGATTTGTGTCCCCTCTGTAAGACTTCCACAATTATTGACAGTTGAATTTTTTACTACTCCACCTTACACACCTGCTACTCTACTCCTACTTCTAGTAAAGCACTTGAACTTTATACTTTAATTTTTAATCCTTTTGGGTAGAAATAAAGCAGAGCAAATTAACAGGTTTTTCTCCATTGGATGTCAAAGGATCCCAGCAGGTTTATTCCAGAGAGCAGGTCTCTAAAATAAGCTGTGTTATTTAGAGGTCACATCTCTTTCTGACAAGAAGATTGTTTTAGCTTTTAATGCAGAATTTTAGTAGCTATAAAGAGAGCTGCTCAATTATCGCAGCTGAAAGATCCCTTTCCAAGTTGGTTTCTAGAAGATAAGTAAGAAAGGGGATGGAACAGGAATCTCAGACAATTATGAGCAGATAGGCATGGTTCTATGGTGGCAAGCACCAATATACATTCTTTTCCACCTAAATGGTAATTCTTTTTCTTTTTTCCATTTTATTTATTTTTTCAGCGTAACAGTATTCATTCTTTTTGCACAACACCCAGTGCTCCATGCAAAACGTGCCCTCCCCATTACCCACCACCTGTTCCCCCAACCTCCCACCCCTGACCCTTCAAAACCCTCAGGTTGTTTTTCAGAGTCCATAGTCTCTTATGGTTCGCCTCCCCTCCCCAATGTCCATAGCCCGCTCCCCCTCTCCCAATCCCACCTCCCCCCAGCAACCCCCAGTTTGTTTTGTGAGATTAAGAGTCATTTATGGTTTGTTGAAGACATCAGTTCACACTATATTTAAAGACCTTATATACCTTGGTTATTCTTAATTTATTATTTTCTCTGCTCCTTCCTTTATTTTAGACTCTAATTATAGTAATCTAGTTCAGAAGCTTTGAACATGTCAGTTTTTATTTGCTTTGTCGTGCCAGTTTAAAAATGAAATAGGATAATTTTGCAAGAGGGGTTTGAAAACCAACTCTCTACCACAATCACATAAATATTAAACACCAAGACTTCTAATTTTAAATTATTTTACCTTACAAAGGAGCCATTTCCCTAGTATATTGAAATATTGTTCCATGTTGTCAATATGTAAAGAAAGTACATTACTGGGGCACCTGGATGGCTCAGTCAGTTAAGCGACACTCTTGATTTCAGTTCAGGTGGTGATCTCATGGGTCAGGAGATGGGGCCCAGGTGTCCGGCTCCAAGCTCAGCAGGGAGTCCTCTTAAAGACTCTCTCCCTCTGCCCCTCCCCCACTGCTCACACATAAGCACACACGCACACTCTCTTTCTCTAAAATAAATAAATAAATTTTAAAAAATATATATTGTTTTGTTGTATATTTTCTATTATGACTTAAATAGTAAAGCAGGCATACAATAATATGCCCTTGAAATAAAAGTTAAATATGAGAATTTCCACAAGTGTACCCTTCTTTAAAAATTTAGAGTATTGTGTTTTTTAGAGATAGAGAGGCAGAATTTAGTAAATATGTATATATTTATATGATCATTTAGACACATACAGATACATATGTAATTTAGTTCCTCTGCAATTTCTTTTACATAGGGTGATTAATTGAATATTGAAAAAAATACTGCATCAATATCTACACGAGAAGAATTCTTGATAAACCTTTGAATAAAGGTGATGAAAATGATAAGTAAATACAACAACAAAAAACAGCACATGCATGGACCACTCTCTTTTGCAACATATGTTCCCTAAAATTATCTTAAAACATTTAGCAAAATCTCTAAGTTCTAAAAAATGAGGTATCACCAAGCCTTCTCCCAATGAAAGGTTCTAGAACTTGTTCAATTCAGCACACTCCAGTGGATGAATTCCTAGAATATTCCCCTACAATGTCCTCAATGCCTCCTCTCACTTCCTGTACACATCCATCCACAAGAAGAGATCAACGGGTAGAGATTATGTTTCTTTTCTTTTCATTCTTTTTCTTTCCTTTTCAAATTCCAAGGAACACGCTGAAATGTCAGTGACACTATTTCTGGTGGCATTAGACATGTCTAAAAATGTAATCTGCATTCTCTACCTCCCAAGGAAATGAGCAACTACAATATTTTATTCCTGGTTAGTTAAGCCTGAGTCTAAGGGGAAATGATTTAATGGTAACATAATGCTTCCTGTATTCTGATTACAAGATTCTAAGGACAAGTTGTCCATATATTCTAATTCTAGAAACTTCTAAATAGCATTTATGTAAGCCAATACTGCAGAAGAGTCTCAAATTTAAGTTTGACTCCTTATGCCATCTGGGACAAGATAAGTTGGATCTAGATCAGTTTTAGAACCATTTTTAATAAGATTAAATTGATTATGCAATGCTGTCAAAACCAGGTACTGCTATTCATTGGGAAACATCAATTATTTCCTCAGTTTTTGCAGTTATGAATTAATATAGTTTTCTAATTAGGTTACTAATTAGGATAGCACCCCATTAGTGAGTTCTGTTTGCTTTGTAATTTGGCAAAATTTATTTGTCTTTGGAGAATGTCCTAAATCTTTGGGCAAGAATATTCTCTTGTTTTATTTTTTCCTTTAATCTATCCCTACCTCAAAATCTGTCCATTATGCCTCTATCCATGTTTTTTGTTTTGTTTTGTTTTGTTTGTTTATTTTCTGCTCATCCCAACAAAGGTAATTAACTCTACTGCTCACCTGTAGTGAGGAGAAAGTCAATCCTCTTCAGCATCACATTTTACTCCCCCCTTCTCTGGTACTAAACTGTTCTGCTCCCTTTGTAAAAATGGCATGCAAATGGTCTGTTTATGAGAGGGAATCAATATCCATATTGCTGAGATCTGCTCTATAATAAACCTAAAACATTCGTCCAATAAAGGAGAGTAACTAAATTCATTTATAACATCTTTGTCATTGAGTATCTCTTAGAATCTACTCCAGATGACCTCTAAATATCTTTCATCACACCACGTCCATAGTTCCTAGGAATTCTTTTTTTTTTAAGATTTTATTTATTTATTTGACAGACAGAGATCACAAGTAGGCAGAGAGGCAGGCAGAGAGAGAGAGGAGGAAGCAAGCTCTCTGCTGAGCAGAGAGCCTGATGCAGGGCTCGATCCCAGGACCCTGAGATCATGACCTGAGCCAAAGGCAGAGGCTTAACCCACTGAGCCACCCAGGCGCCCCAGTTCCTAGGAATTCTAATTTGAGATGTGGGACAGGCATGATGCCTGAAGTTAGAAACTGTTCTATTCTGTGCATGGCTACAGGTCTCTTGGATCCGATCAAAATATAAAAGTGACAGTTACTTTCACATGGTCCCAAATCATGCTCTTTAGCTCTCCAAGGAATACTTGCCTGGTGATTACATAAAGTGATTACATTCACTTATGATTAGGTTTATACAAACATGCCATAAGGGACAGCCATTTTATAAAGTGATACGGGCCATGTGTTTGCCTAGAATCATTTGAATGTAGTGATAACATGTAATGCATTATCTGGGATGACTATTCTTCAAAAATCCTTCTGTCTTTGCCTCCAATGTCAACTCCACTCATGACCTTGCCTGTTGGAAGAAGATTACGAACTGGCGGAGTGACCTGAAATGAAATTGTTCATAGAGAGACAGAGGAAAGACCCATCTTCAGAACATTTTCTTTTTTTTTTCTTTTTTTTTTTCTAAGATTTTATTTATTTGACAGAGAGAGATCACAAGTAGACAGAGAGGCAGGCAGAGAGAGAGGGGAAAGCAGGCATCCTGCCGAGCAGAGAGCCCGACGCGGGACTCGATCCCAGGACCCCGAGATCATGACCTGAGCCGTAGGCAGCGGCTTAACCCACTGAGCCACCTATTTACAGCATATTTTTAGTGCCTTCAGCCCTTTAAGGTACAAGAGGTGATTTCTTATCATAGTTCTCATTTTTGTTTTTTTGCTTTAGGGAAATCACAGTGTTAAGAAGTTACACAGGCACCTGCTTTTTGGTTTACAGGCAGACCTGGAAAATAATGTGAGTTTGGTTCCAGACCACCGCAATAAAGCAAATATTTCAATAAAGAGAATCAAATGAACTTTTGGTTTCCCAGTGCATATAAAGTTATGCTTACATTCTACTGTAGTCTATTAAGTTTGCTATAGCATTATGTCCAAGAAAACAATGTACATACATACCTCAATTTAAAAATACTTCATTGCTGGGGCACCTGGGTAACTCAGTCAGGTAAGTGTCTGCCTTCAGCTCAGGTCGTGATCCCAGGGTCCCAGGATCGAGTCCCACTCAGGCTCCCTGCTCAGTGGAGAGTCTGCTTCTCCCTCTCCCTCTGCCTGCCATTCTGCCTACTTGTGCTCTATCTCTCTGTCAAGTAAATAAAAAAAAATTTTAAACCTTAAAAAAAAATTCATTGGTAAAAAATGCTAACCATCAACTAAGCTTTCAGCGAGTTGTAGTCATCGATCACAGATCACCATAAGAAAATATATAATAGGGGGAAAGTTTGAAATATTGCAAGAATTACCAAAATGTGACACAGAGACACTGCGTGACCAAATGCTCTGGAAAAATGGCACTGAGAGACTGCTGCTGGAGACAGGATTGCCACAAACCTTCAATCTGTAAAAAATACAACATCTATGAAGCATAATAAAGCAGCAGCCCAGTAAGACAAGGTATGCCTGTACTCTGTTTTTCTGACCTTTTCAGTTAGCCCTGGGAAGCTTGAGTAAGAATGTCGATACCCAAGTTCCCAAAATACAGCTGTCGTGCCTGTGAGACACTTAGCCATTGCATGTGCTTCTCTCCCACACTGCCTGTCAGGGTCTATACAGGAACGACCAGCAGGCTTTCCTCCAAATCGTGCATTGCCTCCTCAAGAGAGTGAAAGTTAGGCTTTCTTCCGCATGCGCCCAGATGAAATAACCAGAAAAAGAAAAAAAAAAAGGAAAAAAAGCTAAAGAAAAACAAAAAGAAAACTGGAGAATGGTCGACCACATTGTAAGGGTAAACTCAGAATAAAGGTTTCCATTAAAGTAAGTGCAGCCTGAAAGGACATCAAACTGGTCTCTTTGTGTGTCCAAAACCCTTTGGTCAGAGACCCCTAAACCCCAGTCTCTAGCGCCATGATGTATATAGACATCTGTTTCTAAGCCTTCTGGTGGATATCCATGCGTTACTGCTTTAGAGCTCCCAGGAATCCTTATGCCCATGGATATCTGGACATTTTGAATCAGTCATCATAAGGCTATTTCCTTAAAGGACTTGAATGATCTCATAGGCTGGGATTTTAACACATCACCAGCCTCTCTCATATATCAGACTCTGATTCTTGCCATTTCGGCAGCATCTAAGTATTGCTCCCTAACCACGAATAAGTATCACTTCCTGAAAATAGCCCCAGCTTTCCATAACAGCATTTCTCGGTTATAAAAAGCCTAGTTTCTCTAAGGGTCTCTCCTACTCTATGCTTAATCTTTGATCATTCAGAAGAAGCTCTGCACTCGGAAAGGGACTTTATAAATAAAATGTATAATGAAACCCTCCAGGAGTTAAGCCAGCATTTTAAGGAAAGCTACTTTAAAGCATGTGATTTGTATGTTTTATCTCAATCCTCTCACATTTGCTCTCCAAAAAATTCTTGGGGAAAACTACATGGCAGTAACTACTAGTTTTCTATTTCAATATCCTTTCTTTTCTACTTTATAAGAAAGATGTGACTCTACTCCTGTCTGCCTAAGCAGAGTTGTGTTAAATCTGTTTCAGGATCATTCTTAATAGCACCCCATTTCACTATCAATATATTCTAATTTTACAGTACGTTCTGTGATCATCCTGTTTATAATAAAACTATAGTTGATCAGAATCAAAACTTTCAGAATAAAAATTTTCAGCCTCCCTTTGAGAAAAGTAGGTGCATGTGACCAAGCCCTGGACAATAAGATAGAAACCAAAGCATTGTGAGGGACTTCTAGAAAGTCTCCTTGGAATAAAAAGACACCCCCTTTGCTTTCCTGTATCCCGCTGCCAATATAGAACCTAGAGACAATGATTAGCCTTTTTGTGAGCAAACTTAAGGACAGAAACCACACGTATTAGTCAAGGTGGATGCCAGTAGCTATAAATACTAGGAATAGAATGGGAGGGGAAAAAAAGCAGTGGTTTAAAGACACATTAAATTGATTTCTCTTTCACTCAACAATTCTCAGGTGAGTCAATCCAGAACAGGGAAATAATTTTGCTCTATGTGGATATATTGAGACTCAGCTTCCATCTACCCCTTTTCCACTACTCTGTAGTTCCTTGCCACTCAGAATATGACCTGCAGGCCAGGTTCACTGATAGCACTTAGGAGCTTGGTAGAAATCTATGCTATCAGGCCCCAACACAGATCTACAGACTTGCATTATAGCAAAATTTCCAATGGATTGGTGTGTTCATTAAATGTAAAAAAATAAATAAATAAAAAGAGATCACTTCTCTAGAGTACTGTTAAATCTGCATGATCAAAAACACAGAAAGAAAATATTTGAAGTTCATTGTTTCAAAAATGAAAAACGGAAGCTCTTTTTCTCTCCCCACAAACTAGTAACTCCTTAAGTTATAAGATATAAGACTAAGTTATAAAATACTCTATCTTTAAGAAAATGTGAAGATTGGCTCTTAATGAAAAGGTTTAAGTAGTGTATTAGTCTTGGAAATAGATGCCATAATGCAGGCTGATAGCTTTTGTCACTAGAAATGGATTCAAATTACATAGCTCATACTAGGATGTAGGACCTACGCATAAGGAGGGTCTTTAAAGACGACGAAAGGGATTCTCTTGGGGAAAAAAGTCAAGCTTTATGGAAAAATTTCCACAAAAGGGGAAACCAGCTCAGTATGAGAAATATAAGGGTGACGTGAAAACATGAAACTCGTATTTTCTCTCAAAAAGGCTACTAGTTTTGAATGTGCCTTCCATGTTAAACAATCAAAAGAGGTAAAAATGTAAGAGAGAGCTTGGAATGTTTGCCACCAATGTAAATAACCCAGAGAAAAACTAACGTTGTTTTGCTTGACTTAAGGTTCTACTTCATACATTGTAACATTTGCATAAATCCAATTCCCAGAAGTTTTTGAAATATGCAGACATTTTACCAAAAGAAAAAAAAAAAAGTTTTGAGGACACTGTGGAGACTTACGCAGTATAATGAGTGTTCCAATGACTTTTTCCCTCACCTGGCAGCTACCTCCAAAACTTCATAATTTCTTTCTAAAATTTCTGTGATTTTTTTTTCCTAATATCCAGGTTACTTATAGTACCTGCCATTTTCTTTCTTCCTCTTAGTTTAAAAAAATTAATAAATATTTTATATTTAATGTAAATATAAATTTTAAGCCAATATTTTAAAAGATAAACTTTAAAACAATTTAGTTTTCTCTAAGGCTTTTTTCTCTCTTACATTTTATCTATTACTTTGGCAGCTCTAAGGAAACGGTGAGGAGGAAGAGAGGTGAGAGGTTAGAAAGGTCAAAAAGGCTGTTGAGGGCACCTGGGTGGCTCAGTCCTTTAAGTATCTACCTTCGGTTTTGGTCATGATCTCAGGGTCCTGGGATCAAGCCCCCACTGGGCTCCCTGCTCAGCAGGGAGTCTGCTTCTCTGTCTCCCACTGCTCTCCTTTGTGGTCTCTCTCTCAAATAAATAAATAAAAATTTTTAAAAAAAAGGCTGTTGAAAATCCTGCTTTGGGGTTTTGGTCTGTGTAATAGTAATATCAAAGCAATGTCAGGTAGCTCACAAAGAAGTGGTTAAAGTTATATCTCAAAGACTCACCTCATTTTTTGCCTCCATAAAAGGTTTAAATCAATGAATTTCAGTTTCACTTACTGAATATAAATATCATGTTCCCATATATCACATTAATTTTAAGTTAAATTTAATTAAAATATGGGCTGTTTAGCATAATGGTTGTAATTCTGCCACTGGAGGTCACACCAACTTGTTTTTTGAATTTTGCCTCTTCCACACATGCATTCATTATAATCTTGAGCAAGTCTCTTTTTTCAGAGCTATAATGTCTTCATCTGTAAGTGGGAAAAAATAACAGTGCCTATTCAATGGGGGGTAAATTATTAAATGTGATTAATTTCTAGGGTGTATCAGAGTTTTGTATTTTATTTTAGATTTTATTTATTTATTTGAAAGAGAGAGAGCATGAGCTACAGGGAGAAGGAGAGAGAACTAAAGCAGACTCCGCCCTGAGCACAGAGACCAGTGTGGGGCTCGATCTCACCATCACGAGAACATGACCTGAGCAGAAACCAAGAGTTGGCTGCTTAGCTCACTGAGCCACCCAGGCGCCCCTACAGCAGAATTTGGACAAAGTTTAAGCTCTTGATAAATGCCAGAAGACTTGTCTTCTGTGGTAATCTGTTCTACAAATTCTTGTCACCTCGTTCTCCCCAGACTCACAGTCGCATCTCTCAATTCAGGGACAGGTCAGATTCTTTCTCCTAAATTATCAGGAGGCTATGCTTACTATTCTTAGGAAGGAAGCTCCCATCATACAGTTCATTGTCTCTGGTTCCCCTCTCAGGTTTCACAGTCTTGCACTGACTGATATCCAACGCATGAAAACTATTCTCTCTTTACTTCATAAGTTTTTTAATTGTTTCAGTAGGGAAGATACATCTGGTCTATCATTCTACCTTGACTAGTATCAGAAATGTTACTACAGTTATTTTTTAATTTATTTCTAATATTACTTATAAACTTCTGGAAGATTACCTCAAGACTCTAGTTGGTCATTGCTTTATAGCATAGTTAGGGACTTTCTCTCCTCTTCTTACTTAAGCATTAGTAATATAGTTTGGCATGAATTGCTTATAAATATTGTTTTTGAAATTTTATATCACTGACCGCCTTCATGATGCTCTTTATTAAAAAAAAAATTTCTCTCCCTTTCTGTTCTACTTGGTTTTTCTATTAGTTTGAGTTCCTTTAGTAAATAACTTTATAATTCAAAAGTTTTAAATCTTTGAAAATGTTCATTCCGTATTACTTGACTTAATAAATTCAAACAGTGATGACTGAGCTATAGCTGTGAACAATAAAAACATATGCATACAGGTACTTTCAAATCCTGGGTCACTCACCTTGTCCTAAATCGTAGGTCTTTATGTTTCCGTTGTTAGATTAATGCGGGTTGGGGGGGTGTGCTTGGGTGACTCAGTCAACTGTCTGCCTTCAGCTCAGGTTATGATCTCAGGGACCTGGGTTCAAGCCCTGCATAGGGCTCCCTGCTCAGCAGAGTCTGGATCTCCCTCTGCCTCTTTCTATGCTCTTTATAGCTCAAATAAATAAAAAAAAAAATTTAAGAATCATATTTGTATTATCTTTGCAATCATAATCATCTTTTTTTTTTTTTTGGTTTGGCTATTGATCATGAAAATGGATAAACATCTTCTTTTAGTATCATGATTGAATAACTATCTTTTAATGTATCATAGTCCACAGAGAATTAAATAGAATTCTATTTCTCTAAAACGACCAAATGTTAGTCACTTTTTAAAACTCAGCCGCACAGTAGATTATTTTAGAAGTGTTTAAAAAATAAAAATGGTAGAAGTATTGGGGCGCCTGGGTGGCTCAGTGGGTTAAAGCCTCTGCCTTCGGCCCACGTCATGATCCCAGAGTCCTGGTATCGAGCTCCGCATCGGGCCCTCTGCTCAGCGGGGATCCTGCTTCCTCCTCTCTCTCTTCCTGCTTCTCTGTGATCTCTGTCTGTCAAATAAATAAATAAAATCTTTAAAAAAAAATGGTAGAAGTATTGCTTTTTTTCCTCTTCAAAATTCCCTGTTATTCTAATGAGCAGCCACATTTAAAAACAACTGGACTGTCTGATGCTCCTTCAATTTTTTTCTAGTTTCACTTTCTCTGTTTTCATATTCATATTCATATATTTGATTCGGTATAAATTTATAGTCTATAACATACAAATATGATACATGCATTTTAGAAAATTTAATGATTTCTGCTCAGCTAAAATTCTATAGCATTTTGCATCCACTTGTTTGACTAGGTCTGAATAGAACGCTAAGCTTCTAATTTTGTTTTTCAAAACTTTGATATTGTTCCATTTACTCTGGCACTCAGTGTTACTGCTTAAAGTCTTAAAAGCTTATTATTTAGTGTTTTTCTAAAAATCCTGAATGAAGTTTGAAACTGCCAATCCAATTCTGAGAATACAAAGAAATATTAAATGGTCAATTAAGAAGTTTAGGCCATTTTCTTTTCCTAAAATTTCCACACATATTATTTCTCTTGGTGTTAGTTGAATAAACACAATAAATTTGCTTTTTAATGTTAATTTTAATTTTCTTTGAGAGAAACCACATTCCTGAGGTATAAAGTGAAAACATCACTTTCATATTGCACAAAGGAAATACAATATGCCCCTGTGAAAAAGGGTTTGTCTTTGCTTTTCTTCACACACTATTAAACTCAGTCTCTAAGTTTAGATTAAAAACACACCTGAATGAGGCCTGTAACATAAAACCTGATTTATGGCACGAGGCGGTTTAACGTTCAGTCATTCATCGGTGATTACATGGCATCAATCTCTGGGCTGCAGATTACTACAATTTAATAGTCAAATAGATTGCCTGGTAAAGCATTTCATCCTCAACTTTGTCCGACTTTTGGAATACAACTTAATTTGTTCTCTGTAAGTAAACAATTTTAAAATAATGATTGCAAGTAATGGTTTGCCTCTTTATGCAGGTAACAGAGAAATCAGTAATGTTCAGTCAAAGGAGAATTCCTCTATACATCAGGAACTGTCAAGTGCAGTCTCTTTGCTCCCTCAATCCGCTTCCAAGGATAAATAGTGTCTATTGCTATCACTGGACACTTTCCCTTTTCCACTTTTGTTTTTGGTGTCCCCGTGCATCTATGAGGATCTAATTTTATTTCTTCAAAAGTTTCCAATAAAAATGAATGTCATCTTACGGCCTAGGCCCTGTAAAAATGAATTTCTGACCCTTTGTACCACCATTTCCAAATCTAAATGTGGTTCTGAGTCCTTGCCTTTCTTGTTGGCCTTCGAATTCTCATTGATCCCTATGTACACAATGCTGCGGATCATTAATTATACTCACCGGGATATTTGGAGATACGTAACATTGGCTTCATGTTCAGTGTCAACTCGGACTTGCTGCTGCTTCAAAAGCAAACTTATGTATTGGTATTAACGAAAGGAGACTTCCTTCTGGCAGAGTTCGAAGCCCTCCTTTCACTAAGCTCCAGTCACATCGACATCAGTCCATTTTTCCAATTGCGCCGGGTAGCTATGAATCCAGAGATTGAACTGCTGTGCAATAAGGTGTGAAAATGGTCCAATTTACAAAAACCTACAAAAGCATTTTCCAAATGTACTAGTGCCAAAGCAGTAGTACCCATTCAAATTCCTATTAGCTGTATGTAACCAGCAGCCCCATTGAATCACTCCTCAGATCTTTGGTATTGTCTGTTTTTTTAATTGTTAGTTGGTGTCTCCTTGTGGTCTTGGTTTACCTTTCCTTAACTACAAATGAAGTTGAACATCTTTTCATACCATAAATGACCCCAGATTGATAATTTTCTTTGATGAATCCTCAGATTATAATATCCTGGTATATCTGATAGAAATAATTAGAATTCCAGATGGAGATAAGATGTCTGTGGAAAGATGAGGCATATAAAAGAAACACCAAACCAAACCCATAATTACATTCCTCAAAGAAACCTAGGAGAGGCTCTAAAGTCAAGTTTCTTCAAGAAAATACTCTTGGAGAGACTTAACAGGACGATAAAGGCCAGTATCCCCCACCACAACCACAAACAACAAAGTGAACACAGTGTAACACTTGGCATAATGTGAAGAATTCTGTTAGAATATCCTGTCCCAAACACAGTTTGATAATATTAGAGGATTTTTAGTGGAAAGGCAGGGTTTACAAAGCCAAAAAGTACTTTGTGAATTAAACTATCTAGAGAGAAACTTAAACATCCAGAAATTAAAACAAGCTACTGGCCATGGAAAGAAAAGGATTGGTCATTAATGTTAGGGTCTTGAAGTCCTGGTTCTAGGTGACTGGCCTTGAACAAGTAGCTTCAAATCTTCTTAAAAGAGTCATATATGAATTTTGCTTCTTTTAGGAAACATTTATTATAAAACAGGTAATTTCTTTTTTTTAGCAGTTTGTCCTTTTTTTTTGAAGTCTTTAATTAATTAATTTATTTTTTCAGCAAAACAGTATTCATTGTTTTTGCACAACACCCAGTGCTCCATGCAATACGTGCCCTCCCTATTACCCACCACCTGTTCCCCCAACCTCCCACCCCCGCCCCTTCAAAACCCTCAGGTTGTAAAACAGGTAATTTCTTATCCAGTACCTTTTATATTTTCAAAAGTCAATAAAATAACATTATTGACTAGAATTAGGAAATGTAATGTTCTACTTTAAAGTTCATACTGATTCAGGCACCTCAGTGGCTCAGTCAGTTCAGCATCTGACTCTTGATTATTTTGGCTCAGGTTATGATCTCAAGGTTGTGAGATGAGCCCCATGTTGGGTTCCACCAGGGGCTAGGGGGAGCCTGCTTAGGATGCTCTCACGCTCTCCCTCTGCTCCTCACCCTGACTCCTGTGTATGCACATGTGCACACACTCATTCTCAAAAAAAAAAAAAAAAAGGAAAAAGAAAGAAAGTTCATGATGATTTTGATGTCTTAAACAGAGTTATTTTATTAAGAGTCCACAAAAGTTGTTGAAATTCTACACCAAAGCTATGAATAGCTTAATGTGAATGAATTATAAATCATTCAATTTCAAAAACATATTAAACTGAGATATGCTAGCATTGTTAAAATTGTTGTTTATTTTTGTAAAATCTAAATAATAAGAAAAATTGTGAATGAAGACAAAAGATTTGATTTGGATTTCTAGATGACATGAATGTGGAATATGTGATTTTTATGATAATTATTGATTATAATAGTATTTATTTATTTTTATTTATTTTTTTAAGATTTTATTTATTTATCTGACAGAGAGAGAGACAGTAAGAGAGGAAACACAAGCAGAGGGAGTGGGAGTGGAAGAAGCAAGCTTCCTGCTGAGCAGGGAGCCCTATGTGGGTCTCAATCCCAGGACCCTGGAATCATGACCTGAGCCAAAGGCAGGCACTTAATGACTGAGCTGCCCAGGTGCCCCAATAATATTTATTTTCATATGCTCTTCTCATTTAAATATCCTTGGGAGTATGAAATATAGAATTGAGGAAATGTGTTTAAATTATTCAAATACCTCTTAGAAATTGGTTGTCTGTATATACAAAATAAAAATATTACAAACAATTGCATAAAATAAAGTATGTTTTCACCCATGAGCTAAAAAGGATTTAATACAGGAACACAAAAGCCTGTACTTAATGTGTTTTTCTCAGACAATAATACAGGGTAGTAAACTGCTATTTGACCTTTTCTCACATGGTAAAATTAAGACTTAAAGTGATACTGGATAAGCTAATACTATTAGGGAAATCAATTGTGCTAAAACAAAACAAATCTTGAGATTACTATAACAATATAGCATGTTACACTGATAGGAGAATATAGTGTATTATATAAAAGAAGAAAAGCTTGAGGATCAGAACAAAAAAGTAAGATAAATCAAAAAGCTTTCATTCAGAATAGAATTTGATCAAATTAAAATTTAATTAAAAATATAAGAATATAAATGCTATATATATAGATAATATTAAATAGTAATATGAAGAAAGTTTGTCTAATTATGGACATAATTTCATCAAGTTACAACTTACATGTATGTATTTCTAACTCTGTAATAAGTCAGAGTACAGACAAACAGACAGTTGCAAAATAAAATTCTTTGTTTTAAAGATTTTACCTATTTACTTAAGAAAGAGAAAGAGCTCAAGTGGGGGGAGGGCAGAAAGAGAGAGAGAAGCAGACTCCCTGCTCAGCAGGGAGCCCAATATGGGGCTTGATCCCAGGACCCTGAGTTTATGACTTAAGCTGAAGGTAGATGCTTAACCAACTGAGCCACTAGGTGCCCCAAAATGAAATTCTTCTAGAGAACTATGTGGATTAACATGTTGGAATTTCGTTATTACCTTGAAGTAGACTAATAGGTGGGTTCTTGTTTCTCTTCCAGATGCTGAGTATGATCGCCAAGAAAATACCATTATCTTAGAGTTTCCATCAAGTTAGGACTTAGAATTGTCAAATACTGTAATAACATTGTCCTCAAGTGGAAAGAAAATTACAATAGTTGACTGAATGGTCTATCAGATAAGCAACTATAGAGTCACAGAGAATGATGATTAATGAGACTTCTAGAAAAAATAAATTGACTATGCATACATATCCAGGTGCATCAAAAAAACAAAAACAAAAACAAAAACAAAACAAACAACAGCAATAAAAAGGAAATGTAGATAGACCCTAGAGTTTTGTTCAGTACTGCCATTACTTATATTAGTATTGAATTGTTATCCACTATTTCTTTCTCACATAAACAAGTAAGTTTGCCATTTTCTTTAGGAATGAATTTACCAAGTATAAGATAGAAATAGAAAAAATGTGGAAAGAAAAAATGAAGGAACATTTCGAAGTTGGATTGAATTGGACATATTTTATCAAAATGATCTATTACTTAAAAGTCCTCTCTAGATCGGTCATTGAAATGTACTCAGATCAAGTCAGCCTAGACTTAAATCTTGTTCTCTAGTTCAAATTTTCAATTGAAAGAGACCAGGGATTTCTATAGGACTGGTGGATTCCATGTCTGCAGCAGGAGTGTACAAATAGAATCATTAATATTTCAATGTTTGATTAAACAACATTAATTAATAAAAAAGTTCATCTTTAAATTTTTTTACATGTTTATTGAATCACAACAACAATTCCAAGTAGGAATAGAGTCATGCTAAAGCACAAAGAAGCCAACCAAAGGAAGTTGTGAAATATCAAAAGGAAAGTAATAGCTGTATTTAGTTAGCATACACTGAATCTATGTAAAGTTCATAATAATCAACCAAAGGATAAGTTAACATAAAGCATTTTATAAGAAAATTAGTATAGGAAAAAATATGATTATTTGAGCCCTCTTACCTATGTGGTATTATCTGCACAATTATTTTATCAACAGAGTATATAGAAATTAATTAACATAAACAAATGTTGGAAGATTTTTCTCTGAATCAAGGAAGGATATCAGCTTAATACTCATATTTGTCAAATAAAACTATGTACAGTATCTGAAAATCAACTATCATTTTAATGATCTCTAAGTTTTCCATGAAACTAATAATATGGAAAAAATGCAAGATCTCATCAAGATTAAAAGTCTTTAAGTTAAATATATATATATATAGTTAGGGATTCTATTAAGTGTTAAAGTCTTCAGAGTTAGGAGAAAGATATTTATATGATTTAATTTATTAGTTGGAGTGGAGATGAAAATTTCTATATGTAGAGAGATGATTAAGTAATAGGTATAACTTAAATCCAACGTGTATGCTAAGTGATTACTTACTTCCTAGAATAATAAAGTTATTCACGCAACCATTAAAACTATGGTTTAGAGTATCCCATCCAGCTTCTGTATCTAGTCTAAATCTCTCATAGAAAGTACCCTAAATTAAATGGGATGATAATAAACTTCTTCCTTAATGGATATGCAATTTTTAAGCCTGAGAAGATTTTGGACTAAGTGGAGAAATATTTATGAGAATCAAGTCCATAGTATTAATATGATTGCATTAAGAAAGAAGTTTTGCATATTTGCAAATTTATATGCTTGTAATACATAAAAGATTTTGGCTTTTTACAATGATAGTATTGTAACAATTTGAAAAGTATATTTAGGTTATTAAGCAAACTTTATGTGAAATGAATACAAAATCATACTTGCCAGCTGGATGTAAGAGAATTTATTACCTTATGGAGGCTTTAGCTCAGAGAGGAAAGTGATTAACCTGTATAATAACCCACAACAAATTGAAGACCATGAAGAAACCTTGAGAGACTTGTATGAATACGTGCACCAACTACTTTCAGGATTTATGGTAGAGACCTGGAAAACACTAAGCTAATTTCCCACTGTAGTAGTGTGTTCTTTCCAATGTCTTAACAATGGTTACTGCAGTTACAGTTATTTCTGGAAAGCACTTTAATATAATAATATATAGGGGCGCCTGGGTGGCTCAGCGGGTTAAAGCCTCTGCCTTCAGCTCAGGTCATGATCCCAGGGTCCTGGGATTGAGCCCCGCATCGGGCTCTCTGCTTAGCGGGGAGCCTGCTTCCTCCTCTCTCTCTCTCTGCCTGCCTCTCTGCCTACTTGTAATCTCTATCTGTCAAATAAATAAATCTTTAAAAAAATATATATAATAATATATAAATCTGTGGAAGGTATAACAACAAAGAGAAGAAAGGAAGAGAAATAATACCTCCATAATAAAACAGCGATATGTATTGATAAAAGTTTTCATCTGCCCACACATTGTGAGGGTGTCCAAGGGTTTCATTAGACTCATTCAGATTATCCTGAATATCAGGAGATAAGATAGACTTAAGTTGTAGAAAGAAAATGGAGTGTGATCTCAGCCTGTAGTTTATGAGAATTGTTACTCTTCTTTTCTGTGATGTATTTTGGCATATGATAAAATATTTTATGAAGGTATTTTAAAACTAATTTTAAGTCTGTGCTTTTAATTTCAACAATTGACTCATTGGTTATTTTAGGTCTATTTTTAACATAAAAATAATAGGATTCCAATTAAATTGCAATATTAGGAAGTAACATTTTTTTATTTTTAAAAAAGATTTTATTTTTTTATTTAGAGAGAGAGCAGAAGGAGGGCAAAAGGAGAGGGAGAGAGCAAATCCCAAGCAGACTCTGTGCTGAACATGAAGCCTAATGTGGGGCTCAGTCCCATGACCCTGAGATCATGATGCAAGCCAAAATCAAGACTCGGATACTCAACCAACTGAGCCACCCAGGTGTCCCAAGCATATTATTATTTTTTGAATATAACATGTACTCTGTTGGTACATTGGGGAATGGAGATAAAGGATCCTTGCAGATTTGAACAGACCACTTACGATGTCATCTAGGAAAAAGTTGTTATGGACTGAATGTTTGTGTACTCCCCAAATTCATATGCTGAAGTCTTAATGTGATCACATTTGGAGACAGGGCCTCTGGGAAGCAGAATTAATTTACCTTAGAGATTAAATGAATTCAACATTGACCAGATAAATATTAAAATTCATTTGTATGAAGCTGAGAAATGTACAATCAATCACATAAAATTAAATCACAACCTTTAAAGTGTAATTTAATTATTTGTTGAGTTTAGTGAAACTGTCTTCCTTACAAAGCACTTTACATGTGAGAGCTACTCATATAACAGAAGTCAGAAAAAGTTACTAACCAGATTTGATAACGTGTTGGTTTGATATGTTAATTAAGGTCCAACTCACATCTCAAGATAGTTTGCTTTTTTTCTAAAGTGACCGTGGACACGAATCACAATGTAATACGAATTTCTTCTGAAGAATCAACTTTTACATTTTGTCCAACAATATTTTCTTCTACTTAAAAATATTTCTTATTTTATATTATAAATTTATCATTTCATACTCTTTCTATTTTATATCTATCTGAGCCAAGAAGATTCACATAATATTGTAAGATTCATTCTAAAAATTTTTACTTATTTTCAGTTGATCCTCCTTGGCAACTGGTCATCACCTTTATATGTCTCACCTTTGAGCTGCATAAGAGAAAGGACATTCATATCTCCCAGGCATCACTCAGAATGAATTTACACGTAAGTTTTTGGTGTTTTGAGCCAAGTCACATCATATGGCACAAATCAGACTATAGCTTATCTTCCTTTGGAGATGTCCACCCCGACGCCATCAGTTGAGGTCAAGGTGATTGGATTCCACATAAGTTTCAAGAATTACCAAGTGCATCTCTCTGGAAAGGAGTCATTCATGTGGAAATTTCATTAAAACAGGATAAGAAACAGGGGCACCTGGTGGCTCAGTTGGGAGTACATGCCATTCTTGATCTTGAGGCCCTGAGTTTGAGCTGCACATTGAGTGTAGAGATTATTTTAAAAAGGAGACTGAGAAATGACAAACCTGTACAGCATCAGAAGCCTTTATAGAACACATGTGTACTCTCTTGTACACACCTGACAATCATATTGTACATGGAAAGTATAATCTCCACCACTAGAGGAATAATAACTCCTTTGTACACTCTACTAGGCAGCCTCTATTAGAGAATTCAGTCACCACCGTGCACCTGATCTGTGACAAGCACTGCTGCGGTACCCAACAGAGCAGTATACAAGACAGGCAGAGTTCCTGCCATCAAAAGCTTACCTTCTAGCCGTAGCGTGCTGGCAATAAAAAAATAAATGATGAAGACAATTTCAGGAATTGAAAAGAACTCTACAGAAGCAAGGTAAGGTAATATGATAAAAAGCTACTGGTACTCAGAAGCATACTAAATGTGGTAAAATGCTTCAGGAAGTTGACATCAGGCTTTGCATCTGATTGAAAGAGAGGCAACTAAGTTCAGTTAAGAGAAATGGTGTCCCAACTAGAAAGAAAAGCAAGAACTACAGACCTGAGATACAAATCAGCTAATGGGGTTTAGAGCCCAGGAAGATGGCCAGATACTTTAGAGCATAGTGGGGTTGGGGGGGAGGGAAGAGTATCATGAATGAAGAGAAAGAAGTCAAAGATCTAGACAGGGGTGAATAATATAGGCTCTCGAGGTGATGATCAGTAGGTGATGATCCCTTTGCCCTTTTGAGTAGAGGTCTGATGTGACCCAGTAATACTTTAAAAACATTACATACAGCTATAGGAGGAAATAGAAAAAGTGGAAGCAGAGAGATAATTTAGGGTAATTTCATTGTAATATAGGAAGGGAACTGTGACCTTAGATTAAGGCTATAGGGAGGTAGATAATTATAAAATATTGATTTTAAATATTTTGGAAATAATGCTGATAGAACATGCTGAAGAATCAGATACAGAGTTTGACAGAAAGAATAAACTGTTCTTTTCTGTGTTTGGGTCAGAAGAATTGGTGCCTAATGGTGCCATTTAACAAAGGAGCAAACTGCAGGAGATAGTTCAACTGCCTTATTTTAGCCATATTTAATTGAGATGGCAGTAACTCTATGAAATCATGCCAAGCAAGCACAGAATATACAAATCTAGAGCTCAGTATGTAAGTCCAGCTCATCGGTACATGCAAAGCTTCTAGTGTCTTGTAGCTCCAGAGCAAAATCACCTAAAGATACCCTGTAAATAGAGAAAAGCAAAGTGCACCATCAATATTTCACTTATTACATGGAGAAGGGAGTTTTTCTGGAGCCTCTGATGGAATATAGTCATCCAGTATATCTCTGGTTTTATGATTTCATTACATTCCTACTTCTCTGAGCCTCTGACTTCCTGCTAAGTGAGTTTGACATCAGGGCCTCATTCAAGAAGACACCAGAGGAAAATATGGGGACCAGCTTGGAATTCTTTCCAGGGCTAAATCCCAAGTCATTGAAGACAGTTGCTGGGCACCTGGGTGGCTCAGTGGATTAAAGCCTCTGCCTTTCGCTCAGGTCATGATCTCAGGGTCCTGGGATCGAGCCCCGCATTGGGCTCTCTGCTCAGCGGGGAGCCTGCTTCCTTTCCTCTCTCTCTCTGCCTGCCTCTGGGCCTCCTTGTGATCTCTGTCAAATAAATAAAATCTTAAAAAAAAAAAATAAAGACAGTTGCCATGTCAGCCCTACATTTTTACATCCTCCCCTTCCAGTACAGCACCCTTAAAATCAGTCTCTTCATGCTTTCCCTTTTATCCTACCAAACATATTAGGCAGATCCTGCAATTCACTGAGTGAGGAAAATATTTCCTTGCTAAGCAAAGTTTATTTTTTTCTGCTAGGACAATTCTGAGAACTGACACTAAATCGTTGGTCTAGAGGCAATGACAGGTAAACAATGAGTGACTAAGGTAAGATTCCTTGTGCTCATCTTGAGTAGTAATCAGAGAAAGGAAAAATTGAAGCCAAAATGACATAGCACCAGCTGACAAGAATTAAAAAGGCTGCGACGATGAAGTGCTTGCAAAGATGTAGAGTAAATTGAGTTTGCATTAATTGATGGCCAAAGTGAGAATGGCAAAAAGACTTCGGCAAATAGGCATTACCTAGTCAATTTAAACATGTGCAAACATGATGACTCAGTATCTTTGCTCCTGGGTGAGTAGCCTAAAGGAAACCATGTGCATATGTGTCAAAATACATGTATAAGAACATTCATAGCACTCATAAGGGACTAGAACTGGAAAAAAAAGCGCAAAAGTCTCTGCATAATAAATAAATGAGTACATTATTTTAATGAAGAAAAACATAAAGTATGTAGTATGTACAAAAACAAAAAGAATAACTAATTCTTTTTCTAAGGGAGGCAGTCCTAAGTAGTAAACTCTGAAGAAAAGCAAGGAAATGATAACTACAAAAGTTCAGGAGTCTTGGGTGAGAAAGGAGAGTTTTACTGGAAGACACAATGCAAGGAATATAAGCTTCTAGGATTTTGAGTGCCCCATTTGGAAAGGGCTGGTTCTCCTCAATCAGATGGAGTTTTGTCCTGTATTAGCCAAAACCCCAAAACCTTATCAGAGGTTTTGTGCAGTACAAAAGGAAGTATGTCTTTTCCATATTGTAAATAGACTTTATAACACTAATAAAATTCACATATATCGATTATTGACGTTATTACCACCAAGACACCTTTAAAACCTTAACACCCACAATTACTGCATCCACTGACCACCCAACCCAGTTGGCTAGGGCCTGTCCAGTTTTAGCACTGAAAGTTCTGGTTCCAGGAAACTCCCCAGTCCTGAGCAAACTGAAGGAGACACCTCAGCATTGAAATTACATTGTTTAGAACTTTCAAGACTATTAGGGATTTACAAAAGCTCTCTTCGGGGAAGCCATTCCAGATTTCCCTGCTATGGAAGATGGGCTTAGCCATAGGAGATATTCTAGTTTTAACTACAAAAGAGTTGAAATTTAACTGATTTGATGAATGAAGTCTTTGAGATTCTATATATTCATCCTTCCCTAGGAATTTTCACAAAATCATTCTAAAGGAAAATTTTGTATTATAATAATTTCAGCTATGTTCTTCCTTTTAGTCACTATGAAAAACAACTGGTCACTTACATTTTGAACATAGCAGTCAAGTAAGTATAACCTGCATCTGCAATGGAGCAATGAAACAGCATGAATGACTAAAACTTTAAAGACTCAGGGCCCTAAAAGTGTTTTGATGGTAATTTTTGGTACAGCTTTAATGTTCTACTGCGGGTTAGCCACAAGTATAGTAGTGGGTCAGCCACTGTGGAGTATGTTGACCAAAAAACCAAGAAGCCACAAAAGGAAATGCAAGGTTTAGTAGCACTATTAGAAGAAATATACTCAAATACATGTAACAGAGATAAAAAAGAGATGATAATGATCAGATTAACACCATATATTTGAGGAATATGTAAAGAGTTTCAGATTCATGGTGCCTGAATAATTAACATTCAAATATAATTTAATAAGTTTATATTAATTATATATTAGTATATTAATTATAATATAATATAATTATATATATAAAATATAATATAATATATTAATTATATTAATAAGTTTAATTTAATTAAAACTATCTAACATTTTAAAATAATGTATAAAAGCTTATAATATGGACTGTAAAATTAAGGGGCACCTGGGTGGCTCAGTGGGTTGAAGCCTCTGCCTTCGGCTCGGGTCGTGGTCTCGGAGTCCTGGGATTGGACCCCACGTCTGGGCTCTCTGCTCAGTGGGGACCCTGCTTCCCCTTCTCTCTCTGCCTACTTGTGATCTCTCTCTGTCAAAATAAATGAATAACATTTTAAAAAAGATTGTATAATTAAGTAGTTTAGCTTTTAAGGTGAGTGGAAATTTACCTAGTAAAACATGCATTTCTTGGTGTTAACAGTGATGATACCTTTTCCTCTATGATTCAACTTTTCAATACTGTGAAAAATCCTAACCAGAAAACAGTCCAAGCGAATATGTTTAAAAACACGTACTTTTATGGAACAATTAATCATTCTTGACCATAATATTTTATTATTGATTTAGAATGTGAATCAATGAGCAGGATAATTTTATGAGATCATGTTCAAATACCACCCCAAACCTTCAATCTTTCCTCTGCCTCTCAGATCTACCAGTGGGCTAACCTATGTTCTGCTCTACTTGATTTCACTCATTCTGGCCTCCTCAAGGATTTTACACCTGAAACTATTACCTTTTCTTTCTTTTTTCTCTTGTATCAGCAATAGGTTTTCTTTTCTCTATCTTCACAAAGTAATTCCCAATAGTTCTTGAGAAGCTATATGATCTCCTAGTCATAATAAGTATGCAAGTAAACAAATGAATAAATAAATAACAAAATAAAATAAAATATAAAAAACACCCCCAAATCTTCTAGAGATTGTAAATTGGTACATATTGATGATGGAAAAATGAAATCATGCTTCAAATTAATTATGATACTTCCTTTTAATAAGATGAGCTAAAATTGTTTCTGTTAAGTATATTTGGTCAAGATCTTTGGGCCATTATCTTTTAGCCTATGTTGAAAGGAAATCAATAACATCTATTAATCCCCTGGATAATCCTCCTTTTGTTTAGGAATCTTCTTCCCTAGTGTTCCACTAAAAAAAAAAAAAAAGAAAAAGGAGAAAAAGATGAAAAAGATGTCTTTTGTTTTCCCTAAACAGAAAGAAACTTGTAATTGGATTTCAATTCAGGCCCAATTCTGCACTAGAAAATGTAATTAAATAGAACACTCTCACACTTCCTGGCATGTTAACCTCAGCAGACTACAGTAACAATTTCTCATTTGCCCTCAGTCATTAAATAACAAGCAGAGCTCTGTGGCACAGAGACATTGCTAGTGGCCATCTGAACAGAGAACAGGTGATATTTGAATTCTACTTGTCAGTGCATCTGAAGAAAGATGAAGCAAACATGAAAATTTGGGCTGGTTTTTCCACATGATGGTTAAAATTTTTATCATATTTTGCTTATTAAAGATACTGTCTGGTATAACTATTCTATTTTACTCTATTCCATCTTATTCTATTAAATTATAAAATATCCAAATTAAAGTATATTCATCCTATTCAAATTAAATTATATTGATTTGAGTTGAATCCATTTCTGTACTTAAATTGCAACTTTGTTATTTTGGGGTAGGTAGGGGTACAATGATTATAGGAGTGCTCTTTTGCTTACTCATTATCCTAGATTGATCTGAAGGGAAAAAAAAAAATCATGGCTGTTTTTATTTACCAAACAAAAAAGTCGGTGATAAGGGACCAATTATCAATTGTATTTAATAATTTTCTACATATTTCCTGTCACCCATAATTTTAAAAAATTATCCTATGTAATATAAGACAAAGAAGAAGAGGAAAATGTCTACTTCACAGCCGTGAATCTGAATTCTTATTGAAACACAACGACAAACACAAAAACACAAAAAGATGGACCACAAACAGTCCATCTTTAAATCGTTGGGTTTATGAAAAAATGACCTTAAAATCTGACCTTTGAAGCCCCAATTATTTTTATTATTTATTTATTTGTTTATTTATTTTATTTTTATAGTGGAAACTTAGAAGTGTAGTTTACTCTTCAGAGAATTCAGGACTTTGTTTACAACTTGGATATGCCTGTTAACATGTGGTAAAATGTTAAAAAATGTACTCAAATTCGGTGTGTGAGAACCAAAGTCATGGAGTGTTGTTTGGATTAAATGACCAAATTGTCTATAAAGTGCTTACCCACATACTTGGTGAAACTTATTACGATAATTATACCGTTGATACTTACAAAAAACTCAGAATATGAGAAAATCCACTGTGTAGTGTAACAGTGAAAAAGCTACTTACATTTTTTTTTTCCTTCAAAGAAGAGAGATGTAAGGTATTCAGCATTATCTGTTTGATTTTTGGTTTGTTTTTTCAGTTGAATAAAATCATCTGATAGTATGAAAACACAAAATAAAATAGCCTTCAAAAAAGTGTTCAGTTGCCTCTGTCGAGGACAATTATTTGCAAAACAATTTAACTACACTTATATTTGAATTTGTACTTTTAAATGAAAATATAAATATTTTATAAAATTTGATAATAATTAAAATGTCATTCCGCTTCTACTTACTCATAACACAGAAGAATATCAAGGTAAAACCTTTATGCAGAGTTTAAAGTTTAAATCTTACTTATAAACCAGGCTCATGGGCTATGAATATGTACTTATTAAATGGCTCTATTAAGATAAATTATCCTAATATAAATTTACATAAAAGGCAATAATTATAAATATGAAGGGTCCTATCTACTGTTTCATTACCAACACCTCCTTTGCATATAGCAACCGAGGTTAAGGAGGGCAAATTCAAAATATAATAGTCATACAAATTGTCTCCTTGGCAAGCTAATCTCTTCTGATAAAGCACAAAGGTACAGACACAAATCTGCCTTGAGAACAAATAATTACTCCTTTTATACTTTTGTTTTAATATTAAGCTTTTCTTCTAAAGAGTTTAGGAAAAGCCTAAGGACAGAATCCAGCGTTATAATTAAATTTATCTAACAAACCCCACACAAAGCCCACACTTGCATCATAAAGTAGAACCCCAGGAAATAACTCTGTACTGTACATTTCAATTTTGTTAATAATTAAAGAAATCCAGACTAATAAGTGGCTAATCACCTGGCACGGAATTGTAACAAGGAATAATAAATATAAAAAGTGTGTAGGCCCTACATGCCTTCTTTATGCTGAGTCCCGTTTATAAAGGGGGAGGGAAGAAGGAAGAGGAGAAACAAAGAGAAAGAGAAAGAAAGTAAACCTACCGTTTTTTTTTTTTTCAGTCAAGTCTAAAAGAAGCCAGACAGAGAAAGACAAATGCCGTATGATCTTATATGTGGAATTTTTTAAAAAAACAACAATAACCAAATTCTCAGATGCTTGGGGTGGGAGTGGGCAAAAATAGGCGAAGGGCATCAAAAAGTACAAACTTCTAGTTGTAAAACAAATAAGTCCTGGGGATGTAATGTAGAGCAGGATGACTACAGTTAACCATACTCTACTATATATTTGAAAATTGCTAAAAGACTAGATCTTAGAAGTTCTCATCAAAAGAAAAAAATTATAACTATACGTCGTGATGAATGCTAACTAGACTCACTGCAGTGATACATTTGCAATAAATCAAATCATTATGTTGTACACTTGAAAAAATATAATGCTTTATATGAATTATATCTCAGTAAAAATATCTTTTTGTAAAAAGGCAAGAATGGTAAAAATTAAAGAAAGGAAAAGAGGTGCTTTGGTCATTTTTATGATGTTTCCTAAGTCTTCTAGTTTGACTTAAGGTTAGGAAGGAGACAGTTATTCTACATAATAATAAGTTTCAAAAATTATACTGGGGGGTATAAAACTTGCTTGCAGACCCCATGATAGCTGCTTGTTGGAAAATGATTTGTAATTCCATGTGTCTGATTTTAATTTAAAAAAATATATATGGTAGGCTGGGAGAAAAGAAAACAAGGAGAAGGGAATCAGGGAGCAAACGGATCAGGAAGGGACCAAGGATCAGAGGGAGGGCAGCTGAGCCTCCCCAAACAGTTCCTGTTCTTCCTCCACTTCTCTCACCCACAGAGGAAACAGGAGGAATCCTATGGTGGCTAGAAAGCAATTATACTTAATAATGACCAAAAACATTTAGAAAAATTATACACACTGGTGCAAAATTTAAGTTACCATCTGACAAGTTTAATCATGAGTTTAAATACTTATGAAGTATATAAATTCCCAACATATTACATTATCTCTGACATATAAACACTACATTTAGATTTTACCTGTATATAGGTCGTATAATGACACGGATAACTGAGAATAATCATCATCCATTTAAAAAAATACTTGAACAAGCACTTCTTTAATAGATGGCAATTTTTTTATCTCTTTTTTGTTTAAAATCTGTGCCAACACTTGACTTCCATAACAGAATTTTATGCCAGCATCTTTCACTAATCCCCATATCATATATCCCTGAAACGAATAACCCTTCAACATACTCCACATTACACTTGAAATGCAGTTTTTATTTCTATGATGAGAAGCCTCTAAGTTTCAAAAAATATTATGTAAATTGAGTTTCATTTCAATTACTAGTAGCAGATTAATAAAAAACAACATAAAGTGTTATAAATTTTGTTAATGACTAATCATTAGAAATGTTTTTCTTAATGACAGGAAAATCCCAATACTTATTGCTAGAATGACACCCAAGTACATAATAAATTTTATAGCAATATATTTTTTAGATGTCAGCCCTGAGAAAATGTGTTTATGTAAATGAGAATGGAAGGTGTTGCATTATAATATTTATTAAAGGATTTCAATGCCTTTGGAGTTATAAGCTAGAAATCACAGAGTGATTGATCATTACAAATTAATTTTTATCAATTTATTTTCTGACAATTCCATTTGCCACTCCTTTCAGTTTTGTGGAAGCAAAGAAATGTAAAAAGATTTCTTCCCCAATTATTTAAGTCAATCATTTTTTTAGTTTCTTGGAAGTATACTATACTTGTTAATTTTTCTCTGAAAAAGAATTTTTGTTTAAAACATTAAGATAATTTGGAAAATCAAACTGTTTTTAATCTCAAAACCCATTTTTAAGATTATATTTTTTATTAAAAGATATATATTTTATCACATGCTTTAAATATATTTTTAGAGGGGCACCTAGGTGGCTCAGTGGGTTAAAGCCTCTGCCTTCTGCTTGGGTCATGATGTTAGGGTCCTGGGATCGAGCCCCACTTCGGGCTCTCTGCTCAGCGGGGAGCCTGCTTCCTCACCTCTCTCTTTCTGCCTGCCTCTCTGCCTACTTGTGATCTCTCTTTGTGTCTAATAAATAAATAAAATCTTTAATAAATAAATAGATAAATATATTTTCAGGAAAACTTTGGAGCTGCAGATTTAGCTCAGTTAATATCAAATATATCCACCATCTAGGCCAATTAAGATTGCAACTGGAAAGGGTGAGGTGAGAGAGAAAACCAGTGGAAAGGAGCCCATGTGGAAACTGGGTATCTCAGGTGTCCATGTCCATGCACCCTTGGAAAATCGTGTGTACCTCCCAGGTGTAGGTATATCCAAGGTAAAAGCCAATGGGAAAAGGAACAGGCTTAGCTTATTTCCCACAATGTAATTGTGAAGACTGTCAAGATCCAAGAGGTGCTGGAAATGGAAGAGAGGCAGAGATTTCAAGGTAGAGCAGGGAAGTTAAAGGAACCAGAGAACCAAATGCAGTAACAGAGGTTGTGATGTAAGAAAGGAAGAGAGTTTCTTGAGGGGATATCCTCTGCCTGAGGGCTCAACTTGTGTTGATGTCTCCACCTTCTAGACAGGAAAGATCCATATTCACCTATATTCCCCTGGGAGGAGTTAACTTACACTCATCTTTCAGTGATGCTTTGCAGGAACATAACCCTCATTGGCAATGAAGGCACGCTGGGGCTCTATATACATTTACGATTTCTATTTTCACTGACTGGCTTGCACTGAAATGGTCCATAAATCCTGGCACTTGCTGAAATAATATGAAGAACGCCATCCAGAAATGTTACCAAGAAATTGATATACAGATGGTTTTTTGCTTAAGCAAGGTTATTTTAGGAAGAATGAGACTGTTTTAGTGGATTAAAATCCAGATATAAATTCAAACCAAAGGGATATAATGTTCTTTCAGCAGTGGCTAAAATGCCTGGAGTGACTTTTCCCTGCAGATGTTCATGTGAGTCCTGAAAGAGTTTACTGATTTTAGGGTATAAATTAATATCTAGATTGAATGGTAATCAGAGAGCTAAGAATAGATAACTGAAAACTATGAAAGTTAATTTGATTAAAATGATTAAAAGATAACAATTTGCAATACCTCAAATTCATTGCTAACCAGTGGTGTTTTGTAGGGTGTTGAGTTGTTCTGCCATAGTAATAACTTATGACTTTATACAAATTCTTTGAAAAAGTGGTATTCATTGAATGTGACTAAATAGACCAGGAATGTAATTTGTCCTCATGAAATAGCATAATTATTATCTGTCCCACGTAGGAAAGGAATCCAGACCTTGGCTTATTATCTATCATCCATTGAAGCACAGGTGAAGGGATTGGAGTTACTTTTCCACAGACAATATCTTCATTATTTCAGTCATTTTACAAAAGCATGTTAATATTCAAAAGAAATTTGATTAGCACTCATAATATTTCAAATAAAATGATTAGGTCATATTAGGTATTTTAAAGTGGGCATTCTGGATACAAGAACAGTATGATAATTTTAGTAGTAAATTACCACATATCTTTCATTTCAAAAAAGAAACAGCTATTTAAAGATTTTTTAAAAGATCTTTTGTTAATTTATTTATTTGACAGAGAGAGAGAGATCACAAGTAGGCAGAGAGGCAGGCAGAGAGAGAGCGGAAGCAGGCTCCCTGCTGAGCAGAGAGCCCGATGTGGGGCTGGATCCCAGGACCCTGAGATCATGACCTGAGTCAAAGGCAGAGGCTTAACCCACTGAGCCAACCAGGCGCCCCAAGATTTTCATTTTATATGTTATGACATGATTTTCAACATCTACATTTTTAATGTTTTCATAAGAGGCTGGCATAGATTTTGATAGAGAATATAAAAAATTTAAATACTCTTTTATAAAAAAGTAGTAAGTGAGTGACAATCCTGCACATATTTAGTTATTATTAAGTATGATTTAAGAATTAAATTTTTCTGTAACAGCACTCTTAATGTACTCTTTAGAGTTCTAGAAAGAAAGCAAGATGCTGTGTTGTTTTTCTTTTTAATAAAATAAGACTTTGTGGTAATAGTAATCTCATACGAAACCACCTCAATTTTAATCAATACATGAAGAATAATAGCAAAGTGAAATTATAGTAATTCTTTTTTTTGGACTTCCAGCATACAGTAGCAAAATTTTATATTCATTTTCATTAATTAGGAATAACCTATAAAACAATCTAAGAAAAATGATTAATCAGAAACTCAAGTTGTGTGTTAATTATGATCCATTGAAACATTTTATATCACAGCATAAGCTTTTTATATTATCTTCAGCTTGCAAAGCTAATGTTAATTACTGTATGGATTAATAGCTGTCAAGTGTGTCCTACTTTCCGTATAAATGAATATAAATTAGCTTCATATTTTGGCAATAAATAGAGTACATCACTTTTGGAATTCTTTTAACTCTTATATGCACATATCCTCATAGAATTTAGAGTAGTGGTTCCACATTTCTCTGAAATAAAATTGTTCTCAATTCTGAAGCAAGAAGAAATAACCTTGGTTCTGTTCCTTCCTCTAATTGAGATTGCTGAGTGAGCAGACAGCGGGCTATCAGGCCACCGAGGAGCAAGTGCTGTGGAGAAGGAATCAGGCCTAAGGCAATGACCCTGAGCTGCCATCATTAAAAACCCTTTATGCAGTTTCTCCCTCACATAATGTTTTGCTCGTTAAAAATGAATAGGTATTAAAACATTTTATTTTTCCCATTAGTTATTCAAGGTTTAAAAACTAAGTTCGTCTCATTTAAGATAAAACCAAATAAACCTTAAAATTTTAAAACACTGCATCAGTCGTATTATGAATAAATGTAAAGCATCTCTCACTCTTCCTTTTTCTTAATAGGTTGAAAATAATGTATGGATCTTCCAGTACTAAATTTGTGTTCTCTAGAAATCGGATAGCCTATAGTTTATTTCCTATAGATTAGTTCTCATTTTATACCACGAGAGTCTTGCAACAATCATCCAAGTGTTTGTTTCCTTGATTCCACTGTCTCTTTACTCTCATTTATTCTGTGGTTCACTACCAGAGCACTATTTCTTTGTATTTTTTATTTCTTTTTTGTTGTTGTTGTTGCTTATCAAAATAACAACAATGTTTATTTTGTGCATGAATTTACAAACTGGGCAGGACTTCCTAGGGGATATTTTCTCTATTTTCTATTTGTGCTGGCTTAAGCAGTATTTCTTAATTTTGTTTAAAATATCATTATTTCATGCAATATCCCTCTTTTCCCTTATTCAGTATTATTCGTAAACAAATAGAACCCAGACAACTGAAGAAATATTGTTAGCCTCAAACAGTGCAAGGTTGCCTTCAACCATGGTTATATTCCTAGTACAGTAGACCAACGTGATGGAAACCTAGACAAACATTGACTCTTGGGTCTCAGCTTTATGTTCCGCTATCCAGCTTTCTTCTCTGAAGGCTTGTCTTGCTCTGGTATTTGATACTAGACATGTATGACCAACTTCAGAAATATAAAAGCCCCCAGTTAGAATATGTCCCTAGTCAATGACCTCAAGAAGATGAAGAAATCACAGTGCAGCACCATAAACCTAATTTTTTGAAGAGAAGAACCCAAATTGCTGTAGCAATTGAGTTGTTTTGCTAATGAATAACTTGACCCTGTTTTAAATTCCCATAACAATGCGCCATAACAAATGACCACAATAGGTGGCTTTAAACAGAAATTAATTAATTGAACTTTAATTAATAAATTTATTTATTTAAATTAGGCTCCACACCCAGCATGGAGCCCAACGTAGGGCCCAAGTTGGGGTTTGAACTCACAACCCTGAGATCAAGACCTGAGCTGAGATCAAGAGTCAGATACCTAAATGATAGCCACCAGGTGCCCCTTAAAACAGAAATTTAATCTCTTCCAATTGTGAAGCCTAGATGTCTCAAATCAGGTATCATCATGATCCTGCTTCCTCCAAAACCTCTAGGAGATCTCTTTCCTTGTTTCTTCCAGCTTCTATTATCCTCAGATTTTTCTTGGCTGATGGATGCTTCTTTACTCTAATCTCTGCTTCTGTCTTCACATGATGGTCTCCCCGTGTGTCTGTATCCAAATTTCCTTCTTCTTATAAAAATACTAGTTATATTGAATTAGCTCCCCTACCAATGACCTCATATTAATTCAAGTATGTCTACCAAGACCTGTTTCCAAATAACGTCAAATTCACACGTGCCATGGTTCAAACTTCAAAATATCTATTTTTTGGGAATATGATTCTGTCCATAACAGACCCTGTTCTTGGAAAAGCAGCTTCAGAGAAATATCCACTATCATTTTAGGAGACAAATAATTCTGAATGATGAACTACAAAATACAACTGTTGGAATAAAGTTCTTCTTCTGGGTTGGATAAAAGCTTATTTTTTGTTACTTAAACCCTACCTCTCAGGGGCCTGGGTGGCTCAGTGGGTTAAAGCCTCTGCCTTCAGCTCAGGTCATGATCCCAGGGTCCTGGGATCGAGCCCCACATCAGGCTCTCTGTTCAGCAGGGAGCCTGCTTCCTCCTCTCTCTCTGCCTGCTTCTCTGCCCACTTGCGCTCTCCGTCTGTCAAATAAATAAACGAAATCTTTAAAAAAAAAAAACAAACCCTACCTCTCCTTTTCATTTTATAACTTAGTCATACATGCTCTTGATACACTTTCAGAGGAGTTTTTAGAAACTTAACACTTTTACTTTGGAAGGGTCTACTGTGTTTTATACACACACACACACTCACACACACACACATCATCATCATGAATTCTAATACAACTGAAAAAGAATTCAAATAATGAGGACTCTCGAAACTATTATATCTGGAGAAAAATCTGAGGAATCAGGGAGTTAAAAAAGAAACCATTGGGTAACTGTTTTTGGATAGATTTGGCATGGGGGTGATTTGAAAAGATATTAGAGTAACTTTACTCATCTTTAGGAGGCATAAATAGCACAGAAGGGTCAAGGGTATGGAGAGAGAAATTTCAGGACAGTGTAAAGAATGATGCATTTTGTGATATCCAGGCTCAAAATCAAATATGTGTGATAGTAATCTTATTAGAAGAAGTCTTCCGATGTGGATATCCCTCCCATTAGATTCAAAATAACATTTAATAAGCTCAGGCTATGTGACAAGTTCTGGGGATGTGGCCCACATGCAACCTGAGGATGTAAGTTTTGCTTGGGTAAGCAGGTGGACTGGGCCGGACCTGGTCCCCTAAAGAGTCCTCTCATCTCGAGGATGATGGCTTTGATATACTACTAAACCTCTAAGGACAGGCCTAGCATGTCATTGAATTTGTAACTTAAATGAAGTAAACACAGAATGATCTTAATTATCAAATACAGTACAGTACAGAGACATTGACATAGTATACGAAGCCATTTTCTGACCAGATATATCTGCTCTCCTCTGAGGATCAAAGACATGGTGATTTTTTCCCCACCATAGCCTCAGCTTCATCTAGAGTCCTGATGAGGATAGAATATTGTAAGCTATAAAGTACTGTCTCCCCAGCCTAAAGGGGAGATACATACTAACACATAGGGTAATGGGAGATGAACTAATTATTTGGAACTTAATTACCAGAAATTCCTGTATAGTTTATATTGGTATCAATTTAGCACTGACAAGCAAATATGTAAATAGAATGCAAATCACAATAATCAGTAAGCTAAATTGTTTGTAATAAGTGTAGATATTTTACATTTTCTCTCGGCTCATCAGAAATGATTGGAGAATATAAACTACCTCATTGGAATTAATGCAGGTTCTCCACGGCCATTAGTATTTTCCAAGATTATTTCACTCTTTTACCAACTGAAATCATCAGGCATTAAAATGGAAAAACAGTGCTCTCTTTTAAGATGTAATTATCCACTATAGCACATTAACACTTTCAAGCTTTGGATTCATAATTAAAGACCAAGAGAACCACCTAAGGCTTCCATAGCCACCTGCCAATCTGGCCTTATTGTTCAAGGATATGAATAAATTGATACTTTGTTTCACTTTGAATTTGGTGAAAACATATCTCAGTATAACAGATTAACTTCCAGCTACAGTGATAAAGAAGAAAAAAAGTGAGAAAACACAGATAACAAGTTTCTGAAATGAAAGTGATATCATCACTGAAGACTGACATTCAAAAGACGATAATGGAATATTACAAAATAGTTTATACCCATGAAAGTGACAACTTAGATGAATTGACAAATACTTTGAAATGTACAAACTATTAAAGATTCCTCAAGAAGAGATAATGTGAATAATCCGATACCTATTAATGAAATTCTATTCATAGTTAAAAACCTTCAATCAAAGAAAACTCCAGATCCAGAGAGCTTTACTTGTAAGTCATACCAAAAATTTAAGGAAGAAATAATACTGATTCCACACCCATTGCACAAGAATAGAGAAAAGCAGAGAACGCTTCCCAGTTCACCTTATGAATCAGTATCACCCAGATACCAAAAGCAGACAAAACATAAGAAAACCACATAATCCTTCATAAATAAAGATGCAAAATTCTTTAAAATATTAACAGACAGAATCCAACAATATGTGAGAATGATAATATATCAATATCAAATGGGGTTTATCTAAAAAATATAAGCGTGCCTCAATATTTAAAAACCCTTCAGTATCATTCAACCCATCAACTAACTAAGGGTGGGGGGGGCATTTGACAGTATCATTATTTGCAGAAAAGCACATTTAATGAATTGGAAGAGTCACTCATGTTATAAACTCTCAGCAGAGAGAATAGATGGGAACTCCCTCGAACTGGTAAGGAGCACGTATAGAAAGAAAACCTAGAGCTAATACAGTCTTGCATTTAACAGTAAAAGAATGAATGCTTTCCCCATAAGATTATGACCAAGGCAAAGATGTTCACTGTTATTGCACTTATTGAATATCTGACTGAAATATGTGGTCGGTATGATAATGCCAATAAATAAATAAATAAAACATGTAACAGGCAAAATATCAGAAACAAAAAATAAATTGCTTCAATTTTCAAATGGTACGATTGCTTATATGGAAAATCCCAAACACAATTCAAAGACAATGTTAATAGGAACAATTCTCAAAGAAGATGGAAAAATACAATCATGTATGACTTAGTAAAAATTTGTCAGAATTACAAGGATAATTTTACAAATCCTAGTTCAGAACTGAAGAAAGTTACAACATGCCTCTACTGATAATTGCTAGGCTGACAGCCTAAAAAAGAGCAATGATTTAGAAATGTTGAATGATAACATTAAGAAGTATCATCTTACCTAATAAAAATCTTACCCATTAGAAATTACATTAGAAATACACATTTTTAAAAAAAAAGAAAGGATGAATACCCAACTTTTGTAGCAACATGGATGGGACTGGAAGTGATTATGCTGAGTGAAATAAGTCAAGCAGAGAGAGTCAAGTATCATATGGTTTCACTTATTTGTGGAGCATAACAAATGACATGGAGGACATGGGGAGATGGAGAGGAGAAGGAAGTTGAGGGAAATTGGAGGGGGAGGCGAACCATGAGAGACTGTGGACTCTGAAAATCAACCTGAGGGTTTTGAAGGGGCAGGGGGTGGGAGGTTGGGGGAACCAGGTGGTGGGTAATAGGGAGGGCACGTATTGCATGGAGCACTGGGTGTGGTGCAAAAACAATGAATATTGTTACGCTAAAAAATAAATTAATTAATTAAAAAAAAAAGAAGAAATATACATTTTTAGGGGCACCTGGGTGGCTCAGTGGGTTAAAGCCTCTGTCTTCGGCTCAGGTGGATCCCAGGATCCTGAGATTGAGACCCCGCATCGGACTCTCTGCTCAGCAGGGAGCCTGCTTCCTCCTCTCTCTCACTCTCTCTCTCTGCCTGACTCTGCCTACTTGTGATCTCTGTCAAATAAATAAATAAAATCTTAAAAAAAAAGAAATATACATTTTTAAACAAACCTTAAATATTTTTCAGTATCAACCACCTGACAAGGCACAAAGTAAATTTTAATAAATGTGAAAAAAATTGGTTTCATACATTCCACAAACCTTTAAGTACAATGCAAATCAGATATTCTAAAAAAAAAATACATTCATATATAACTCCCTAAGTGGATGAAAATACATTTTAATATTCTATTAGTTACAATGGGAATTATAATGGAAATGAGAAATTCTTTAGAACTGAACAGTAGAAATATTCTTATCAAAAACTATGGGAGATAGATAAATGGATAGATACATAGAGCTTAGAAATTTCTAGCCTTAAACCATTACATTTATAACTGGAAGAAAGGACAAAATTCATGAGCTAATATTTCAATATAAGAAGTTAGAGAGAGGGTACCTGAGTGGCTCAGTTGTTTAAGCATCTGGCTGCCTTTGGCTCAGGTCATGATCCCAGGGTCCTGGAATTGAGTCCCACATGAGGCTCCCTGCCCAGCAGGGAGTCTGCTTCTCCTTCTCCCCCTCTCCACTGCTTATGCTTGCTCTCTCTCATTCAAATAAATGAATGAGAAGAAAAAGAAGTTAGAAAGACAAAAATAGAATAAGGATATTACAAGCAGAAGGATGGAAATAATAAAATTAAAACCATAGGTTAATGAACTGGGAAATACGGGTGACTTAGAGGAGAGCCCAAACAAACAAAATCTAGTGATTTGTTACGATTAATAACAACCCTCTGGTAATACTGATCCAGAAAATAAGAAGAATGAATTTCGCTTCAGTTTGACACATTAAGAGTATGCTTCAACCTCTAATCTCTTAACACTCTACAAATAACACAATAAAGGAGTAAACACACACACACACACACACACACACACACACACACCCCAAAGAGAAAACAAGCAAAGAAACAGCAGACAAATGATGTCAGAATTTTGAACATAGCTGACAAATGATAGAACAGTAATGGCAACAGCAGAGAAAAGGAAAGATGGAATTTCACCTACGGATGAACCAACTTGAATTGGCTAATTTACATTCCAGTATTCTGGGAAGGGTCTAGAACTGAGGACATCAGATTCTTCTCTTTTCATTATGAGGCGGAAAACATTAGCATTTCCCCAGAGTCAGACACAGCTGCCTTCACTTTGATCAAAGTCTGGGTTGCATTTAAGCTTTGGACTCTGAGAAGCAGGCAAAATTGACACAAGGTGGCAAATTTTTAAGGTCTGCACATAGAAACCTGTGTGTGTATATATACATACACACACACACACACACATACACAAATACACAAAACATCATTTTCTAGATAGGAAATTCAATAATCAATTAGTTTTTTTTTTAAACAATGGGAGGGGTTTGCAAAAGCATATATTTCAGAGATTCCTTATGGCAGGGAATGTGCTTGCTGTTTATTATTTCTAGCTAATACTTCACTTCTAATTCTTGTTCATACGGTCTCTACTGACTTATCTCACACAGGAGTTTTTGCTTTACGTGGACTTTATCTTTCTTGGAGAGCTCATTTTCAGTGTCCTGTCAGTCATCATCCAACCAAGTGTGTGGGGTACTGGAGAAATCAAGAAAAAACATGCTCTATGTTCCTGCTGGGCTTTTCAATGGTATTACCAAACCAGCATCAGTTTTTATATTAATTTCTGGGCTTGTCACTTACCTTAACATGTGAATAATTTACATTTGTTGTTTGTATCCTTGCGAGGAGGAGTCTTGAGATTTGTATTTTTCATGAAAGAATTCTTTTTCTGTTTTCTAATCAAAGTCACAGCACGAGACAAGCTTCATTCTTTTCTCTAAGTCAGTAAGTAGAACATTTTGCTTTCTTTTATGAGACAACAAGCTTTCCAGAGTGACAGTTCCAACCTTAGGTTTTTGTAGCAAACACTCCAGTTCCCCCACAGATTCCTTTTACCCCACCAGGCTGCCCATCCCCCAGTTGCTGTAAGTATGAAACCATGGAGACTTACCACTGCCCCCTTTCCTTAACAAATTGCCTTTAGTTGAGGGGAGTCACCCGATCTGAGGTTACCTGACTACCATGCCCCAGGCCACAGCTAATGCTCCAGTGAAGTCAGACTATAAAAGCAAAAACCCTCGCCCCGCGGGATGGATTATTCTGTGATACACTCTATATTCCAGAGTCTTCTCTATGGGTTGTGGTAAGGCTTTTCCTTTGCCTCCTTGCTTTCATTTGCTCTTACAGGCTTTTCTGAAGAGCATTCTTGAATAAATCATCTGCACCTGAATTCCTGTCTCCAGCTCTGTCCAGAAACCTAGAACATAGGCCCATTTCCAAGAAAAATCCCCACTCTTCTCTCTCTATCCAAAGCTGCTCAGGCATTTCCGCAAAATGGAATCGTCCTTTCTTTCAAGATCAAGTTTGAATTTAACTTTGTTTTTGTTGTTACATTTTAATCTAGGGGTCCTCTTTGTACTGGGCAGGGTAGTTCTTGTTAACTCATAGTTGTTTCTAGGAGTTGTCACTAGTTGTTTTCAAACAACAACAACAACAAAGTTCTTTTAAATTTATTTTGTTTTATTTACTTGAGAGAGACTACAAACAGGGTGAGGGGTTGTTTTCAAACTACAAAAAAAAAAAAAGTTTCTTTTTCCCTTTTTTTTTTTTGAAAGATTTTATTTATTTACTTGAGATAGACCACAAGCAGGGTTGGAGTAGAGGGAGAGGGAGAAGCTGACTCCCTGCTGAGCAGGAGGCCTGATGCAGGTGCTCAATCCCAGGACCCTGGGATCGTGCCTGAACCAAAGGCAGACATTTAACCAACTGAGTCACCCAGGCACCCCAAAAAGGGTTCTTCTATATTTAATTTTATTCTTCGTTCCTCTGGATGTAGTTATACTTGTCCTATATATTTCCATTCATCTGTAAATTAGAATTAAAAATATTCACTTTCTGTATTAGCTTTCCGGCACTTTAGTATGAATCCGAGTTTGGAGAGGGGTTCTTTGACCCTGTATAGCACTTCTGACTGAGACAAGGGGACAGAGAAAGAGGCATAATTACCTTTATATTGGGAGTGGAAATTAGCACAGTTGTTTTGGAAAGCAATTTGGCAGTGTGTAGCATGGATATTAGAACTATTCACGCAATTTGATGCAATTGTACTTCTTTCCTAGGGACAACTTTTAAGGAAAAAAAAATAGAAGGAGAAGGAAGCATAAAATGGCAATGACATTTAGTGTTACTATGGAGAGTAATTGAAAACAACCTAAATGCAGCCCAACAAATGAGGGTAAAACAAACAGAAAAATGCATCACGAAAATGAACCCAACAGGGTTCTTTAAGTAATTTATCAGATTTAAACAAGTGTCTGAGCTAGGCAGTCTCTGCTCTATGTTCAGACACAGAAACAGCTAAGCTTTTCTGTAATCAATCTGATAAAAACAAATTGAACAAGTAACATCATGGTTGAAGAGGCCAGAGCCACTTGAGCAATGGCTTTGGATTGATCAGTGCTATAAAAGCTTCCTCAGAATCGAAAATTCGGGGTTGAAAAATGCACGAATAAAAGGAAAGTCATCATAACAAGTCATCGCCATTTATCGTACAGAATTAAATAATAAATGTGTTCTGGGAGATAAAACATAGCTGGAGATGAATCCTAAGATCTGTTTTCACTCTTAGATTAGGCCATAGGTGTTATTTTAGCTGACAGAAAGGAAAGTCCGGTTACCTACATTTTTGCCAGAAACTTGATATCTTTCTTCCTGTTTTTCCCATCTTTGGAATTTTTTTCTTCTATTCTCTACATATTCAACATTTTGTTTACCGTTTGGGAATGAACTCAAAGGTAACTTGTCTTATTTTCATGCCATTTGGCGTGTATGACAATCTACATTTCTAAGTCGTGAATAAATACACCTCTTTTTCCCACAGCAGGATTCAAGCCAGTGACGTGCTTCATCTTTATAAATGTCTAGTAAACGGCAGTAGATAAATAAGAGCTGAGTTAATGTAAATCGAATTAAATGTAACATAATTGAATTTTATCCACTCAAATTTTATCACCCGAATTTCAGTCATCATCATAGAATATATTCTGATGTGATCTGGTGGGGTTCGGAGCCGAGAGCCAAGAAAAAATTCTTGACATGTCTTTGGTGCTAAAAGGTGGTTTTTGTTTTTTTTTTTTTAATTAATTTCTTTTCAGCGTAACAGAATTCATTGTTTATGCACCACACCCAGTGCTCCATGCCATGTGTCCTCCGTAATACCCACCACCTGGCTCCCCCAACCTCCTATCCCCCGCCCCTTCAAACCTTCAGATTGTTTTTCAGAGTCCATAGTCTCTTATGGTTCATCTCTCCTTCCAATTTCCCTCCACTCCCTTCTCCTCTCCATCTCCCTATGTCCTCAACATGGATGGGACTGGAAGAGATTATGCGGAGTGAAATAAGTCAAGCAGAGAGAGTCGATTATCATATGGTTTCACTTATTTGTGGAGCATAACAAAAGGTGGTTTTATTAAAACATGGGGAGGAACCCTGGGCAGAAAGAATTGCTGACCGAGGACAATGAGGAGCAACTGAGTATATACTATGGAGTTGGGTGAGGTAAAGACCAGGGGAAATTTTCAAAAGGATTTTCATATGCTAAAGAAGACTACAGGATCTTGGAGGCCTGGCTGTTGTCAAGCCAAGGTGTTTTTCCCTCTAGCAAAGCATTAACCTTAAGACAGCTGGGAGCTTCCTGGGGGAATGTTACACTCTCCCTTCCTCAGGTACTTGTGAGTGCACTGCAGGTTATAAGGACATCTAATTTTATCTACATTTCCTTCCGCCTTTGTTCCTCACCTTGTGTTCCTTCTTTGCAAGAAGTCTGATTGGCAGATGTATGAGAGAACCAAATTGTTGGGGAACAGGATTTCAACACTCTTTTAAAATCTCAAGAATTGACATAATCTAGTGCTTTCTTCTTTTGGACATTGCTCATCCTTTCTTGCAAATAAGGGTTATGGAAAGGTGGACCAGACTTCTCACATGTTGAGAGCTGAAATAAGTTGGTGCTAGAGAGTATCCTGGCCATGTAAGACTCGGTCACATTATTATTTTTTTTTTTAGTCTAGATGACTTATATGTCTTTTAAGAGTTTTTCTGTCCACCCATTTACAGTAACAGGCTTCAGCTGGTTTTCTTCCACTATCAGCCTATGAAAACTGCTATAATATCAATAATTGCTATATCAGGATTTGGTACTTACTACAGGCCTGCTTTTCTTCCCTAGAACATTTGTATGTAATCATTAATCTAACACTCCCAAAACTGAATAGGTAATTGTCTTTTGCATATTGTAAAATTTATCTCCTATTTTGATGCATTCTAAAAAAACCACATAAGATGAATTTTAAAGAGAAAATTCTATTATTGAGAAACAGCTCATTTATAAATAAAGCTATCAATGAGAGAGAGTGCTTCAATTGTTTAAACTGCTTCTAGTTCTGTAGAAGAGTGAAACTGACTATACTGCCAATCAGATATAAATGCAATATTGCCTACCAACTGATATAATAAAGTGAATTTTTTTCAATTTTATTTATTTATTTGGTAATTCCATCTATATTTTTTACAGTGTGGCGCTTAGTTTAAAATACTATTTTAAGGGGCACCTGGGTGGCTAAGTGGGTTAAAGCCTCTACCTTTGGCTCGGGTCATGATCCCGGGGTCCTGGGATCGAGGCCCACATCGGGCTCTCTGCTCAGCAGGAAGCCTGCTTCCTCCTTTCTCTCTGCCTGCCTCTCTGTCTACTTGTGATCTCTGTCTGTCAAATAAATAAATAAAAATAAAAAAATACTATTTTAAAAATGTAATATTGCATCTTATGTGGATTCCCTATACCAGCAATAAGTTGCTTTATAAAATATACCACATATCCATATATGAATAAATGTTAATAAATAACTTTAGATATATAACTGGGAAGCATTTTTGTATGTATTATTTGCATATATACTACACACATACAAATATTGGAAAAGACATGCATGCCATCTAAAACATTTAAAATTATTAAACAAAAAAGAGAATTTCAATGTGTATATAATATATACTCCCACATCCACTGAGAAAAGATTGGTATTGGTGGATGTGGTAAGAAGTGGTTGAATTTGGAATATCCAGTACATAAGACTGACAAGACTTTCAATGAATGTGAGTTATATATGGAAAGAAAGGGTAATTACTAGCTGTTAAATAACTTAGGGGTTTACTCTCATGGACGTGCTGAATATTTGTAGGATTTAAGTTTTAGAGTTGCTCCATGCACAGATAGAGTGCTAACCAAATACTCTGTGAGCTACCTTGTAGATGACAGGTGTCCATCAGCCTGGGTCCTAGAATGACGATGGGAAGCAGAGCTCCCTCTCATTCACATGGACCACGAATAAAAACAAACAGGGGCACCTGGGTGGCTCAGCGGGTTAAAGCCTCTGCCTTCAGCTCGGGTCATGATCCCGGGGTGCTGGGATCGAGCCCCGCGTCGGGCTCTCTGCTTAGCTGGGAGCCTGCTTCCTCCTCTCTGTCTGCCTCTCTGCCTACTTGTAATCTCTATCTGTCAAATAAATAAATCTTTAAAAAAAAAAAAAGAAAACAAAGAAACAAAAAAACACAACTTTGTAGTATTATCCCAAGGATACTGTATTTGACATATAATGTAATGTTGTACTGTTTTGGAGTAATCTGATATTATTCTAAGAAAATAAACAGAAGCTCTTTGAACAGGGATGAAAGATATTAAAACTTCCCAATATCCTGAACACCACATTGAGCTTTGAATACTTTTTTTTTTTTCATTTTTCTAAGACTTTTGGAGGAGGAGAGCAGAACTTGCAGCTGGGAATATATTACCAAGAGTGGGTGTGAACAGACAAACATCCACAACTGAGAGAAACGAAGTAAATGTTAAGAGAGTGAAATATATGGAGTGATTAAGGCATTTGAGGGGCCTGAAAGGCATACCATTGTGGACTTGGCATTTGGCAGAGGGCATTTCATTTGAAGCCAGGCATAGACTTTTATAGTAGCATAGTAGTTCGTAATTCTGAAGCCTGAGTATGATAGAAGAAAACAGGGCTCCCTGTCCCAAAGCTATCACATCCTAATCCCTAGAACCTGAGTGTATGTTATATTACATGGCAAAGAGGAATTAAGATTGCAAATGGAATTAGGTGACTGATCAGCTGACTTTTAGATGAGGAGAGGAGGCTGGATTACTTAGGTGAGCCCACTGAAAGTAATCACAAGCATCCCTATAAATTGAAGAAGGAGGCAGAAGTCAGGGAGGCAGTCGTCAGTTTTGAGATCGATGGGCTTCCCCGCACCAAGGAGGGTAAGGAGCCTCTGGAAGCCAGGCAAGGTAAGGAGGGGGGGTTCTCCCCTTGAACCTCTGGAGAGAACGCGGCCCAGCAACGCCTTGATTCTAGCCCAGAGTGACCTACTTCCGACTTCTGACCTCCAGAACTGTAAGCAAATAAATTTCATTTGTTATACGCCACTAACTTACTAATTTCCTACTGTTGCTGTAACAGATTCGTAATTCACGAAGTCTTCTAAGCCAGCTTTGTGCAACCATTGAACTTTGCAGGTGGCTAAAGCTAACAGGGTTTCCGTGTTGCCGGAGGGGCTGCTTGTGGCCTCCTTAAACCAGAGGTTGCAAGAAGGCCTGGGCTGGGCTAGAAGGGCATCCTAAGGGATTAGGACGCTCTGATGGCTGAGTCACAGATCTGGGGTGGGATGAAGACCTTAAAAGTATCTCTATTACTCGCCAAACATGGGAGTTTTTCAGGGAGAGCGGAGACTCTCAACTCAGGACCTGTCAGCCTAGGCAAAACCGTAGGTATGTCCGAAGGACAGGAAGCAAGGTCAGCTTTTACTGATTCTGAGAGGAAACTTGGGAGGGTGGTTTTGAACAGTTCTTTGGACAATAAGAATTCAAGGTTGTGGTGGTTTCTCACTGGCTGCCATCTGTCACTAGTGTGTTGTTGGGACTGGACAAGATCGTCCTTTCCGTCCCTCCCACCCTGTAAAAGTAAGATAAACTTCTGTGTGGGCAGTGGCCTCCTTTGTCAAGGTAAGAATTGTCTTCCTTCTTCTGGCTCGCTGTGCAAGTCGCCACCAGTTATATGTGTATGAGCTTCCTTTTCATAGTTTCTGGACTTGATTAAAGATGAGGCTTTTTTGTTTTGTTTTTGTTTTTGTTTTTTGGGGTTTTCCCCAGGAGGGGGTTGGCGGGGGGGGGGGGGGCGGAATGTGGAGAAGATTAAGAAACAGTCATTCCCCCACCTCCAGAGCTTCTGACTTCGGTGGCTGCAGTGGGACAACATGGACACACTTAAGAACTCCAGGTGACACTCACGTGCAGGCTAAGTTGAAAACCACTGGCTTGGTGCCCGGAATAGTCTGTTGGCCATTTAGGAAAAACGAATAGAAAAGGGCTAGCAATGGCTGGATAGCCAAGGTGGTGTCAGATACACGATGTTAGGGAGGTTCCTGAGGCATAAACTACTAGTTTGAGGCCCGAAGAGAAGCACTAGCTCCACTGACACTCCAATCCTGAGTCCGAGGAAAGAGGTTCGTAATAAACCTTGGATTTACTTGGCTGGATATGGAGTCTAAGAGTGGAAAAATGCAATACTGTGAGTTTCAATGGGATGCAGGTTTTACAAGTGGGTGGATGGGCATTTTCTGTTTGGACAAATATGCCTGAAAATGTGTGCAATTCAAAAGCGGAGGAGCGAGTCAGACCTAAGTACCAGCAGTTTCGTTTTGGGAATCTGTATTTTCCAGGAGAAATCAATGTCCAAACCCACTAAGAACACCACTAAGGGCAGGTTTTAGAAGACCAAGCCTGTGGCTTTCAGACATGTGTGCATATCTGAATCACCTGGGAAAGTCTTAAATACTCATGGCCAGGCACTAAACCAATCCAACTAAAAATGGCTGGCGTTAGTCTTTAAGGGCCACAAGTAACTTTTTCAGGTGATTGCAGTGCACAACTTGGGAGGAGAAATCCTGGCCTGGACTGTCCTAGCAACACGTGGTGGCTGGAGGCCCTGCAGCCCAGAGCTAGTAGAGCTGAACCCCAAGATCTCGTGAAGGCTGTTTTTACCACACAAAGGAGTCCTTGAGGACCTGAAGCAAAACCTTTAAACAGCAACAAAAAAGGTTCTTCTGGTTATAATGGGTTGAGAAAGTAGTAGAACATCCTAGTCCTGAAGAGTAAGGTTTCTCCTCTGCCAGTTTATAAACTTTGCAAGAAGGAAACTTTCCTCAGTGCTATTCACCCCAAATTCTGTGCCCCTGGAACACAATGAGAAATGCCAGATTACCGTGGTGCAAAGACTCTTCTGGGTGAGCTCACTCGCATGCAGGCCTAGACTGACTGTGTTCCAATGAGGTTCAAAACAGGAGGCCTTTTCCTACTCTGTGCTTGGATGGGGTGGTGTGCTGGGTATTAAGGAAACCTACTTCAGCCTGAGATAGCACCATTAGAAGCTTGGTATTTCTTTAAATTAGATAAACATGGAACCGGTATGGTAATTCCCATGCAGCATTTGGACTCTCTAAAATGAGGCTCTATGGTGTTAATATGGCTTCCTGATATGAAAGTAGTTCTTTTACTGCAAAAGATCATCTCCACTGTGGTTTAAAATAGTTTCAATCTGCTCTAAGCCATAAGCACATCTCCAGCTGAAACTTCTAGAGAATGAAATGGGAGACTTTTTTGGAATCCTAATACACAAGGATAGAGGAAGTGATGTATTCCAATGTTTAAGAATTACTTTCGAGGGCACTTAATGTTTGAACTTTCTTCTTGGGAATATGATCTTGTAATGTTCTTTAGAACATGTCTGTTTTCCTTCAACATGTCTTGGAGGGCCTTCATACATTTAGGCATCTTATTGGAATATTTTGATGTCCCTTAACCTTCTATAAACTGATTTTTATTAGATTGAACATTGTCACAATCTAATTTGTTGTTAAGACAACATCTTGACAGCCAGCCAAGAAGTTGGTTATGTAGTCCCTTTGGGTAGATCGAGTTAATATATTCTCATCCATAATGCTTCTGAGGAGAAAAATCTAAGCTACTTGCCAGTCATTTTCCTGAGAGCAACGTGTGGTATTTCCTGATGTGAAGAGGCATGTCCAATTTCACAACCACCTTAAACTGGATAGCTGAGTCTAACTCTGAGGTTCATCATTCTTGCACAGGTAGGACTATACCCTTTCTTCTAACTTCAGGAATACGGACAGTATCTTTCCACCTCTATGTACTACTCTTGCATTATTCCTTGCAAACATGGAAGAAGTTATGATTTAACCTCCCGTAAAAATTTAACATGCTTTCCTGAATGGTTAGAGAAGCAATGACTTACCAATCACTATAAATCTCTCTGTATAAGGGCACCTGGGTGGCTCAGTGGGTTAAAGCTTCTGCCTTCAGCTCAGGTCATGATCCCAGGGTCCTGGGATCGAGCCCCACATCGGGCTCTCTGCTCAGCAGGGAGCCTGCTTCCCTGCTCTCTCTGCCCCCGTCTCTGCCTACTTGTGATCTCTATCAAATAAATCTTAAAAAGAAAAAAATCTGTTACCATGATTTTTCTGGATGATTCTATTAGCCTCAATGAGAATAGCATTATTTATGTTAAGTAGAACTTGTTGCAGTTTTTCCATATAGAGAAATGCAAGCAAACTGAGTTGTGACTGCATAGGTGACTAGAGAGAACTTATTCTATAATAAACTTCTTCAAAAATACAAGTCAAAAGCGCAAAAGTAGTTGAATGTAATTGTGACAAATTACTCAAACCCTTATAGCTTTAAGGGATAGCTGGTAATCTACAAGGAGAATTCTAAATATATTTTCTTTGTGAAGTGTTTGAAAATCTATTGCTTTTTTTTTTTTTTTTTTTTTTTAAGATTTAATTTGGCAGACATCGAGAGAGGCAACACAAGCAGGGGGAGTGGGAGAGTGAGAAGCAGGTTTCCCGCTGATCAGGGAGCCCAATGTGGGGCTTGATCACAGGACCCTGGGATCAAGACCTGAGCCAAAGGCTGATGTTTAATGACTGAGCCATCCAGGCGCACCTAGGAGCTCTTCTAGAAAATGTGTAACCTTCAAAGTACTTTGAAGGTTGATGTTTCTGCATTCATTGTCTTCATGTAATTTGTTGACTCTTAAAACATTCATACTAGGGGCGCCTGGGTGGCTCAGTGGGTTAAGCCGCTGCCTTCGGCTCAGGTCATGATCTCGGGGTCCTGGGATCGAGTCCCACATCGGGCTCTCTGCTCAGCAGGGAGCCTGCTTCCCTCTCTCTCTCTCTGCCTGCCTCTCTGTCTACTTGTGATCTCTCTCTGTCAAATAAATAAATAAAATCTTTAAAAAAACAACAACAAACATTCATACTAGTTCTAAAAGATTTGAGAATATAAAATATTTGCCCAGATCCTCAATAAAAATCAAGCTCAAAATAACCTTCAAATAGGGGTAAACTGCCACTGAGGTTTTACACAGAGGTTGTAGTACAGTATCTGTTCTAATCTTAAGTGTTCTAAAGTGTGCCTCAGTTTTTGCAAATCTGAGTTGAGTCTGCCCCTTATAACACCTGGAGCATCAATTGTTGTAACAGATTGTTTGTAACAGCTGGGCAGCGTGGCTCTGATACCTGATAAAACGGTACAAGATCACAACTTTTCAGTCTTGTTTCAGTATCTAACTTCATGAAATTGGCACATCATGTAACACTTATTCTTGGCTGTAACAATTCTTGAAATACTGGGAAAGAACTCTTAAAAACACCTTTTTACAACTGACAATACTCACTGAAAGAGACCAAGATCTCTTAAAGACCAAAAGATGGTTCTTAAATTACTAGTGGCTAAAACAATGTAAAGAGGCATTTTTCATACTATTTTTTGTATTTCATACTATTTTTCATACTATTCATACTATTTTTTTCACACTATTGAGATATGGGTTGAAATTTAGAACTAATTCTGGGTCTTCGTGCTTCTGAAATTCTGAAGTGCTTCAGTAAAAATAAGTAAAAATGTTTAGAAACTTTGAGTCCTTGTTTTACCTGAATATTCTAGGCATGACTTTATTAGTGAGTTTAAAAGGATGTGAACTAGAGCACTCTTTATTTACTTTTTTTTTTTAAACACTCTGCTTTATCAGTGCTTTTTGGGTAATGCTTTTTCCACCCATAAAATCTGAAATTAAGAGGTAATGGGAAATAACTTCTGGACTTAAACACAGAAAAACTGTTGTAAAATTCTTGTCATCCTAAGGTATTTTCCCCCCACTAAAATCTGTGGAAAGTAGTAAAGGAATCAAATTAACCTTCATGCCAGGTCCATACAGTGACGTTCAACAGTCCTGTTGGTGCCAAGTCAAAGGCTGACTTAAGATATTAGTAGTTTTCAGAATGGAGTGCTGTGCCCACCTCTGTTGCCAAGAGAAACCTGGTTTCTATATCAAGTTTCTATGAGGAAATGAGCCACGAAAACTCACCATGTGTACCAATTTTCTTCCTTTTCAACTTCATTTTTCTTAATGTGGAAGGACAAGTGTCTGATGGACGATAGGTATTATAAATACCCATTCTCTGGCTTACTGGGTACCTCACAAAGTATATACATACAAGGAAATACAAAAACATGAATGTTTTTAATATCCACATGCTAAAACTAGTAAGTTAGAGGTTAATGGCTGATACTTGAATTCAAAACAAACTTCATAATAAAATTCTATGTAAAGGGAATCCTGCTGAAGTGTTATAACTACGTACACTTTGTATGCTATCCAGTAAAAAGTTTCATTTTGTGAGTTTTCAGACTCATCAGGATACTCTGGGGTGTCTCCTAGTGCTTCCATGCCTGGTGATAACAAATGGGCAGTTGTAGGAATCATGAACTGGTAAGATCAAAGGCCAAGACCACCCCAACATAGAAAGTTACCTAGACTGGCAGAAATGATAGTAATGGCTAATTTTTAAAATGTGTTGAAAAGAAGGAAAAATACAAATTAATATCCTTCAGTCAGTTGAAGTATTGACTGTAACTTACAACTTGGCTTGCATTTAGTCGTTCAAAGTCCACCTTACTATCAAAGACTCCATGATCACAAAGTGAACACAAGTGAATCTGCTTAAGATGACTGTAGTAAAGTCCCAGTGGCACCCCCATTTCTATTCCCTCAACCCCAACTGATCTCAGCAAATCTTAAACCATTTCTTTCAAGCTCTGACCTTCCCACCATCTCCTACACTAACCATCTTTTTTTGTGGCTTAGGACTTTTGCCAAAGCATGAAATGCAGGATGGATCCATGCACAAATGCAGCCTAAATATTGCTGGCAATCTAATGTTCCCAGAGTTGAAAGACAAGAACTGACAGGCACCCACCTGGCTGTTCTACACACAGATTTCTGGGAGCCATTGTGTATACCTTTCAGGTGGCCTAGAGCAGAATTGGTCCCCATTTCCCACAGCAGTAGCTTTGAAACACTTTTTTGGCTTTATTCCTGATCTTTCCCTCCTCCTGAATCTCTTACCAAGTATACTACATAAACCCACTTCTTAGGCTCGATTTCTTGGGAAACCCAAACTAAGTCAACCACTATTACTAATTTTAGGTGATTACAGTGATCTTAATTCTAATATGATAAGGGTATAAAGTAAGGTTATAGTCCTAACTGTTCTTAGGTATGACAACTAAATGAAATACAGATTATCAAAGCACAGCAAAATGACTTTATCCTGGAATGGTCTCAGTAATAAATACTTTAAAAAATGGGTCTTCAGCATTTTTAAATGATCCTCATCCCCGCACAGAAAACTCAATAGATTGAACATAAACATCTTCAAACCAGCTAGTGCAGGAAGACTGCCCGATTAACTCATCATAGTTTTTATACACAGCTAGTATTCGAAAATATAACTTAAAATACCACTCATTCCTATAGTAAAGTTAATCAAGGAAGAAAGACACCATGTTTATTGAAGATTTAAAACTCTTATAAGCACTTAAAAGAATGTCACTAATGCACAGCATTAAGATGTGAATTTTGTCTGTTTATAAATTCTATCCAATACTGTGCTAAACTTCAAGTATTTTAAATCCTCCTCAAACTGAACATAAAATTTAAAAATGGAAATAACCAGAGTAGAAGGCACTTGTCTTGCCAGATGTGGCATGATGAATACTTACGCAATAAATGTTACATAAACACAGGAAGGAACAGAGCAACTAGAAAGAGCCTAGAAGAGAAGTCTATGTATGGGAATTAATAGGATAGGGATGGTATTAATCTGTATAGGGCAAGGACGGACTAGTGGATGGAGAAAAATGGCTCCCTCTATGGGGAGGAAGTCTTCTTTCTAATGGACAAATGAAAAAAATTCCTGTGAATTCATGACCTAAAGTAGAAACCTAGGGTGCCTGTGTGGCTTGGTTAAGCACCCGGCTTTTGCTTTTAGGTTGTGGGATCGGGTCCCAGTGATAGGTGGTTATCAACATCTGCAAGAAGGGTAGGCAATTTGTTAGCTTGACTTTTGATCCCTGTTGTCAGTCTGTAACATCTGTTTAATCAGTTAGATACTGAGCCAGCTGATGAAATCAAAGAATAAATCTTGATTGACAAGATATCCAGAAAAAATAGGAATTCAAGCCTCTCCAACTAGACCTTAATTTAACTATTGTTTAATTAATTGTTGGCATGGTACTAAGTAGAGAAAACTGGGTTCTTTCTATCTTTGTAGCTTTTAGAGATCTGTCAATATCTGAGCTTTCATGGGGGAAATATATTTATACTGGGAAAAGCTATTTTTATGGTCAATTTCCGCCTGTATGAAAGTCCAGAACTGTTATTTTCTTTACCTTATCTCTCTGCATTGAAAGGCAGAACTCCACTTGATAAGCAGTAACTAACCCACTAAGGTGGTTAGAGATCCGCTCTAATGAGGCCAGGGTCAGGCAACAATGTTGCATACATGCCAATTAGCTTTATGCATAGAAATATATTATCCCATGACTATCCACTGAGTTTCTACCTAGGCCAAAACTTATGAGATGGAGTTAATTAGGAGGCAGTAAGTCAGCAGAAACCTTCCACCATTAGCTGAAGCAGGGAAGAGGGAAAAATTTCAAGTTCATGTCATCTTGTATATTGGCCAATTTTCTTAAGTAAAAGAAACCCTTGAAGAGGTCGGGTGGCTTGCTTCTATGCTGGATAGGTGTAAATTGGAAAATGAAGGGCTACCATGCTTTAGAAAAAACAATGTAATTGTTTATTTCTCCTAATCATAGAATCTTAGCACTACTTCAGTAAATGTATTTATGTAATATGTTTATAGTATGAATCTCAAATTTCCAAAGGATATATGAGAAATTTTTCCCCCTTACTGCCCACACAGTTCCCTCTGTGTGTAAGTTCAAAAGCTGGATTAGGTTCTTGATCATTCTTCTAGAGAAACTTGTCCTATAAAAAGGTGGGATTTCTCCATAGCAAATTAGTCTTCAAAATACTCATACGATGGTGTCAGAAAACTAACTTCCCCAAATCCTTGTCAAAATAATCTTTGTAAAGCTTATCACGTGTAATAAAGTACTGAATCAAAATCAGTGTTGCTGAGGAATCCCTAGTTCTTCAATCCTCAAATACTAATTTAACACCTATTATACATCAAATACTAGGAATACTGAACGTATATTTGCTTTGCATTTCTCAGTAATCTATGTACTATATAGATTGGTTTAATGACTTTGCCTAATGATAAGACCTCATGTTGGTGAAGTCCTATGTTACATGGTCACTTGAGTGGTCTATAAAATCTCTCCCAGTTATTTTAATTGTTGATCTGTTTGAATGCCTTTTTCATTGATATACTTCAAATATGGAAGAAAACTTGATACCTGAAAATATAAACAATATTACTCCAAATACTTGATTAGCACAAAATAAAGCTAGTTTATCATTTCCATTGTACCCAGATGCTTTTACTAGTTATCTTGTTCTCTAATTATCCTCACAAAAATACCTTAATACTATCCATCAAGACTTGCAGGAATTAATCTAAGAGGACATGCTAGGCCATGAAATACAGTTGTACAGGCTGTACATTGAACAAAGATGCCCTGCTAAGAGGACATTTAGAACCCAAGCTTATCTCCCCTCTACTTTTCATTCTTGTACCTGGCTGTACAGCTAGGTACCTTTTGGAGGTAGAAGCCTCATTTTCTGAAATGAACAATAGTCCTCAATGTCCTCCACCCAGAGGAGTGTGGTTGTGAATCTAAAAGTGGGGTAATGTAATTTTGCAGTTCTCTTCAAAAGGTAAAGTCTGTTTCTCTAAACTTGAAGCTTGACTGTCCTTGTGTATTGCTTCAACCAATTTAGAATACAGCAGAAGTGACTTTGTGAATCGTAAAAGCAGGCTTTAAGAGACTTTGCAGCTTTTCACTTTGGTGTCTTGAATCACTTTGGTATCTTTAAGATCACTATGGAAAGAAACTGGTCTAGGCTCTGGGAGAATTAAAGACTTACATGAAGATGTGAAGTGAGGTGCCCTAAGCAAGATCCAACACTTATTAGTAGGCAGGTGTGAGAGACCCTCTGATCTGCAGTTAGATGTAGTCTCAAAGGAGGGCTACGTAAACCAGATGAGGACTTCCCAGCCAACCCACGGAATCAGGGTGGGGGTAGGTTGGTAATTGCTTAAAGCCCTAAGCTTTTGGGTAGTTTAACAGTAGTAGTAGATCTAAGTGTCTTAATCCTTTCATCAGGTCCAATACCCAAGGACACAGAGACCCAGGCCTTTTTCCCATTCCCATTAAGGCTCCATATATGCTAACACTGATGGTGTAATTCAAGACCATATCCAAGATGTTAAGATCTATTCAGATAATATGAAGTCCAGCTAAGAGCATCAGAGGGAATAGTTCATGCGCGACTGATGCCTGTAGATTTCTTAGAGAGGGATAATGGTCTTAACTCTGATTCAATTGACCTTAATCATTTTCTTGCCAAATAAGAGGAAATTGTAAAAGTAGTCATTATAAGGAATAGTTTTGGGGAATGCAGATTAATGGCATTGAGTAACAGAAATGCTAAAATTTATATCCAACACTTCATCTTGGACCCAGACAAAACACTTTTAGGACTTGGTGATTTGTCTTCTGCCCAAAGTTGTCTTGATTTGGGGAAAGGAGTATTGTTCTGTATAATGGAATGAGCCTACAGTGAAAATCAGCTCTTTGGGTGGTCAAGAAAATGCTACAAAATTTCAGAATGTTAGTAGAATGACAGGAATGTAGAATGACGGGAATGTCATTCAAAGAGAAAACTCAAATAAACTTAATATGGTAATTAGAGCAGTAACTTTACTATCAAACTTAGAGCATGTGTGTGAAAGTGTAACAATTTTACTATTGCTTTGGCTTTAATACTATAAAACATTTATTCTTACCTTTTATCTGCCTATAAAACTATAAATGCAAAATTAAAACAGCTTCTAGATATGTATGTGATAGTTGCATGATTTGGTATTTTGATATCTGTATAAATGTCTATAACTGTAAACAGTATGGCTTTTAAATGTATTTTAAATACTTTAATATTTTCACTGAAGTTGACCTATAGTATGTTTCAGGAATATGATTCAACAGTTCTATAAATTACTCAATGCCCACCGTGGCATGTGTAGTCAGCATGAGCCAGTGACCATATAATGTTACAATATTGACCATATTTCCTATGCTGTACTTGTCATGTCTGTGACTTATAACTCAAAGTTTAGATCTTTTAATCTACTTCACCTATTTCTCCCATCACCTCATCTATGCCCCACCCTTTCCCTAGCAACCACCAGTTCCTTTTAGTTTTGTTTCAGATTTCACATATAAGTGAAATCCTATGGTATTGGTCTTTGACATTTTTCACTTAGCATAATATCCTCTAGTTCCATTCATGTTGTTACAAATAGCAAGATCTCATTCTTAAGACTAATATACCATTGTATGTATTTCACATCTTTATTCATTTATGCATGGATACTTGGGTTGCTTCCATCATTTGACTATTATAAATAATACTGCAGTGAGCATAGAGGTGCATACATCTTTTCAACTTGATATTTTTGTTTTCTTTGGGTAAATACACTAGTGGAATGACGAGGTCATATGGTATTTCTATTAACTTTTTTGAAGAAAATCCATATTTTCTAGTGGTTGCATCAATTTACACTCTCACCAGCAGTACATGAGGGTTCCTCTTTTTCTCTACGTCCTTGACAACACCAGTTCTTGTCTTTCTGATGCTTCATACTTTTTTTTTTAAAGATTTTATTTATTTATTTGACAGAGAGAGATCACAAGTAGATAGAGAGGCAGGCAGAGAGAGAGAGAGGGAAGCAGGCTCCCCGCTGAGCAGAGAGCCCGATGCGGGACTCGATCCCAGGACCCTGAGATCATGACCTGAGCCGAAGGCAGCGGCTTAACCCACTGAGCCACCCAGGCGCCCCTGCTTCATACTTTTTAATACCATTCTGATTGAGGGGTGACATACCTCATAGTGGTTTTGATTTGCAACTGGGAAGCATTAGTGATTGGGGAAGCATCGTTTCCTGTGCCTAGCAGCCATCTCTGTATCTTTAGAAAAATGTCTATTCGGGTCCTCTACCCATTTTTTAATCAGACTTTTTTTTGGCATTGAGTTTTATAGATTCTTTAATAAGGGCTTAAATATGTAATCTATATAAATAAATCATGTACAAATATCTTCTTTCAGAAAGTTGCCTTTTCATTTGGTTTCCCTTGCTGTGTCAAAGCTTTTCATTTTGGTGTAGTCACTATTTTTGCTCTTGTTTCCCTTGCCTGTGGAGAATTCTAGAAAAATGTTGCTAAGGCCTAGGTCTAAGATTACTGCCTGTGTATCTTTTGTTTTGTTGGGTTTTTTTGTTTGTTTTGTTTTTGTCTTATGGTTTCAGGTCTCACATTTAGATCCCTAATACATCTTGAGTTTATTTTTGTGTATGGTGTGAGAAAGTGATCATCCCATTCTTTTGTAGGTAGCCATCCAGTTTTCCTAACACCGTTTAAGAGACTCTTTTCCTCATTGTAGGTTCTTGCCTCCTTTTTCATAGAATAATTGACCATTTATTTGTGGGGTTACTTTTGGAGAAAGAATACTAAAGAAAGGAAGTATTGATAAAATATAAATAAACAGATATTTAAAAGGAGGCAAAATTTTATTTTACAGAATCATTTTGTAAACTTGAATAACAAATTTAGAAAGCCTCAATTTGTTAAAATGATGTCTTACAGAATCTTTATAATTTTCACACCAAAACTAATTGGGAATGCTGAACTATTTATTTTGGTTAGCAGCACATAAATGTGAAATGAAAGGCTCCTGATCCATTTAGTTTCCTTTTCCAGATAAGCTTATTGCATAAAATTAAAGACCTGTAACAAAGCTTCCCAGAAGCCCAAAATGGTGACATTATTATCCACATAACAATATCTATTCCCATTTTTAGGGGGAAAAGAATATATGGCTATTAATAATACTGAGTTGTCAAAATTAAGGGCCCTTACCTAATTTGGACATGAATTTTTTATATTAACTGACTTAAAACAATGCTCAGAATTACAAATCAAAAAATTTAAAACCTTCTCATTAAGTGCATAACTGGCCAATGCTCTTGATAAGAGGGTCTCTGTGTTAGGTTTAGAATTAGATGTATACTTAATATACTCAAGGAGTGTAGGTCAGAACCATCAGAACATAGACTGTACCTGGTCCTTTTTTTTTTTTTTTCTTCTTTAAGACCCTTATTTGGTGTCACAAAGACGATTACATTTAGCAATCAGTACTATGGGTGTTTAAAACACGCACACGCACACACTAAAACTGTTTTGTTTTGGAATGTTCTACATTTTTCACAGAACAGAAACTAAAAACCTGTTAGAAAATTAGTAGCAAATGCAGTCCTCCATTTTTTTTTTTTCCCCCAGGCACACATTATCTAAAACATGGTGTCTTTGTAACAATTGGGCCCTGCCACCACTGTGCTTGGCTGAGGTCACACATCTTTCGTAACCTGCCTTTCTGGCTCTCCTCTCCCACTCAGCTGTGTTTCCTGGCAGTAATGAAAACCTTCTGCTACTGCCATCTCTACAATTGCTGCTCTTGAAAGCACCATTGCACCTTGGTTTCCTGGTTTGGCAAAGAGTGGGCCCCCACCACTGTAGGAACCAGAGCATCTGCCTCCAATTTCCTCCTTTCATGGGTCCAATATTAGAAGATAGATTGATTGAAATTGCCAAAATCATTATAGCTTCTGCCACCTCCAAAACGGCTTCCACCATTACCAAATCAGTTATAGTCACCGGCGGCCACCACTGCCCACTGCTGCCCCCACCATAGCTGCTGTTTCCTCCATGACCAAAGTTGTCATTCCCACAAAAATCACCTCCATGATCACTACAGAAGTTTCCAGAATCACTTTGACCTCTTTGGATGAAGCACTACCCATCCTCTTAAGTAGGACTTTCCTTACTTTACAGTTGCAGCTATTTGCAGTGTGGTATTTCTGAAGGACAGTCTATGGAGGTATGGTCCTCAGATGTTAGGAAAGTAAAGCCTCTCTCCTTGCCACTGCCTTGGTCAGTCATGGCTTCAATCACTTCAATTTTCTCTTAGTGTTCAAAAAAATAATCTTAAATGATCTTCAATGTTGTCATTAATGCCACCAACACAAATCTTTTTCCCTGTGAAGTGGGTATTAGGTCTTGGAGAATCTTCAGTTGACACAGCTCTCTTTGGTTCCAGAACTCTTCTATCCATTGTGTGTGGCCTTGCATTCACGGCTGCATCCTCTTCCTCCACGTAGCGTATGTGACCTAGCCAAAGCCTCTGGGAAGCTTGGTGTTTGGTGCTATCATTAACACAGTCCATGAGCATTCCCCATTGCTCAATGGCTCCTCAGACTCTCACTGCTTGTTTCAAAGCACCAACTTTCCCCAGGTGCTCAGATTCCATAGGAGACTCAGATATGGCAGTTATGGGAGGGAGACTTTAATGATGCTTACTCATGGCATCTATGGGCAGAAGAGCTACCTGATCCTTTGATACAATAAACATGCCACTAACTAAACATGGCCGTGTGGTTTTGTTTTCTTGGTTATGGCATGCTTTAGCACACAGGAAGATATTATGATTTTTTTTTTAACGTGCTACAATTGAAAGATAACAGTTTGAGGTATACATGATTTGATATTTGTACATATTGCTATATGACCATAAGTCTAGTAAACATCCCTCACCACTCTTTATTTTCTTGTGATAATTTCCAGATTTACCTTTACTAACTTCTGTGATTATATAAGACAGTATTAACTGTAGTCACTGTGTTCTACATTACCTCCCTAGGACTAGGTTTATAACAAAGTTTGTACTTTTTTTTTTTTTCTACCTTCACCCCCAACCTCCAGCAACCACTAACCTGTTTTGTGTCTATGAGCTTTTTTTTTTTTTTCTTTTATTTCACATGTGGGATTCACATCCTATCTCTTACATCACTCTACCTATATCTCACATCACTCTATTTCTTAGAGCCCTTTATCATTCATGTATTCTCTTTAGGCTTTGCTTTGTAGTTACCATGAGGTTTATGTAAAACAGCTTGTATATAACAATGTATTTTAAGTTGATTACAACTTAAGTTTGAATGCATTATAAAGTTCTATAATTTTACTGACTTTTCTTCCCATATTTGATATTTTTGATGTCACAATTTACATCTATTTATCTTATGAATCCATTAACCAATTATTATAGTTATTTTTACCATTGTCTTTTAACTTTCATGCTATCTTTAGTGACTAACACACTGCATTTACATTAGATTATTCTAAATTTTACTATATCTTTCCCAGTAAGGATTATAATTTTTGTTCTAATTAGTGCTCTTTTCACTTCAACAAAATTCCTCTAACCCTTCTTATAAGGGTGGTCTAATGGTAAACTCCTTTAACTTGTCTCAAACAGTCTCCTTTCTGGAGGACAAGTTTGCTTGGAATTCTTGGTTGGCCATTTCTTTCAGCATTTTGAATGCATTGTGCCATTCTCTTCTGGGCCTAGCAGTTTCCCTGAAAAAATCCAATAAACTTGTGGGGCTTCTTCTGTATGGAACAAGTTTTCTTGCTGCTTTTAGGATTCCTTATCTTTACCTTTTGCCAGTTTAATGATAATGTGTCTTTGTGTGGGTCTCTTTGGATTCATCTCTTTGAGAACGTTTTGGCTTTCCTGGGTCTGGATGGCTGTTTCTCCAGACTAGGGAAGATCTCAGAAATTATTTCTTGAATTTTTCTGCCCTTGTCTTCTCCTTCTGGGACTTCTATAATATAAGTTGTGGTCTGCTTGATGTTGTCCCATAAATCCCTTAAGCTCTCTTCTCTTTACTTTGAGTTTCACTGCCCTGTGTTTGAATGTTCATTGATCCTTTTTCCCTCCTGCTGCACCTAGTTTGATTGAATATATTCACTTTGTTTATTCAATCTAGGACTCCTATTTGATACTTGTTAACTCTTCTCCACCTGAGCTTCATGATCATCTGTTATCCTCTGCTCTATCAGGTAAATCACTTCTCTCCATTTCATTAAGGTCTTTTTCTTTGGTTTTATCTCATTTTCACTTGGAATATATTCCTCTTCATTTTGCTGGACTGTTGGTTTCTATGTAAAACAGCCACATCTCCCAGTCTTGTTGTGGCTGTGTATAGTGGATGGATTTTATTGATCAACTCTGCCCTGACTCTGGTTGGCTCTCAAATCTTCTTCATTATCTAAGAAGTCTCCTTTAATTTTCATGTTTCCCAATAGGTGAAGGTGTGCCAGTACTCATCAGTGTTCCAAAGGGAAGGTGTGCCCATACTGGTTAGTGTGCCAAAGAGGAGGACCTCCACCTGAGCTCCAGACACTCAGGCTGTAGCTCTTAAAGTATGTGAATGTACTTCTTTCAGGGGAAGACAGGTTGATGGTGTGTGTTTGCTGCCTGTGCTTGAAATCCTGGTGTGACAGCCAGCTAAGAACTGTCTATTTACCACTGTCCCATTGAACCCATGAACACAAGCCCTGCTTTGGGCAGCAGGTATAGGGGCCAAAGTGCCTGCTCTATATGCATGCTCCTTTCTCAAAGAGCAACCTGTGGTAGGGCAGAGGGAGACTGTAAAGGTGGTACCTGTTAGTGTCTGATCCCTGGATAGTTTAGTCACTTTTGAGATCTACTTAATAAGAAGCCTGACCATCAGACCATAGCTCTAAAAGTTAAACTATTAAGTCTTTGTTATGGAAAGACTGAGAGTGCATTTCAGTCTGCTGTCCCTGCTGTGCCCTGGGGTGGGTAGCTAGTGAAGAACTATTCCTCCATTTGATGTAGTCCTTTGGGGCCCACAGATGTAAGAAGATTGGCCACCAGAGTTGGTGATCAAGCTCTGTCCATCAGGTAGCAGCTGCAAAGACTGGAGTATCGTGTGTACATTAGCTCTTTCTCAGAAAGATACTGGTGACCTAGAGCAAGGGCGAGGAAAACTGATAATAGTGTCTGCCCTCTGGGGTCTCTGGGGAGGATTAGAGTCCCCTAGAAGTGCTAAATTAGATGCCTGCCCCTCAGGTCAAGACTTTAGGATGAGCAATTAAGTGTCACAAAATGAGTAGGTGCTTTCTGTGGTTGCCTCTTCACAGGAGACTTCTAGAACATTTTTTTTCAGTTTGCTATAGCTTTGTGGGTCTCATGGATGCAAGCCCGATTTACTTTCAAAACTGGCTGTCTTGGCGGTCTCATTAGTCAGGTACAAGTCTGACAAGCTGGGGTGCCAGATGTGGAGTTCAAATTTTCTTACTTTATGGAGAAGCCTAGGGTAATGAGTGCCCTCCCATTGTGGCCTGCCATGCCAGGGGTGGGTTATTGTAGGACTATGTCAGCAGTTCGTACTGACTTCAGTATGTGTGTTCTTTTTCCCTTTGTTTGCCTAGTCTGTAAGATTAGCTCAGTTACTGAATTTTTTTCAGAAGAAATTTGTTTCCTGTATAGCTATAACTTCCATTTGCCCATGGAAGAAAGTCAAGTCAGCATCCTCTAGTGTCACCATTTGAACCAGAACTACCGTTAGTAAAAGTCTTAGCAATCGTGATGGCCTACAGTTATCCTTTATCCTTGCCCACTTGACACCAACAAGGACACTGTTTCTAATAGTGAGTCACTTAGTGGCCTTACCCTGTGCTAGGGTCACATAGGGGAAAAATGCCATGCCTAGATGTCCCAGGAACCATAAGTTTTATGTTCTTAATGTGAATTGCAGAAAGCAAGCATGTAAAATGGTAAGGCAAATAGGAAGGGGAACAAATCTAATAGGTTGTTAATTAACTGGCTACTGTTTGATCTCTAAGACTGCCTGTATGAGACTGCCAGACTGTCTTCTGAGAAGACAACTACTTTCCAGGATAGGGTTATCTGGAGGAGGAAGAAGGAATGAGAATTCCCTTGCACTTTCAAGTCGTGTATGTAAGCAAGTCTTACTGTATCAAAACCTCCATATACCTTCCTTCCTGGGGCAGGAAGCAAGGCTACATGGTTGATTTGTGAGGCAAAGCATTGTTGAGCTCTATTTGCAGGTGACTGGCTGGTGTCCATGAAGTGTTCAGTGACTGCTGAAGCTGCTGGGTCAAGGACAAAAAGGAAAAATCCCCGGAAGCTCATTACCTCTAATTGGTGCAGATAGCGTCAAATACTTCACATAATTTGAGGCTATCCTAATCACTTCTTGAAAGTGGAACTGGGCCTCAAAAATTTCCCCAGGACAACTAGGAAGTTAACAGAGCTGGGATTTGTATCCAGGTCTAATCTAATATGCGTGTTTAACCCTTTGCCCTTTATATAGGAAATGTGTGCTAATAAAGGTCTACTGTTGTTGATTTCTACTCTGGGTTATAAATTCCTATGTCCTACATATTAGTTGACATTCCACTGGAGATCTGATGTATCAAACTTCACCATCTTTGAATGTCACTGAACTCACCCCCCCACCCCCGCCCCCCAAAAAGGTCCCTTCTCAAATGGTTTCCTTTCTGGTATAACAAAATATTCCGTATAGTGCCTGCTTCAGAAAACTAAGTCCTATATATGACTCTTCCCTTCCCTTCCAAAATATAATCAATGGCATGCAGAAAATGCTAATATTTTAAAGTACTTTCTACATTGTTTGGGACTACCCTAATTCCTTATGCTGATCACCTTCAAGATTAATAATAAACTAATAAGGCAGAATTTTTATCTTCATTCTTCAGATTAAAAAAAGGTCATTTCCCTGTTCTTCATAGTTAGAAAATGGTAAAGCTCAGGTAGAAACACAGGCACCAAGTTTCTGTCTCTTAGATGCTAATCGGTTACTCAAAATTCTGATTCTCCTAAAAAGCTTTTGAATCCAACTACTTTAATCAATGCCTATGATCAATGACCCAGTCTAGATCACCACCTTCCTAAACTTCTACAGCAGCTCTTAGCTAATGCACCCTTCCTTATCCAATCTTTTTTTTTTTCAATCTTTTTTTTTTTTTTTTAAGATTTTATTTATTTGACAGGCAGAGATCATAAGTAGGCAGAGAGGCAGGCAGATAGAGAGGAGGAAGCAGGCTTCCTGCTGAGCAGAGAGCCAGATTGGGAGGGGGGGGGGGGCGGTGTACGATCCCAGAAGCCTGGGATCATGACCTGAGCTGAAAGCAGAGGCTTTGAGCCACCCAGGTGTCCCTCCTTATCCAATCTTAACCCTTTCCAGTCTACTCTCAATGTCTCAACCAACAGTGTTCAAAATATAAAAGTAATTATCTCTTTCTACATATAAATCATTCAAAGGGTTTTCGGTGCACTTAAAACAAGACCAGACTCCATGAACACTGCTTACAGTACACTTAGCATTCCAGATCTGGCCCATCCCTCCTTCTCCAACTCTCCAGAATTCTCTTCAATCTAAAAATGATAACCGAGTTCAAAACGTTCCTCAAAGATACCACATACATGGCAGTTCTATGTTCTTGACATGCAGGGTCCTATCTCATCTCCAACACATTCCTATTTTTTTCTAATTTGTTCTACTAATCCTTAAACTTTGTCACGGAGAAATGCATCCTTCCAAAAACCCTTAGTTCCATATATCCCCATCCTGTTTGTAAGCCTAACGTTGTTTGGTGTCCATATTCCCTGTTGGCCCCTGCCCTGAGAGCTTAGAGTCCATGTCTATCTTGTTCACTATTCATTGCTAGCACAGTCCTGGCTACAGAAAAGTCTGACACATGCGAATACACGAATGTACACCAGCCACCACATGCATGCAGAAACACACAGGAGTGCTTACACAATCCAATAAAGTTATATGGTTCTTCCAGAGTGTGGGTTGATCGATACCCAGCTGGGAGACAAATGGAGATAAACCTTAATTAGATATCAGTTAACAGGATATTTTATTAAATGGATATAAGAAAATCAGCTTAATAGAAGATGCTCTTGTCAAATTCTTAAATATTTTGTTGCCTGACCGTTATTTTTCTATATTCAGGATCCTTCTGATTGCAAGTACCACTGAGCTCTATCTGCCTCCTGTAAATTCCCCTATGTTGCTGTGTATTAAAGTAAATAAGTTCTAATAAGATTCTAATGTTGTATTTTAAATAATCTAAAACATCTTAAATGAGCAATACTTAATTTTAAATATTAACTAGAACTTCTCCTGGATTAGGTATCCAAGATCCAACTTTTTTATTTAGCACTGAAAAGTATGGCTTTCTTAGCATCTGAATGGAACTCTTTATTGCATGCTAAAGAAAGTATAAAAATGTATGAAAGTATAATTTCCACATATTAAAATGAACACTTTGAAGTAAACAATTATCTCAATATTGTTGATAAATATTTTGATGGTATTCCATTGGTATGAATTCTAAATATCAGAACATAACTCCAGATGCTTTATCTAATTCAAAGTCAATACTTTAAAAATCCTGTTCCAGTGCAGGTAATTCTAAGAAAACAACTTTCCCTTTAGTCTACATATAGTGACAAAATAACAAATCCATTCCACAGAATTTTAATTTGGACTGTGTCTGTTTATTCAATATAGCATGCTGTGATTTATTGCTAAAAATACACTTTATACAGTGACTTCTGAATTTTGATTACACTATGTGAATTTTAGATAAAAACTTTTTTTTTAAAGGAATGGCAATCTTAAGCTCTTCCTGCAAATCAGAGCACTTAAATACGGAAGTGTTTTTAACTCCGTCTTTATTTGTAATAACAAATTGCTTTTGCATGCTACTATTAACACATTTTTTGAAATTCCCTTTTCCCACCCATCTCTTACCTGTCCTCCTATCGACTACAATAACTATTTGCTGTTTTAAGTCTTAATTTTAATTCCAGTTAACCCTTAAACTAATTTCAGCTATGTGGAAATACCGAATCACTATTGTCCATCAGCCAGTGCTCATTTCAAGTGCCCCCTTAATCCCCATCACCTACTTGACCCATCCCCTTGCTCACCACCCCTTTGGTAACTATCAGTTCTCTATAATTGAGTCTGTTTCTTGGTTGTCTTTTTTTCCTGTTGCTCATTTCTTAAATTCCACATATGAGTGAAATCCTATGATATTTCTTTCTATTTTATTATATTCTGTAGCATATTCTTCATCTGTGTTGCAAATGGCAAGATTTTATTCCTTTTCGTGGTTAAATAATGCTCTGTGTATATGTGTTTCACATCTTTATCCATTCAATCAATGAATATCAAGACTGCTTCCATATCTTGAATATTGTAAATAACAGAGCTATAAACTTCAGGGTGCATGTATCCCTTTGAACTAGTGTTTTTGTATTCTTTGGGAAATAACCAGTAGTGCAATTGCTGAATTTAGAGTAGCTCTATTAACTTTTTGGGGAGGCTCCATGCTGTTTTCTTCAGTGGCTGTACTAGGTGGCATTCCCACCATCCATGCACAAGAGTTCCTCTTTCTCCACATCCTCACTAACACCTGTTTTTTTATACTGTTAATTTTAGCCATTCTGCCAAGCGTGAAGCAATATTGTAGTTTTGATTTGCATTTTTCCCTGATAAGTAATGATGAGCATCTTCTCACGTGTTTGTTGGCCATCTGGATGTCCTCTTCAGAGATGTTTGTTCATGCCTTTTGCCCATTTTTTTAAACTGGATTATTTTGGCGAGGGGGGGGGCGGTTGTTGAGTTTTAGAAGTTCAGTCTTTGCTGCTTTTCTTGATGCAAGTCTTGTTCCTCTCTAATCCTTCCTAGTCCCCGTTTGTCCTGTCCTACATTATAACCCTGACCATACCACTTCACATATTTAAATTGATTCCTATATTGTTATAGTAGAAAGTTTAAATTTAATATGACTTGAGAGGGCTTTCATAAACTTTTCACTGCTTTGGGTATAGCTTACCAGGAACTTTATACAACCTTGGTGAAAGTGAGATAGCACAGCAATGGTGAATTTTGGAGCTTCATTTTACCCAGGCTCATGGCCAAATCTTTTTTTCCTCTAAGCTCTTGGTCACATGAGGACTGTAGCATCTCTAGGTACCTTGTCCTTCCATCTAAGGGAAGAAGGTATGGTTTCTTTGAATGTCTCCCCTTACCAGGGGGGTTTTTTTTTTTTTTTTGGAGGGGGGACGACATACCCTATGCTCCTAGCAGATTTGCTCTTGAGTTTCATTGATCTGGACAGGGTAATATACCCACTCCTTAACCAATTATTGGAAGTAATTAGTTTAAACACTAATGCTTTGATCAGTTTTGACAGACTGACTTCTTCCCTGGAGTGCTAGAGAAACCTACCTTTCTTTAATGTATTGCCCCCTGAATAAAACTGGGGTTGAATCTATTTGACAGTAATGAGGAATGGATGCTGGTATGCAAATAATGGTGTTTCCCAAATCCTCTTAAACTTTCTGAAAGTTTGGGAACTGGCTCATCTGTCCTTGGAACTCTCCCCTTTGTTTCTCATTTTTCATTCCTTCAATCTGTAATGTCCAGTGTTCTTATTTTAGGTATTTTAATATGTAAAACAGATACAGAGGCCTTCCATTACACATCACTACTCCAATGTTAAATAAGCATAGCTAAGGTACTAACTCTAGTGGAAAAAGAGCTTTTTATAAATTTAATGTTTTATCTCCGTCACATTAAAACCCTGAATGTATAGGTTACTATTAAAACCATACTCCAAGGCTTTGACTTGTGATCCTCCTATATTTGTATACATACATATTTTTTTCTACACCCCGCGTTGACAGCTGCATTGACAGCTGCCAGATTGTCTCTAAGGAGTCTTCCCTGACTTTATTTGCACATGAATCTTCCTACTCCATGCTTCCAAAACACGCCGGACCCAAAACACACTGGATGTGTTTTTGTCCCCATTATCAAAATGACCTTTATAAATCAGAAATGATATGTACTGTTTTAGGGTATATTTCTGTTAATTTGGAAGATGTAATTTATAAACTGAGATTTGCATAAGAGGCACAATAGCTCCAGCTGTCTTGACTGCATGACTTAACCAAAAACATGTTATTAAAAAAAAAAACAAAAGATTTTGAGAGAGAACATGAATGGGGTATAGGTGAGGGAGAGGGGAGAGTCAGACTCCCTGCTGAGCAGATAGCCCAATGCAGGTTCAATCCAAGGACCCCAGGATCACAGCCTGATCCTGAAGGCAGACCCTTAACCTACTGAGCCACCCAGGCATCCCATCATGTCATATTTTGTTAAAATTTTGTTGATCTGTACTACCTGTACACAAGACATATAATGTCAGTACTTGCCAATGCTAAAAATAGTGATTTAAAAATAGTAATTCATGTGTCTCCAATTAAGAACACTAAACTAATTATTTTTATAGTAGCTGTACCAGGTTCTAGCAATCCAAACAGTAGTGGTAAGCTGTTGTAAGCATTTATTGGTTACTGTCTATTTATTTATAAATTTATTTATTTATTGGTTACTGGCTATTACTGGAACTCCTTACCCTATATGCCAGAATCTTCTTCCACTCTTACATTTTTCCCCTCTCAGTGTTTGATCTCCTTTTTTGAAATGTAACAGGATAGTTGTACTAAATATTATAACATTGACAAAAATAACCTACACTACATAGTACAAAACAACACATGAATATGTCAAGCTCTCTGCACATACTAGCTTATCTCCACATGACACTTTTAAAATAAGTGTTATCCACATTTTAAATTGCACTGAGGTGATTTACCCAAGGTCATACAAGTTAGTAGTTTAATCAGGATCAAACTAGAGGAAAATAAATGCCTTAAGAACTAAGTTAGATACTTAGTTTCCCCCCCCTCAAAAAAAATGAATAGCCTTTGTGTCACCCAAAAATAAAATAGGAAGCTTGGAAAATAACACTTTTCTCTTTTGACTGTTGGTACTTAATAAAGGCAATTTATTTGATACTTTTAGATTTGTGTACCTTCAGTGACTCCATATTACTTTGAGATTAAAATGTAAATTCTCACAAGGCATTCAAGATAACCTATACTATGACCCCATCCACCTTTTTCGGAATTATCTCTAGTGGTTTTTGTGAGGATAATGTGAAGTAAAATGAAACCTAGACTTTAGCTTTTGATCTGAGGTAAATCACGGCTAAACTATTGGCTACTTCTGTTACACTGATACGTTTTGTCTCTTCTGTGTTCTCATCGGTGAAAGGAAATGATCCCTACTACATCTTAGGTAACTGGGAAGATGATCTATAAGAACATCACCATCTTTTCCTGACCCTTTACAAGCAGTTGCTGCCAAGCAGTGTTCCTGAGCATAAGTGGTTAGGTCCCATTTCTAAGATCCCTAATTTATCCCCAGCAGTGTCCCCCAAAGCACTTCAACAACCTCTTTATCCTAGAGTAGATTTTTTATGAAACACTAGTGTTTTCTACCCAAACCACTTATATGACAATTCTGCAATGGCTTGCCCTGTTGGGGTAAGCCCTGAGGAAAGTTAACTTTCCTCTATCTAACTTTTCACTTTTTTAAAAAAGATTTTATTTATTTATTTGATGGACAGAGATCACAAGTAGGCAGAGAGGCAGGCAGAGAGAGAGGACGAAGCAGGCTCCCCGCTGAGCAGAGAGCCCGATGCGGGGCTCGACTCCAGGACTGGGACCATGACCTGAGCCGAAGGCAGAGGCTTTAACCCACTGAGCCACCCAGGTGCCCCTAACTTTTCACTTTTTAATTCATGATTTAATAAGTAATCCTTGAGGTCTGGATATAGAGTGATAGTGAAATCTTAAGCATGCTAACAAAAATGATATATTGACAGCATGTTTCTTGTACTTATTTTGTTAGATTACCATATTGCTTTTAAAAATTTAAAGTTATCTCTGAAGGAGGAAATTCGAAGGCATCCACCTTTTTCTTGAGACTACACGAATCACATTTTCTTGGGAGGGAGACAAACCATAAATGACTCTTAATCTCACAAAACAAACTGGGGGTTGCTGGGGGGAGGTGGGATTGGGAGAGGGGGAGCGGGCTATGGACATTGGGGAGGGGAGGCGAACCATAAGAGACTATGGACTCTGAAAAACAACCTGAGGGTTTTGAAGGGTCAGGGGTGGGAGGTTGGGGGAACAGGTGGTGGGTGATGGGGAGGGCACGTTTTGCATGGAGCACTGGGTGTTGTGCAAAAAGAATGAATACTGTTACGCTGAAAAAATAAATAAAAAGGGAAAAAAAAAATCCAAACAATCCTCCCCCCACCTTGACTTTATAGCTAGGAACTGACACTCTGAAAAGGGGAGTATATAAAGATGTGAAGTTGAATGTGTACATGTATGAAAAAATGTTGCTGTACATACAGGTTATTCATCAGATGGAGTTCATGCCCAAAGGAAGATCATTTTGTAGAACTAAAAGTATAAATCAGTGTATGATGAAATTATGGTGAAAATTGAATATAGGCCAACAGAAGGCCAATTATGTATTACAACAATTATGAGCAATACTCATCTAGTATCACAATATTAGACACTATAAGTACTAAACACTATTACCTCCTCCAGTATTCTCAAAGCTCAAAGTACTATTGTCTTTTTTTCTTATACATGAGAAAACCAAGACAATATTAACCAAATTACTCAAGGTTAAAAAGATAAAGTGGTGGAGACAAGAATTACAATATTAAATGTGAGTTTGATTTTTATACATACTCAGAAATACTAAATATCCTCCTATACTACCTCTTCTATCAAACTGTTATGGTCCATAAAGGAAGGCGTAAGTGAGAGAAAATAACAAAAGATTTCATAGCGTATGGATTATATTTTATATTATCAGCTTAACCAAGAAGCATGGTCCACTTCTAATTTTACACCCAAAATTATTTTACATATTACAATTTCAGATCAGAAGGTCTGATCTGAAGGCTTTGGGCTAGGTACTTGTGCAAAAATACATGCATGACTATAAGTCGCTATATAAAACAGGATATCAGCATATCCACCACCCACTAGAATGTGGCCACTATGTGGGCAGACAAACTCATTTCTTCAGTTTTGTAGCTACATTGCTTAGACAAGTGCTGGAAACACAGTAAACATTCAAGAAGTGGGTGAATGAACTCATGCATTTTTTCTCCTACCATCTCCCCTAAAGTCCCACAGAACATGATAATGCAAGATATATCTTATCTTGGTTCAAACCATGAATTTCACAGGTCCTCAATTATTTACTAAAAGCATAGAAATACAAAAGACAAAATGTTTAGAAGTATAAGTTATTGAGCAGAGACCAAGAGTAGATTATATAAAAGTCGTAAGTTTCTGAAGAGACTTAAAATATTTATATAGAGAGGAATATATTCAAATGTTTTTCATTTTTTAAGTAGAGAAAATAGAACGCTTATTTCAGCTGTGACTCATGGCTCAACTCCTGCCTAGAACATATATGTTATCTACTGAGGTTTTCGTTTTTGTTTTGTTAGTACTTATGGACTCAAAAAGTTGCACTTGACTTACAGGCCTATGATTCTGTCATGCTACATGGCCTACCAATAACTACTAATACTTCTTATTGAATGTTCTTTTTAAGTGAGTCATGTATACAAATTGATACATAAATTTTGGAACAGGAAAAATGGTAGAAGGTAGCATTAGTCTTATTTTACAAATGGAGAAACCAGTATTCATAAGTTTGTTTGAACTTGAGAGTCCAAGCTCTAAGCCAATGCTTCTCAAGATTTTTTTTCTGGTTTTCCTGACATGTAAGTTAAGAATAGCACTATTGAGACTTAAGGTATACACTATAATGATTTGACTTATATTATGAAATGATTACTGTGATATGTTTAATGCTCCTCTCATAGATTTTTTCCCTTGTGATAATAACCCTTAGAATCTACCCAACTCTCAAATACATATCACATCACTGATAGTGCTCATGTTGTACATCTCTAATACTTATAACTAGAAGTTTAACTTTTGACCATCTTCATCTACTTACCTGCTCCTAAACTCTGATAACAACAAATCCTGATGTTCTTCTATGACTTTGTTTTAAAAAAAAATTCCTCATATAAGTGAGATCATACAGTATTTGTCTCTGACTTCACCAAGTATAATTTCTTCAAGGTCAATTTGTGTTGTTAGAAATGACAGGATTTCCTTTTTTAATGGTTGAATGAGTACCAATTTTATATCCCATCTTTATTCATCCCATTGATGGAGCAGTTTGTTTCCTGTGTCTCAGCAATTGCAAATAATGCTGTGAAGATGGGGGTTCAAATATTTCTTTGAAATAGTGTTCATTTTTTGGATATAGTCCCAGAAGTAGAATTCTAGCTCATATGGCAGCTCTATTTTTGAGAAATCTCCATTTCCATAGTGGCTATACCAAATTATAGTCCCACCAACAGTGGTATTCTCCACATTTTGGCAGCGTGTCCCACCTGTTAGAATGGCTATCTCAGTTTGATTGGAATTTGTATTTCTCCTAACTAGTGATGACAAATACCTTTTCATGCACCTGTTGGACATTTGTATATCTTATTTGGAAAAAATGTCTATTCAGATCCTCATTTTTTCATTTTAACTGATTATTTTCTGTTTTTGTTTTTTGCTATTTAGTTGTATGAGTTCTACACACCTTTTAGATATTAACTACTTATGAGATACATTCCACAGGTTTTTTTTCCACTTTTTTGATCATTTCTTTTGCTGTGCAGAAGTTTATAGTTTAACATCGTCCTTCTTGTTTTTGATCTTGTTGCTTATGCCTTAGGTATATACAAAAAAAAAAAAAAATTGCCAAGACCCATAACAAGAAGCTTTCTTCCTGTATATTTGTCTAGGAGTTTTGGTCTTAAAATAACTCAAAATAGATTAAATACTCAAATGTTGGGGCACCTGGGTGGCTCAGCCATTAAGCATCTGCCTTTGGCTCGGGTCATGATCCCAGGGTCCTGGGATCCAGCCTCGTGTTGGGCTCCCTCTCATACTCCCCATGCTTGTGTTCTGTCTCTAGCTGTCAGTCTCTGTCTGTCTCTCTCTCTCTCTGTGTGTCAAATAAAATCTTAAACAAAAAGCAAACCAAAAAAACCTTGAGAAAAGTCTTAAATGTTTGAGTGGTATGAGATAGGGGTCAAGTCTCCGTCTTCAATGTAGGTACCAGTTTTACCTGAACGATCTGTTGAAGAGAATTTTTCTTTCCTCCACTGAGTATTGACTCCCCAAATAGTGACTATACATGCATGGCTTTACTTTTGGGCTTTCTACTGCATTGATCTATGTGTCTATTTACATACCAGTACATACTGTTTTATACTAATGCCATACTATGTATCTGTTTTAATACCAGCATCACACTAGATATATGTATATGTATGTGTGTAATATATACATAGCTTGGAATCAGGAAGTATGACACCTCCAAGTTCTTCTTTCTCAGGATTACTTTGATTCTTTGGGATCTTCTTGTTCCATATAAATTTTAAGATCATTGTTTTGTTTTTAAGGCCATTGGGATCTTGACAGAGATTGCCTTGGCTATATAGATGGCTTTGGGTAGCATGGATATTTTAATATTTTAACAATATTCTTCCAATCCATGAATGTGGGTTACATTTCCACTTATGTGTATTTGACTTTTTTTCATCAGTGTCTTAGAGTTCTCAGTACAGGTATTTTTTAACCTTCTTGATTAAATTTCTTCCTAAATATACTGTTTCTGATACCATGGTAAATGGGTTCCTTTCTTTTTCAGGTGTTAGCATCTAAAAATGCTACTGATCTTTCAATATCCACTTCATATCCTGAAATTCTACTAAATTCATTGATTGTATCTCTGATGGATTTTTAGAATCAATTTTTTTTTTTTTTAGAATTTTGCCTATAAAATGTCATGAACAAATTTCTCTGTCCAATTTTGTTACCTTTTCTTGCCTGATTGCCCTGGCTTGGAGTTCCAATACTGTCTTGAATAGGAACAGTGAGAATGGGTACGCTTCTCTTGTTCCTGATCTTAAAAGAAAAGTTTTCAAGCTTTCACCATTCAGTTAGGATATCAGTGCTTCTCAAGCTTTAACACATGTACAAATCATCTAAAGGTTTTGGAAGATACAGGCATTGAGTGGAATCTCAGATTCTACATTTTTACTAAAGTCCCAGTTGCTGGTGGTTCATCTAGCAGGAAGACTCTAAATTACTCTACCATAATATATAAGGGTTTTATTACAGATGTGCATGTATTCCAGATATTTATTTGCAATAAACATAATTGAAAATCCAAATGATTTGTGAGTCTTAGTCAAATTCAAATAGAATCCACCAAATGTCCTCAATATCCAGGCTATTCAATGATAGGAGATAGGGACATTGCCTAAACTTCAGTATCACAAGCATTTATGTCCTAAATTATACATTCTTCTCTCGGTCTCAGGAATAATCATTTAAAACCCTATAACCGTCTCATAGGAATTTGGATATTGAAGTATTTTCAAAACCTGACTAACTTGGTATCAGAATTAAATGTAATTTTAAAACGAGAGCTTGATATACTTCCCCCCTCCCGCCCTGCCTGTTTCTTCCCTGGCCAGTTTATTTTCATTCATTTGTACAGATAATGGATAATCAGCCAAAAATATATAACAGCAAATAATTTTTAAATGTTTTCCTCATGAATTTTTTGTTCCCATCTGATGTTTTCCTGATACATACCTTTCATGAACATTACAAATTTTATCAATGTATGACAGAATGGTTTCTGAACAAAACCACAGATCTGTCAACAACTTATACAATTGAGAAAGCATTGTCTTAAAATTAACAATTCAAGTTGGCTAGATTGAATTTTGATTACCATTGCCTTCTAAGACTGAAAATAAATAGGACTAAAATCCCCAATCACCTATTTTTATAATTCAAATAATTAGAAAATAGCATCATAACAATGAAGAAATAAAACAACACACTATACCACAATCAAAATAAGGTATGTCATATTTTATAAGTGACATTTTGCTTTACTTCCTCAAAATATCTTATTCTTCTACTGAAATACTAAATTTTAACCACATCTTTTGTACAAAAGAGCTACATATGTACTATTACTAGAAGTTGTAATACTGCTGATCATTAGGATAAAAACATTTTTTCAGGGCGCCTGGGTGGCTCAGTGGGTTAAGCCTCTGCCTTCGGCTCAGGTCATGATCTCAGGGTCCTGGGATCGAGCCCCGCATCGGGCCCTCTGCTCGGCAGGGAGCCTGCTTCCTCCTCTCTCTCTCTGCCTGCCTTTCTGCCTACTTGTGATCTCTCTCTGTCAAATAAATAAAATCTTTAAAAACAAAACAAAAATTTTTTCTGGCGAACATAATGTTTATATCCCCAAGTTAAGATTTTTGTTAAACATTACAATAACAAATTCACGTTATTAAACACTGGGTTTTTATTTTCCCTGGAAAATCACAAACTATTTTAACTATTGAAATTCTTTAAAAGGTCATTTTTTTAAACTTGCTTTTATTTGCTAACTATTGAAATAAGCTAAAGGATTCTGGATTTAAAAATTTTTAAACTCAAAATACAAAGTTTCTTTATGAAAATAAAATGAGATGATGAGGCCAATCCCTTATGATTATAGTTAAGTATCTAAAAAATATCTATTTGAAATATTAAGAACTTGCAGTTCTGTTTTAACAACTATTACAAGTGGGAGGCGGAGCAGGTATTGGCAGTGGGAAATTAAAATATTCATTCATATTTGGGAGGCAAAATTCGCTCAGTTCCTCTGAATGACTTGCCTGGAGTTTAAGCATAAATTATTTAATATTCTGCATGACAAACCAAACTAAAGTATGTATCAAATGACTCTTTTTTGCCATGCAAGTTTCTAGAAATATTAGATGGTTAAAAGTAAATCATGCAGGTTAGAATCCAATATGGCTCTTCTCAGCAATTCTTAGCTAATGTAATCAGGCTCCTCATTAAAATTAAGACCACATCAATCTGAAAGGGTCACCAAATTAAAGTATATATGAATGAAGTATTCGAAAAGAACTGAATCTAAACAAGCAGGTTTGTTTTTCTTTAAAACTGTTCATGAGTATAGAAAAATAGGCTTTTGTCATGTGTCCTCCTATCCAGTGTGAGCTCGCAAGAGTTCCGGAGGCCATCAGGAGGAACATTAAAGATGGCTGTCGGGGTGCCTGGGTGGCTCAGTGGTTTAAGCCGCTGCCTTCGGCTTGGGTCATGATCTCGGAGTCCTGGGATCAAGCCCCGCATCAGGCTCTCTGCTCAGGAGGGAGCCTGCTTCCCTCTCACTCTCTCTGCCTGCCTCTCTGCCTACTTGTGATCTCTCTCTGTCAAATAAATAAATAAAATCTTAAAAAAAAAAAAAAGATGGCTGTCAATACACCTGTACTTCATGAATTTTAGCTTCTTGTCCTCCTGCCTGAGATACTTCCTGGATTTCTTAGGTTCTTGCCTTAATTAGATGAGAGGCCATTAGCTGACCTATGAATGTTCATGTATTAATAAAATGGCAGTGGGTTTCAGGGGTCAAGTTTATTCTGGCTTTCTGATCTCAAGATCCCAAGTACACACTATTATCTCAGAGGCCTAAGCACTTTGTCTCTATCCATAGAGAAGCTGTTCTGAATTCCATGTGTTGAATATTGGTGAATGGGACCACAGAACTTAGAAAACTTGAAGCATCTCATTCTCTTACTTTACTAATAGCAGCTTGAAACTTATGGAATGGTTACTTAGCCTTTCTTTGACCTAAAATAAATGGTCATTTCTTACGAGTCAACCTTAGAAGAGCCATCCCATGTCTTGTGATCTTTGAGATTCCTGAGAGATAGAGCTGTCCATGATCTAAAGCACATGTACAACAGAAGGAACGTGCATTTTAGATTAGCAAAAAAAATGGGTGGGGGAGACAGAATATGAGAAAGGGGAGGACTAAAGAGTTTGTTGGCAAAAGCCTCAAGCCAAGGATTATGTCCTAAAGCCTCACCAGACCTCCTATGTAGATCCTCCCCAAATGCTCAGAATCCAGTCCTCGTGTCCTACCAGTGTTTGTGGGCTTCCTACCCAGCAGAGTTCCAGGTGCAAACACTGTAAATTGTGGTCATTGAGAAATGCTGGTTACAGAGGAACCAGTGTAGGTGAGAGCCCCAATAAGGATGCATCCTGCCCCATTTGACCTCAGATTTTGAATAAACCAGTACAGGAAATTTCTGGGAGTTCAGAATTGTGTGTCAATTCTCTATTTTCGTTCTTGAATTCATGCTTGGTTCTTTTCTGTTTAACTTAAAATGTAATTGTTTGCATCAAACTTCTTCATAAACTGAATTTTCTACCTATAACAGATATATATGTATGCTATACATATGTATATTTGAAATAGCAGGGAATGTTTAATTTTTTTAAAAGATTTTATTTATTTATTTGACAGACAGAGATCACAAGTAGGCAGAGAGAGAGGAGGAAGCAGGCTCCCTGCTGAGCAGAGAGCCCGATGCAGGGCTCGATCCCAGGTCTCTGGGATCATGACCTGAGCCGAAGGCAGAGGCTTTAACCCACTGAGCCACCCAGGCGCCCCAGGAATGTTTAATTTCTAAATTTTAAAATGGTATCTGACTTTCACATGATTAAATACATCAAGCTGACTTGTGACTGCCTACCATAGAGTTAAGAATTAAACAAGATGCCAATTTTCTGCAATATATTCCTGCTACTAATAAGGGAGGAATGATGTCTTCTGGCATATGGTGAAACACAGAGGAGGCTGAGAACACTTAGTGTTTGACTTGGTGATGAAAGTAATGCAAGGCTGCCCCAGTCACCTGGTTAGGGGTCAACTCTAAAGAGGATAACTTAATGTTTTAGTGGAAGATGGTATTTTTGAAAGATAGAGGGCAGTGATGGCAATAACACGACATGAATTAGGTCAATGGATATTGCTGAGAAGGGGTTTTTTAGATAAAAGTCATTAAGACTAAAACTAGAACAGACAGAAATCCACAGAGGCTGTTTAATACCAGCCCTCTATTTGCACATGGTCATCCCCTCAAGCTGGGCCCAAGTGTCTATGATGTCCTTTTCTGGAATCCAGTGTGCTACCTCTTCTGTGCTTCCTACAAAGCAGAATCTGTGAAATGTCCAATCAAGAGGACTGTTTTACAAAGGAAATGGAGTGAGCTCATTTGAGATTGCATCTATCTTTTTGGTCTTATTTTTCTGCACGCTATGGACAGCTTATAGGAAGGAAAGTTAAAAATACAGGAGAGGGACATCAAAGCTGAGGCTCTCCTTCACCTTATTTTACCAGACTATAATAGGAACCATGAACATTCAGAGTCACTTCATGTATCTGCTGCATCACATGGGCAATAATGCCCTTCTCTGTTCTTGGAACACAGTAAGGCCTGGGCATCCACACGTTCCCTTCTTCCAGTAATGCCCATAAGACTGACTCCATCTTACTAAGTTCAGTGCATTATTTTAGCATTAGCTTAAATAAATTAGCTTAATGGATGCTTCTCTCAAGAAATCTTTGACATGTATCCCAAACCTATTATAATCTATCACACTTTTTCATATTTCATATTAAGTTTTAGAACTGTTGTTGCTGTGACTATATTGTCTCTCTGACCAATATACCAGAAGACAATATTACTTATCTTGGCCAGACATGAAATTGTTGAGGGTCTTAAAAATAAATTAAAACAAACACCAATTCTAGTTACTAATTCCACTCCTACATAATCAGATGTAATTTTGGGGTGTGCCCAGCTCTCAGCAGTATGAGTTTCCCAAATGCTGCTGATATGGAATAGTTAAAGCTGAGAATCTAATGTACAGTCTTTGAGACCAGAACCTTTGAGGGCAAGGACTAGATTTCCTTAGTTGACTACCATCTCCTGTCCCGTAGAGTGTCTGCCACATACCAGAGAATCTCAAATAAGAACAAGGGTTCTGATCTTAATAGCCCACGTATGACATTCAGAATATATATATTTCCCAATTATGATTAAAAAGTATATGGATATTTTAAAGTAAGGGCAGGAAGACGATTTTGGCTGAAATTAAGCGGGTTATTCAAAGGCAACCAAGGGTAGTGTGAAGGGTATTCAAGGTATAGGTACCGATGGCTGAACTGTTGAACCACTCACCAACTGTGTAATCTTTGGCAATTTTTTTTACCTTGTCAGTGCCTCTATACCCTCGCACCTACCTCAGAGCTGGGAAGATTGCATAAAACAACATGAGGGTATAGTACATGCTAGGTAATAGTTAACTATCTGGTGCCATTATCAAGCAGATGAGAATCTTACCCTGGGTTTATTTTTTTTTCCATTTTATTTATTTTTTCAGCGTAACAGTATTCATTGTTTTTGTACAACACCCAGTGCTCCATGCAAAACGTGCCCTCCCTATTACCCACCACCTGTTCCCCCAACCTCCCACCCCCGACCCTTCAAAACCCTCAGGTTGTTTTTCAGAGTCCATAGTCTCTTATGGTTCGCCTCCCCTCCCCAATGTCCATAGCCCCCTCCCCCTCTCCCAATCCCACCTCCCCCCAGCAACCCCCAGTTTGTTTTGTGAGATTAAGAGTCATTTATGGTTTGTCTCCCTCCCAATCCCATCTTGTTTCATTTATTCTTCTCCTAACCCCCCATGTTGCTTCTCCATGTCCTCACCTGGGTTTATTTTTTTTTTTCCATTTTATTTATTTTTTCAGCGTAACAGTATTCATTCTTTTTGCACAACACCCAGTGCTCCATGCAAAACGTGCCCTCCCCATTACCCACCACCTGTTCCCCCAACCTCCCACCCCTGACCCTTCAAAATCCTCAGGTTGTTTTTCAGAGTCCATAGTCTCTTATGGTTCGCCTCCCCTCCTATGGACATTGGGTTTATTTTTTTTAAGGTTTTATTTATTTATTTGACAGAGAGATCACAAGTAGAAAGAGAGGCAGGCAGAGAGAGAGGGGGAAGCAAGCTCCCTGCTGAGTGGAGAATCCGATGTGGGGCTTGATCCCAGGACCCTGAGATCATGACCTGAGCCGAAGGCAGTGCCTTAACCCGCTGAGCCACCCAGGTGCCCCTTACCCTGGGTTTATATGTAGCTGCATTTTTAAAAAGATTGAAACAAAGGAAATTTCCTATCTGCCTTTCTCATGCTGAAAAAGGAGTGATTATACCAATGTTTTGAAAATGCGCTGAATATAGGCATAATCTGAAGTCAGGGCTGTATATCAGAGACCACTGGAATGAGGCCCAGACACACAATTTATGAGAACACTAAGTTCCGAGCAAAATCTTAGACTTATCCTTTTCCTTTGCTTTTTGTGTTCCTGTGACACCAACTTTTCTTTGTGATGTAAATTACCTGGGTAAACACATGCAAGATTTAATGAAAAAAAAAAAAAAAAAAAAAAAAAAAACTAAGAGGCTTGTAACTAGGAGGTTTGAAAAATAGAATAAAAGAAAAAGGCTCCAATTCTATGGAGACAACAGTGAGATTTTATAAATCCCAAAGCTCTAAAAGCAAGTCTGTGAGGTTGTTGTGGTGGTTCTTATCCTTTCAAATGTACTTTGCCAAAGACTGCCAATTTATAAATAGATGTAAGTAATTCATTGATGTCCTTCATTTTCTTTACTGAAGGAGCTTGTTGGAGAAGCTATAGAACAGCTTGAAACTTATTAAACATATGCTGTGCTTCCTTAGATGACTTTTGTTCAAACTCCTTCTCTTGATGCTGAGGATAACATGACCAAGGCCAGAGTGCTGGCAATGATGGATTTCTTACAAAGCTGGAAAGTGTGGATCTCTATGGTCAAAATTACTGCCACTGTTATTTACTAACACAGGGAATTGGTTCATTCAAAAGACTGCCCTTTTTTCCAATCCACAATTCTTAACACCATTTTTGCTGCAACGAGTGCTTGCTTTCCAACAGAACTGAACAGTGTAAGTCACAATGATGAGTCTGGTCTTCAGAGTGTGTTAGTGCTAATTTGGGAATATAATTAGACATGCTGCTGGAGAAGGTCATATTTCAGAAATAATGATGCTAAATCTCTTCTGCTGGAAAGGTCTTGGAGCCAGAGACTTTCTTCCTCCATACATAACTAACCGGTAATTCTTTACCATCATTACAAATACACGAACATTGCCAGGGTAACATGAGTTACACAGCTGTTGGCATCAAGAATTTCAGGTATTTCCGTTCTGCTGTGAAACACCAAGGTGATGAATGTCAGCTCTTTAATTTTTAGTTTTAGCAAAACTGGTAAAAGCAGGATAAAAGCCTTGAGGTTTACTTGGTTTTTAAAGTGCCTCCAATATCCTGGAATTCAATTTAATAGACAACCAATCTTGAGACAAGTCAGTTTCTGTTGGACAGGTAATATCAACAGAAACCTACGGTATAAGCTTTGCTTACACCATTTCTGTCTCATCCACTGAAATCCCTCTGAAAACTGTATCTTTGAATATAGTCAGTATTACTCTCCAAAGCCTGTTACTTTGCAGGTGGGCTTTCTGTTGTCTCTCAAAAATAAGTTGGATTGAAAAATTGCTAAAGGTTCACTTGTCATCCTACCTCGATATTCTGAATAAAGAATATGTTTTCTTTGAACCTTCAGAATCTAAGCATTAACTTAATCCAGGCTCCATTCTTCATAGAACTGTCAGAAAACTCGGCTGACTGTAACTTTCCCCACACAGAACATTCCCACAGCAGACATTAGCCTAACTACAGAAACCTCAACTACTTGGGGTGGGGGGTGGGGTCTTAGGTTGTTTTGCTTTGTAAACCAACGGCAACAGATCTGGGAACCATTTCTTCTAGCTTAGTAACTGGTCATTTCACTTAGGTGTCTAGACACTGATTGAGCAGAAGGTTGTGTCAGCACAACCGTTGTCTGATAACGGTGCAATCATTACAATAAGAGCATTGCAATTTCGAAAGCCAGATTAAAGGACCTTAGACCAAATGTCTGCTGCTTACATTTCCATGCTACCTGATACACATTTCTTCTAAGATACTTAAATACTTAACAGAAACTCTGCTAGATCATAACATATTTTGACTTTCTCTAATAAAGAAACACTTTAGTTTCAGAAATACTAACATGTTCATTGAAAGACTATGGTGAGCAAATGCAGACAATAGTCCGTATCCTTCCAACAGAAACCCCTAGTGGCCTTTACAGAATGTTGTCAAATACCATATTGGGACTTCTTTTAACTTCCTCCATAAAATAAATGGATTCCCAGTTTTGGAGGTGCTACATTTTATCATTATTTACTCAGAATCTGGAATCCCTTAATAATAGCCTGAAGGAAAGCACAATTTTAGGCTTAATCTGAGTGAGCAAACTCCATGTGTAGTTATGGGAGTGAGGCCCAAGGGCTTTCATCTATACTTAAAAGCCTACAAGAAGAAGAACAATTTAGCCATGGCTTTCTTAGAGTGACATCTCTGAGACAGTACTGATGTTTTTCACTGCATAACTGCCTGGAATGGGTCAAAGGACAAAAGCCTGTTAGTAGGATGGTAATGGTTTAGATCTAGAATGACACTACCTGACACTTTTTGGAAACCCAATGAGTGGATAGAAGTAGGGTTCTGATTTTTCTCTTAGGCAGTCAAAGTTGCCTGAAGAAAAGGACTACTTTAAAGTTCATTCTAGCTGTCTACATCACTGGCAAACTTAATTTTCGAAAGCCAAATTTGGGGCAAAGAGTTCAGAGAAAAGAATAGCATGTTTATTGCCTGGAGCTTAAATTACAGATTTTGAATATAAAACCATCTTGCCTTCAAATAAGAAACTGGTTTTTGAAGCTCTAAACCTTGAAATGAAAGTAGCTACTCTTTTAGCTTGAATTAGGATTGAAAGAATAGGGAGGAAAAAAACTTACAATGATACTACAAACTATAAAGGGGATAACAGTCAAAATCATAAGACATTTGTTTCAGACACTCATCATCTGGCATTAGTTATTCTATCTTCAGAATTTTATAAGATTCCCCCCAGTATTTCATCTTACATGTATACTACTTGCAATGCTTAGGTGATAGTAGGAATGGGGATTATTTTGGCTTTCATCTCTCTGATCTATGATAACCTCAGGGGAAAATGGTAACAAGATGGCTTTTAAATTTTTAGGGAAAAAAAATGTATCCAATTCTATTTTAGAAAAGCTGATCCAGTTAGCACTTGATATTATAGGTGACAATGAAAACTCCAGTATAAACTTCTAGAGCTAGAATAGACTGTTTTCCATACATAACCACCCCTCACCTTTGCTTTAAAATAAAAATTTATATATGGGAGCTAACATCACGCTTCAGATATAGCTAGGCTTTGTGTGCAGAGCTTTGTGTGTTCTTAACCTGCAAGTTTCCCTCAGGGTGGATGGCAGCTTTGAAAGATAGGAAAAGGTCATCTGTGAGGCTGTGTGTGTCTGTGAGTCTGTGTGTGTGTCTGTGTGTCTGTGTTTGTGTGTGTGTCTGTGTAATACAGCCCAGAAGTACAGCTCTTCTGTGATTTTTTTCTGTAGTTATCATACTCTGATTTAGGCAGATAAATCTTCCTCAGTCAGACCTTAATAATTCTATAGGTCTTACTCTTTGCCTGTAGAAGGTGGGGGAAGTCTACGGTATTGAACAGGAGCAACTGTTGATGTCAGTTCTGGCTCTTGTCAATGCTGGACTAGGTTAACCCCCACTCAGGGACAGGTGAAAGGAAGGGCTGAATTATTAAATTTTCTAATTCCTTAATGTTTACAAATTCATTCTAAGCATTCTGTGAACATCAAAAGAAGCAGTCTCTTTGAAGACAGAGTTACTTAATTTCTTTAGGCTAATACTCATCAGTTAGAATAACAAAATGCTTATATCTTGGCTCTTCTACTTGCTTGGCAAACTTGAATAATCTGCTTCAATTTCTTTATCTAAAATAAAAATGGCAATAGTTGCTGCTTCCTAATGTAACTGCAAGGATTCAATAAAAATACACATAAAGGACTTTGAACACTAAATAGCCTCTAATTGCTCCATAAATATATTAGTCACTGCTGTAAGTATTGTAAATCCTAGGGATTTGCACACAGACTTAGGACAGCTTTGAGACTTGAGTTCGAATAGCCTGAAGATCTGGTTTGTTGGTATGATTTTAGCTGGCCTGTGGTTTCTGTTCCTTTAAAAACAATCTTTGCATTTCTTGATGAAGTACGTAGCATATGGTACTCAAAATTTCCAGCATCAAAAGGGATGTAAACCTATGGAAGAAGAAAAAATTTTTTGTTTTCTTAGAGCATTATTCATGGTCACTAAAAGCTTAACATAGGTCTGCATGTTTGGTGTGTTATTACTTCATGATAAAAAGAAGAAAAATGGACCAAGAATCTTAGAACCAGCAAATTTCATGCACACACAGATGTAGTAAATATGCTTGTAATTTGGGGATGTTTTGTTGAAATAAGCTGAAAACCCATGTGGTAGGTATATATTCTCCATTTTTACCTCAAGACCCTACCACTTCTAGGATTTTTTGAAAGATTTGTTAAATTTTCTTTCTTGAGCACCTGCAGGCCCAATCAGGAACCTATGTAGTAGATAGCAAGACTCTAATGCATATTTATTAAATGAAAGTTTCTATTTTTTTTCATTTTTGTTGTTCAAAACTCTTATTTTTTTCTGAATATTTCTATTTATGCTTGTGTCACTATCCACACTGTGGCTTTTTTAAAACCTGAGCCACTTATAATCTAGCCCCAATATAATCATCATCCCTTCACTCTTCGAATTTCTTTTCCCTCGTCTCTTTGCCTTTGTAGGATTCATATGAAAGGAGGACCTTGGAAAACAGAGACTTCCTGTGAACTAGAGAGACCATCTGAGCAGTGCCCTGAACAACAGGATTAGGCAGGTAAAACCAGTTGGCGAGCACATATAGTACGATCTCTTGGACCAAGGTAGAGTTGTGCAAATGTCTAAAAGGTCACGCCGACTCAACCAATGGAAGAAGGATCGTGTGGGTTGACCAGGGTGAGGTAGGGCCATCCACAGGATTGTGTGAACTGTGGTCATGGAGGCAGTATGTAACATTCACGGGCTAAACACTTTAGTTAACTACTTTGCTGAAAATGGTCTACACTCTAAAAGATAAAGATCTAAGTTTCTTTAATGTTTTTTTAAACTTGTGACCATTCAAGTCACTAAGAAGTGAGTTCTTACCATTCAAAATGAAAGCAAATGGCTATTGTGATGTGGAGAAGATGGCTGAACTTCACCAGTATACTTGAGATTTTTCAATTAAATTCTGAGTTACCTCACCTTATAAAAATACATGTCAATATACTAAATACTGCACAAAGACCCAGGACGGGGCGGGAGGGTGGTATTTAAAATACACTTCTCTTGGATCAGCACCAAAAATATCATTAGTTTTTCTGTACAACCCATTACAAGTTGTTAAGTAGAAGTGTGTTAAAATTATTTCTGATAAAAATTACAAAGTCCACATAGATCAGTAAAGGTATATCCAAACAACTTTCAAATACATTTTGACATCAAGGTTAGGCATTTCACTGGGAAGGGCATTCGAATGTGTACCACTGAATTTCTGTCGCAAAACTTTTGATGTCAACTTTGTATCATGGGCATATGTCCTATCTCACACAAAGGAGGCACTGGTACTTGGAAACTTCAGAGGATTATTAGAACCATTATGGCTGAGGTGAAGAATTTGTGCAGCCTTCCACAATTTCAAAGAGGTAGTGATAGACACTTGTCCGCCTGGCAATATCAAAGGCCGTTTCTTCCAAGTTGTTCTTCAGACCCGGTTTGATGTAGCAGTTCATGAGGAGGAGCTCCAGGGTCTCTTTGCTGTCCCTGTTCCCGACGGCGAGGTGTAAGGGGGTCAGGAGGCCTTTCGTTTGGGCGTTGATATCTGCATCATACTGGAGTAAGAAAGAAGCGACTCTGGTGTTATTCCACTTACAAGCACTGTGCAGCGGTGTCCAGCCATCCACAGTCACTGCGTGGACATCTGCCCCTTGTGCAATCAGCTCGCGTACCACATCTAAGTGTCTGCTATAGGCTGCTCGATGGAGGGGTATATTCGTCTTCGTCTCTAGTGTTCACATGCGTGGTCTTTTCAGACAGTAGTCTCCGCACTGTAGTAAGCCGATTTTTTTCTGCGACCCAAAGAAGCAATTTGCTTGGATCTTTTTCCATCATTTTTTCTTGCAATTGATACCACTCTTCAGTTTTTTCATCTTGTTCCTCGTCTTCATCAGAATTCCCTACCCAGAGACTTTGGGTACCAGTGGGAATAAGGTGCCCATGTGTTTCCAACAATTCAAGCTGGTTAAAGTGTTCAGAAAAGTCCAGGGAAGTTTCTGGGTCTGGTTTTCCATCACTATTTACTTTCCCTTTTTCCATTTTTACTATGACACTAAATATAAAACATTTCAAATGCCAGGGTATAAATAATCTTTCTAGAGATGAATTATGTCTGCTTTATTTTATCCATCAAGATCTTAAAGAAGGGAAACATCGCTGTCCTCTATTTTTTTTTTTTAAATAACTAAAACAAATGGTTTCTCTTGGTTCTCTCCGTCTTATCTCAGCATCTGATAATGGACTACTTTCTCTCCCTTGGGTCTTACTTCTTAATTTCCACCTGCCTGTTCCCTTTGCTCTCATGGTTTTTGCTGCTGCTTTCTGTTCATCACAGAAATGGCCTCACAAAACCTTTTCTTTAAGTCTTTAATGGTGTCTCCTTTCACTTAGGCTCACCAAGAAACTTTTCACCCCTGTGGCTTCTGTCTCTAATTGTTTAAAAATCTTTACCTCTAATCATGACCTTGGCTATTTCTGGTGCTGTTTGAAACTTAGGATGGAGCATGTGTATTTGAAGATAGAGCCATCCTTTAGCTCAACATATAAGCCTGCTTATAACTAGGCTCTTGGTCTTCAAGACTGAATTACAGTGGGAGCTAGTCAGTTCATGTATGGTGTTAACCTTCTGACAAACCAGACTGAAAACCAGAAAGATGTTGATAACATGTCCCATCTTGGTTGAACACCAGATGTCCCCAGTCCCAGCTGTTTCTTCTGGGAGCAAGTCTTGGTGATGTTTCAGTCTCTGTAACACAGTTACTACCAGTGTAGGGATCTTACAACTTGCATTGTGGAAATGGCCTTCTGGTTTTCCTGCCTTTGGCACTTCCACAGTCTTCTGTAAAGTACACATCACCCCCAAATTATCCTTATGAAACACAACTGTCATCATGCTTCACTCTGGCTGCTCTGTGGTGTACAGTGCCTCTCGGGATCTTCAAGGGACCTGACAAGTCATCCCCTCTCATTCTATTCAAATGCACTTGTCCACAACATGTATCATCTCTCCAATCAGTTTCAGGAACCCCCACTTCCGTGTTCAGACTAAAGCCCATAACATCATCCTTCCTCCACGGCATATGTTTATGTACCAGTCATCTTCAAAGCCCAGACTACACTTTTTATTACGTAGAGCCTCTGAAACAAAATTATTTCAGCTCTTAATATTTTTTCTACTTTTGAATTACATTTATAGTGAGTACTGCATAATTAGGCACTTGTGATTTTCGTGGAGAGATGGTTTATTCCAGTCAAATCATAAAAAAGGTCAAGACTTGGGCTTTTTGTATCTTTTATAGGATTAGCAGAGTTTTAGGCATGCCAGAGAGGTTCAATATAATCTTGTTTGCTTGTTTTGAGTTAAGAGTTCGGTCATGGTTACTCACAGTCCTGTTTTCCTAACTGATCTATACTGCCACTGGTCTCCTAAGGTAAAACTCCTTGTTTTCATGAGTGTGATACTAGCTTGTGTTTAAGTACCATGCATTGATAATTACAGGTTGGTAATAAGTGTCAAATAATTTTAGCTGTATATTAGAAAAATGCTAGATCTATAGAGTTTAGCTGAAGCTCATGAGCCTTGAGAAAACATCTTTGAAATTCTAAGTCTTTGATTTCCTTATTTTTATCCCTTTACATATACACATGCATTTTTAAGTGCTTTCATTGAATAGACATAATACTATAGCTCATTACAATTTCATACAATGAACCTACCTTTGGTAGTCAAAATACTAAAATGGCTTTCAGAATTGCTGCCCCTACTGTGCATGCCCTGTATAATCTCAAAGATTGAGTTTTACTCCCATGATTGGGAGGTTATGTCACAACTGACTTTTGAGAAAGCAGTAGCTTGGGCCTCACATAATCAGTTGAGTTCTTAAAAGGGATTGTTTTCTCTGTGAAGACTTATTCTGAGGTGCAAGATTTAGGCTAAGCACAAGGATGTAAGAGACATCTTTATTGCTGTCTTTTAAAGGTGAAGGGGACCACATGATGAGGAAGGCAACTTTAGTCCTACATGAATAGAATTCCACCAAAACCACGTGAGCTTGGAAAAGGAACCCTAGATCTAGAGCATACCATTCAGTAAATATCTTGATTTTTTAGTTTTGGGAGACCCTCGGCAGAAAACCCACATACCATACCTCTCACCTACAGGATTATGAGATGATAAACAGGTGTTTTAGCTGCTAGGTTTGTGCAAATGGAAACCTAACACATCATTCAACATAATTAACACCCCCTGCCATAAATACATCCTCAACAACCCAGAAACCCATCATTTAATCCACCAAAACTGAGCCAAATTCTTCAAGTTCTGCCATAGCTATGCATTCTACCTCTTGAATTTTCTTTCTGAAGCTTCCTAGTTCCATTTTTTCCATTAGGAGCACATTTATTTCTAAAGAAGAAGAATGCCAATAATGATGGAAGGGAATTGTACCTTGTCATCCACCCAGCCCTATCTGTATCTCATGACGATGAGCAGTGCATTTGAAAAGATAACACCTCCTGAAAAGACCATCAAGGTAAGAGTTGATACTCACACGTGCCTCAGTAAATGATGAAAACTCAGGGTAACAAAGAATGCCAAAAGATACAGATGTAGTGAAAAGAAGAGCCATCTGTGCCCCAATGTTTATAGCAGCAATGGCCACGGTTGCCGAACTGTGGAAAGAACCAAGATGCCCTTCAACGGACGAATGGATAAGGAAGATGTGGTCTATATACACGCTGGAGTATTATGCCTCCATCAGAAAGGATGAATACCCAACTTCTGTATCAACATGGATGGGACTGGAAGAGATTATGCTGAGTGAAATAAGTCAAGCAGAGAGAGTCCAGTATCATATGGTTTCACTTATTTGTGGAACATAAGGAATAACATGGAGGACATGGGGAGATGGAGAGGAGAGGGAGTTGAGGGAAATTGGAAGGGGAGATGAACCATGAGACTATGGACTCTGAAAAAGAACCTGAGGGTTTTGAAGGTGCGGGGGGTGGGAGGTTGGGGAACCAGGTGGTGGGTAATAGGGAGGGCACGTATTGGATGGAGTTGCACAACTGGGTGTTGTGCACAAACAATGAATACTGTTACACTGAAAAGAAATTTTTAAAAAAGTGGGGGGAAAAAATGTCCAACTGGGTACAATCTAGAGCCCCTTGAGTAGTTTTACACTTTCAACTTTGCCCAGAATAGAAAATGCTGTAACATTAAAAACTGTGCAGAGATAGACTCATTTAGCTTCTGTTCTCCATTGAAATAGCCTGTTTTTTGGACTGTTTAATACCACCAATTAAATGTAACATAGGACAAAACTTCTGTCCAGAATGATATGATAAACCTAGGGATCCTTAATTATTCCTTGCTAATAATAATGCTCCTTCATATAAAGCAATACAGTCCAGTTACTTTTAGTTTATAGACTTCATACCTTCTCTACTCTTAATGGCAATACCATCCAGATACTGAAGCTCTGTGTTAAGTGGTTAAAAACCTATAAAAGACATTGTATTTTATACAATCTGGATGATATTTTAATCTTTCCCGAACTGTCAAATGTGCAGGTACTAAGTTTCAAGGATAATTAAAAGAGAAAAACCTTTAAAATAAACCTGCCCACTTATTTTCCATAAGAAAATAAAAGGTTCTAATCCTTTGATAATGAATAGCAACAAAATTAAATTCTACCCAGCTCCATCTAATTTCTAAAAAGGTAAAAGAAAACATTAGTTAGGAAAAAAAAAATGTTCTGCCAAGGCCCATGAGCTTCAGCTAAACTAAACACTACCTCTCTAGCATATTTCTAATTAAATATGCAATTAAAATGTTCACTGCACCCTAAGGCCTCCCATCTTTTTAAAATAGCTTCTTGTCCTACTTTAAAAAACGAATTATAACTTTCTAAGTAATTCTTAAAAATCCTTCAGATTTTCTGTGATTTCTCTAACCTATTTCTCATTAAAATGTACTACCTTAGACATACGAACTCTTAAACATTTAGTAAGCATAAACTGGCTGTCTCTAAGCGGATAGAAATCAAAGCACAAATTCTGCAAAACCAATGTCTTTAAAGAAAATTTAAGTATAGTTCAAATAACTACTTGCATGTTTTTGATTTAAGTACCAATGGAAAACTATGAAACGAAATATTCCAACTTACTGAATATCAATTATGTGTTATCTAATAGAAATCTTTACATCTTCCTCATTTTAAATAACGCTTTCCTGTACTATACTTTTAAGCCATTTATAGTCCTAGTTTTTAGTACACAAAGGTGTCCTAACTAATTTGTAGATACCTACAAAAATTCATTTCCGTTTGTATTTAACAGACTAGTCAAGTGACTGTTTCAGTGTATAACAAAGAATAAGTAATTAATTGATTAGGTCATTGAGCTTTGCAACCTATTACATTTAACTGAGAATAAAAGAAAATAACAAAGTCTTTTGATTTTACAGTAAAATTTCATGATTTGGACTTCTTACATGTGACCTTGACAGTGGTTGAGTTAAAAAAAAAAAAAAGCATATGAATCTGTGCTAAATTCCAAGAAAGACCTTAAACTATTGGTGGATTTTTGGATCCCTCATGAGAAGCAACCCTGATGATTATAGGAGGCAAATACAATTTTCCATATTTCAGATCAAAATGAGATATACTTGGAAAAAAGATGCTTTTGTTTTATGACCACTCACTCCACCCCCTGCCCCAACACACACATACAATTTCCCTGGTAAATAATTGGCCAGTGTAACACTTTGGGATAGAAGAACTACAGTGATTCTAGGAGGTGTCGAGCAGCTAATGACAAGCAATACTGAAATGTCTGAAGAAAGCAAGTAAGAACATATCAACAAGTCAGCCATGATCCTTTTTCTGCCACATATAATCCCAGGTGAAGAAAATTGTTGGATATCATAAGAAAACTAGGAAATCCTGTCATTAGAATGCCTCAACATATATATAATGTATATGGGAATGAGTGATAATTATAACATGTAACAGTCTTTAATATCTAGAAGTTCAAGAATTACTGTACATCTAAAAGAAAAGGACAGGAAATCCACAATGGAGTTAATATGCATATAAAAAATCCAAAAGGTTAAAAATTAAAAAAGAAGTCAAAACACAAAATTAAAAAAGAACTACCACACCTGTCAAATAGACAAACTTTAAAAGTCCAATAATAGCAAATGATAAATCTGGAGAAATGTCACTGATGGTAGGAGCTTCTACTGTAACACATTTCCCATAGAGCAGTCTTCCGGTATTTAGAAAAATTAAGAATGTGTAGACCTTGGGGCCAAGCTATCCCTCTTCCAGTGTGACTGCAGGGGTCATTCTCATGAACAGTGAAAGATCACATATAAGGATCTTCACTGCAGGAGTATACTTGGGTAGCCTGGAATCATTTGTTTCTGCCACTAGAGATTGAGGACAATAGATGCATATTTTAGAATATCATGGGATAATGAGACAGAATATGCTAGATGTGAATAATGTGTTTTTATGATATATCCATATTTACCAAATGTAAGTATAAAAAGAATAAGATTTATAGCTTAAATAAATGTACATAAATCATATATTAGATGAACTGTATATGCATTTTAAAAGCAGATGCCTGTGACGTAGCATAAAGTAGCATTGGGGTACAAGAGGAACCCTTTTATGATTCATAAAAATTTATTCAAGGGAATAAATGAATTTAAGTACTTTATGATCTTTTTAAATATATAAATAATATGCCCATTATAAATCTCAAGTTATTCTTTCTTCCCAACTTATCAACCTTTTTTTTTTCTTAAGTTTGAATTACTATACGGAAAATAAAAGCCTCCAGACTTTATAATTCAGTCTTTACACAAACCAAGTATAGGGATAGAAGGTATGACTTTAGCAATCAAAGTTTGCCTTTCTTTTGTTATTATAGAATATTAGTGCTTAGAGTTTCAGGGATTTCCCTCTTTCTAAAAAGAGCTAGATGTCTTCAGAAAATAGCTGTAACTCATTAGAGATACAAAGGACTAGAAAAGTCATACCAAAAATACAAAGCCTGTAATTATGTAGAGACTACATTCTAGCACATGCTGAAATGTGAGCAACTCAATATTGAAATCTACAACCATAAAGCCTTCAGTAAGAATAATTTCATAATTTCCCTCTTAAAAATACACTTCTGATCTCTGGTACTATGCCATATATAATATAGGAACTTATTAGAACAGGACATTATAAAAGGAAAGCTCTTAAAAATATACTTCCTATTTTCCTGCTTTTGAGTTAAAATTGTATAATTCTTGCCATAACATATAACATTACCTTTCATATTAAATGTGAACAATAATTTTTCTACTTGATATTTTATGTGTAAGACAAGGTTGACAAAATTATATCCTAAGTATTTCCATCTTGGAAGAAGCATTAGAGAACTAGAGTGTAAGGTTGGAAAACAGGAAAAGAATGTGCTCATAATGTATCCTTAGTATTACTTTTGACTTGCGCACGAATCACTACCAGTGATATGATAAGAAACCGAACCCAGGACTGTCAGGTCTAGATGATTTGCTTTGATCAGTCTTATTTTATTTTTTTAAACTGCATGAAAAGTCTTGGTATGCGCCCACTCAGATTCTTCAAGTTGGCAGGAGCTCATCTGGGAAAGGCAGAATTCCATGGCCAACAAAGTGTGTGTCTAGTGAGGAACATGGGAGATTCCAGAAGCTGTTATTAGCACACGCTCCTTCCCCTGCTGTTTTCCAGTACTCCTTGCTGAAAGTCCATTTGGCTAATCACAGTGAAATGCAATTAGCACAAGATTCTTGGGCTAAAATGTTTATTTTTACCCTAGTTCTGAGACGCTCTCAGCTTCCTCAAAGGAATTACATACAGCTTGAGGTAAAGCTTTGAAAACTGGATAGGAAAAATGGGCAGGAAGAGATGGACATGAAGACAAATCAAGCAGAGGGAACAGCTTTAGGGAAATCACAAATTTTAAAATGTGGCATGTGTTCAGAGATGCAGGGAATTTATCCTGAAGAGTACAGAGATACGATTAGAAGGTAGGCTCATGGTACTTCATGTGTAACTTGAACTTAGTATTGGGAATGCTGACCTAAACCTTCACATCCAAAGACCAATTTTCCATCGAGCTTTCCCCTATCTGTATATTCATTATGTGTATTCATACATGAATATGTAAGTTTATAGCAAAGCCAAGGTTTTAAAGAATGCTATAAAATACGTAAAAATGTTAAGATTAAGGACACAAACAGATCTTGGGGCGCCTGGGTGGCTGAGTGGGATCTAGTCCCACATCAGTCTCTCAGCTCAGCAGGGAGTCTGCTTCCTCCTCTCTTGCCTGCCTCTCTGCCTACTTGTGATCTCTGTCTGTCAAATAAATAAAATATAAAAAAAAACACAAACAGATCCCTGTTACATCCTCCTAGAGTACATATACTCCAGACTAAAGTTTTAAGTATTAATAAAGACTATGGAATACAGTAGTATAGTGATCCTGAATATTACAATTTGATATAATTACATCAGTTAAAAAAAAATGTAAGAAACAGAAGACAAAGACCAAAAACAACTACTCTCCAGGTGTACTATATGCTCTGTATTTGTTTTATCTTAGAAACTCTCATGAGGCCAAATCTGTTCACACCAATTCTCTGAAACCTTTTCAGACCACCTTGTATATCTGTTTAAAGGAAGACGGGTTAGGGAAGATTGAGCTGACGTATCTTTGGGACGCTGTTTGTACTATAGCATCTGTAATCATTTGATAGATACACTGAGACTTCAGAAAGATTGCATTTGATAACCATTCCCCTGTTTTCAAAATAAAAATCACTGGTTAAGCAGATTGTAATGCCAAGAGGAAGGAGCATTTCTTTACAGCAGGATGTAATTTCCGACTTAGCCTTGCTACTCTTCTCAGATCACTTCCTGTTGGCCATATATGGTCACAGTCTTGATTCTGCATAGAAATTCACTTTTTTCAATTAGGTTGCTTGGACAAATAGCATGGAAACAAAGCTTACTTTGCTAATATGGTCCAACAATGGAGTTATACAAATTGACTATTAAATTGCAGTGCAAACTTCTTTTCTGTTTTGTTAACAAAGAAAAAAAGAAATGGAATAAAATATCCCATTATGCTGAGTGAAATAAGTCAAGCAGAGAGAGTCAAGTATCATATGGTTTCACTTATTTGTGGAGCATAACAAATGACATGGAGGACATTGGTAGATGGAGAGAGAAGGAAGTTGAGGGAAATTGGAAGGAGAGGCAAACCATAAGAGACTATGGACTCTGAAAAACAACCTGAGGGTTTTGAAGGGGCAGGGTGGGAGGTTGGGGGAACCAGGTGGTGGGTAATAGGGAGGGCATGTATTGCATGGAGCACTGGGTGTTGTGCAAAAACAATGAATTCTGTTACACTGAAACAATAAATTAAAAAAAAAATATGTCCCATTATAGAGTAGACCTAACTGCATTTCTTCCTTTGAAGGAAGTGTATTAATCCAGTTACTTCAGAGAAATATTTAATGGTGTTTCATACTGGCATCAGAAAATTCACTTATATTATTTGGCAAAAACATCACATTTGGATTATGTTTCTTTTAGAGAAAAGACATAATTAATAGCCATGAGAGTACTTTTTGATTACATCTTAACAGTTAACATTTGAGAGTCTTCCTTCTGAAATACTGAAGTTTACAATACTGTCAAGCTGGCCATATATTGTGATAAAGATATAAATATTATAGCTAATAGAGCGACAATTACTATGTGACTTCCATAATAGTTCTTGATTGAATTTTGGGAAGACGTGGGTAAGTAAATACCAGAAGCTCTTGGAAATATATTCATTTGCTATAAATGAATATTCACATGGCTTGGTGTCAATTCACTTCCACAGGAATTATTCTTGTGTTATTTTCTGACAGAAGATATAGCCTATATCTTTCTTTTTCTTGATATTAATGATTCAAAACACAGAATCTTAAATTTCACATATGTAAACTCAAAAGTAATTCAAAATCACTAAAAGTAGTTTTGAAAACTTGCCCTCCCTTTTCTTTCCCTAGGCTTAACCTTTTCTATTAAACAATAAATTTGTAAGTTTTCCAAAGAATGAACAAATACTTTATGTCCTTGTCAGGATTATTGCCAAATGATAATTTTTTAAACATTCCTTCTGAAGCTTTATCAATTTCAGGGTGCTTTTTGTGTAAACTAATGAGATTTTACTCCAAGATATGTCAAGATATGCTTAATTAAAATAGGTTATAACAAATAACAGCTTTATGAAACAATCCCTGGGCCACAAGGAGAAATAATGTAATATCTTTTATATTTAGGTTGGGTTTTGTGTGTTTTTATTTTTGTGGGTTTTATTGTTTGGGGCAGTTGGAGGAATGATTTTCTCTCTGCATTAGGGAAGGGAATACCTTAATACCAGTCAAGTTCTAAGTCAAAGAAGTCTGCTCTTTGGAGTATCCTGCGGAAATGATTTATCCTTATGTTATCCTTTAGTATGAAATTAGTAGAAAATTTGGACGTGCACTCTTGACTGGTATTTTTCATGCCACAAAAATGGTCTTAAATATTTTTCTTATAGAAAATTTGAGTTATGAATTAAAAACTTAGTCAAGTTTCATTTAATATCCAATCATGGTAATACAGGATTTCTCAGCCTCCGTACTAGTAACACTGGGACCAACTTTGTAGAGAGTTTACCTGTATATTGGAGGATATTTAGTAGGATCACTGGCTTCTATGGGCCAGATGTCAGCACATACATACACACATGTGCACAAGCATGCAATAAAAAATTGTGTCCAGATCTTGCCAAATGTCCCTTGGTGAGCAAAATTGCTCCATTTGAGAACCACTGCCCTAATGTATACTTCATAAGAAATCATGCTTTAGGCTACAAGTAGTAATACATTCCACTTATTTGGATGCAAACTATCAAAATTGACATGCCATAGTGTATTTAAAGTTTAAACGCATTAAAAAGTTATTTTCTTAAAATGGGTTGCTCCTAATTGGAAGAGTAGTATCATGAACACATAGAGGGGAAAAAACAGCTGAGCTAGTGTAACAACCCTGGCAGAACTTGGTCCAGCAGCAACAACGGAGCCCCAGCAATGGCAATAGTTAAAATTATATTCAAACACTGTAGCAAAACCGCAGGGAGCACTGTTTAAAGGTGTTAGCCTGTACAAGGAAATTGACCAGTAGCTTTGCATGGATTCAACAAATGATGACATGAGAGACCTTGGAACCTGGCTAGCACTACTTGCAAGCACTCATGGTTAAAAGTTCAGTTCCTCTGGGCGCCTGGGTGGCTCAGTGGGTTAAGCCGCTGCCTTCGACTCAGGTCATGAACTCAGGGTCCTGGGATCGAGTCCCACATTGGTCTCTCTGCTCAGCAGCGAGCCTGCTTCCCTCTCTCTCTCTCTGCCTGCCTCTCTGCCTGCCTCTCTGCCTACTTGTGATCTCTCTCTGTCAAATAAATAAATAAAATTAAAAAAAAAAAGTTCAGTTCCTCAATGAAGAATGAATGCCCGATTTAACACTACTCTCAAGAGAGTAAGCAAATAGTGTTCTTGGAAGCCTCTTTACTGCAAATGTTCTTCCCTCTATGTGCGTTGCATAATCTGTATAACTTCCATTACTGACATAACATTTTCAGTGTACCAAGCAAGGACCTTTAAGACCAACCACTACATATACATGTAGAGAATTTATATAAGAACACTTGTAATAGAGATATTTCTAAAAATGCTATAAAAAGGACAACTATGCTTAGACACATAGAAGAGACTTAAATGTTTTCCAGTGGTAACAAACATATTTATGAGTATATACACTTACATGTAGCTGCATGTGAACCGTGGTATCTTTTCTGACCATACAACTTGGCTACTGCCTTGCCAAACAGAACTGCAAAATGAGTGCAACTATCTCCGTTTTGGTTATTTTTTTTTTCATTCTTTGACTCAGTAATGCAATGAAAAAGTACTCCTAGTTTGAAAAGCAGGAAAACATTGATTCAGAAGCCCAGAAAGTTTTTCCTACAAACACCTACCTTCCTAAGCGTAGACAGAACATTCATCAACATATGTTCTTTACAAAATTTCTTTCTTGTGATGAGCTTTTGTATTTTTAGACTCCACACATGAGATCCTATGGTATTTGTCTCCTTCTGACTTACTTGACTTAGCACAATGCCTTTGATGTCCATCCTTGGTGTCACAAGTGGCAAGATTTCATTATTTAAGGCTGAAGAAAAATCCATTGTGTGTGTGTGTATCTCACATTCTCTATTCGCCCATCAGTGGACAAAGTTTGTTTCCATATCTTGGCTATTTAAATATCGCAGTGAATACGGGGCTGCGTGTTCAAGTTAGTGTTTTCATTTTCTTCAGGCAAACACCCAAAAGTGGAATTGCTGGAACATGAGTAGTTCTCTTTATAACGTTGGGAGGCCCCTCCATACTACTTTGTAGAGCAGCTATACCAATTATGTTCCCTCTAAATATCCATGAGGTTCTTTTTTCCTTCCATAGCCACATCTTCTTTCTTCTTTTTCGCTTGCTTGCTTTCTTCCTTCTTCCTTCCTCTTTTTCTTTTGGAAGTTTGGCACCTCTTTTTATGGTCAAAAGGTTCAGATGGAATTACTTATAAATATGTACAGCAAACTCCCCATGAACGATGTCAATAAAAACTACCTTTGCACAAAGGGCTCATCTGTCCCCCAGAGTTTGTGTTAATTTGCCGAGAGCATAGTCATAGCCAAACAATTATGGAGCCTCCCCAGAAAGACAGGAATGCTTTGGGACCAGATGAGAGCCTTTCCATCTCGCAAGAGAACAGAGGTGACTCAATCAGTTGATCGAGTTTATCACTGCCCAGGAACTAGGAGTGATTCAATGTTTTCTTCCCCAGACATGGGTCATTTTGTCAAGGGGCTGATGAAACCATCTGTTGCCTGGCAGTGGCCCACAGAGAAGAAAGGAAACTACAATAGTGTGAGGAAATAACTCACAAAAATATGCGATGGTGTCTTATACAAATTAAGAGCTTATTTTTTCACTTAAGAGAAGTTCAGTAGTCTAGCGCTTATACCATTTATCCCCAAATCACTAGCCATTATCTGCTCAGTTGTTCTTAGAACATGGCTTTCATCCTCAAGGTAACAAAATGGATGCTACAACCTATTTCCATGTCCTATATTCCCTGTAAAAGGATTAGCAGGGACAAAAAGTTGCCTTCCTGGTCAAGACCAGGTCAAGACGTTCCCTGAATTCCTGAACCCATGACTTCAATTTAAATCCAATAGCTACAAACAGTGATGAGAAATACAGTATTTTACTTGAAGACATTGTTGTCCTGAATAAAACCAGGGTTCTGCTACTCTGCAAACAGAGATAATGAATGTTTGGGAGGTTTACAGCAGTCCTGACCACAGCATCCTAGACTCGAGACGGTTTCAACACAGCAGGAACTGTGCACTACTCCTCTCTTCCGCCAGCTCCGTGTATGGCATATTAAAGATGCTCAGTGGCTAACTGGTAGGAGGAACCCTGAGTAAATGATCAAATGGAGTTTTCAATTACACTGCCAATAGTTACTCCCTTGTTTCAAAAGGAATAAGCTTAAACTAAATATAGTCCAAGTTATCATGCAAGTGTCCACAAGGGCAGATAAAGCAAAGTCTTTTCCAAAGACTTTAGAATATGCTATAATCAATAGACTAAAATACACTCAATCTAGCCTAGAATATTGTACCCATATCACATGATCTAGGTATGTGCAAATTGTTCAAGGAGTACTTAAAAGGGCCTATGAAGACCACATTATCCAAAAATGACTTATTTTCCAGTATGCAACACTTGGGTGTTTATATATATTCAGTTTTATAATATAAAATGCTATCTGCCCAAGTTGTATGTAATTTGAAAGAAATTCAAATGATACCTCTAAAAATCTTAGGAAACTACTACTACGCTTATTAACTATGTGAGGCAAGTATACTCTGTAATAGCTGGGTTTTCTATTTTTCCTTGAGTCTCGATATTTAAGAAAGGGTCTACAGAGAAACAATACTTAACGTTACAGCTCTGAGATCTATGTGAGTGTTGGGGCTACATTTTTTTGATTATATGTCTCAGAAAAGGATAAATAAAATCATCTGAGGGTATTCTTTGGTAGTCCCATGAGCCCTTGTCCCTTGGGAAAATGTGAAAGTTCTCATGATTAGAAATTGCTATTAAAAAAAAAAACTTTTATGTGCATATAATATGAAAAACAAAGACCATCACACATGGAAAGTGATGAAATTTCTTTCCTGACAGCATTGCCATGGAATGATCATGGTCAAATTTTGTTTCAAGATACTAGGTAAACATCACAATTTCCTCATATAAACCTAGAGGAAAAACAAATTTTCATTAGGTAGAAGATCTGGTTTTTAAGAAATGGAAAGGAGTCAGCATTTATAGACTATCAAGAGAAGCGCCGAAGAGAAACTCAGCAATTATAGCGAGATGAAACAGATTATACAAATAATGGATTCTAGTTCATAACCATAATAAAACTTTGATACCCTGTGGAAAACTCAAAATTCCCCTAAAAGATTACCTGAGTTTTAATTGTGAAAATTGTGTGTATGCTGTGTAAGTCATCGAGTCAACACTTGTGTCACCACACATGATTAGGATTTGTCTTCTCACAAAGAATGAGGTCTGATTTACGGCTTATATTTTTAAAATGTACTTTGCACATTTGCAGAAGAAGCCTAGAAACCATGTACATGTGACAATGCGCGTGTGCAAAAGTGTGCATATTCCCTACATGTAGATATTTATTTATTTATTAAAGACTTATTTATTTGACAGATAGAGATTACAAGTAGGCAGAGAGGCAGGCAGAGAGAGAGGAGGAAGCAAGCTCCCTGCTAAGCAGAGAGCCCAATGCGGGGCTCGATCCCAGGACCCTGGGATCATGACCTGAGCTGAAGGCAGAGGCTTTAACCCACTGAGCCACCCAAGCGCCCCGACATGTAGATATTTATGAAGACAACCAGATTTGATGTGTATGTCCTTGAAAACCCAGTTTCTTAAGTAACAACACCCATGGTGGTTAAAGTGAAAGAAAACCACCATTGTAATCACTAATCAGTGTCTACGTAGCAGTCTTGGAAAGACCTGGAATGACAGAGAGCTAGGGAAATACCATGCCCCATCCTGGTTTCCAACATAATGCTCAATGTTTCATTGTAAGACTAAATACATTGTGGCTTCTAAAAATTTAAAAAAAAAAAAATTGAGAACTTTCATCATGCATCCCCCCTCCCCCCAGTGTGGATGTGGGTGGTACAGGGGAGAAGACAGCATAGCATCAATGTGGTTTGTAACAGTTATAAGTACTTTAAATTTCACCTAACCTATCACTTTGCCACAATATATATTTACAAAGGTGTTTTGTTGAATGAATAATTAAATATATATCAAATCTAAGAAGTGTAGAAAAGCTATACAAGATCTCTTAAATCTTATAGGAGCTTAAGAGACATATTTTCTTAGGAACCCTGTGAAGAGTCAATGTTATCTATCTTGAATATCCACAGCTTAATTATAGTGAGTTTTATAAGGCAATGTTTCTTTCCCCTGTCAATAGAAACAGGTGATACCTTGTCAATTATCTGTACTCAGCACAGCACAAGTATATGAGGCTAAAGAGAGCAATCCCGGTGGGCAGCTTTCTCATGATCTAATTTAATCTAAGGACAGAATTTGGATTACCCAAGGTAGGAATTTTGAAAACTTAATATGCATAAGAATTACATGAAATGATTACCAAAAAAAGTGATACCTCTACATATTTGATCCCTGGGTCTCATTCAGTAGGTTAGTGTAAGTCCCTCCTATCTTTGTTTTTCTAAATTGTCTCTGTTAACACTTAATAAACACTGATGCATAGAAACAAGGTTGACTGTAGCCTTCTCAGATGTCTGCTTTTGACGAATGTCCACCAGGGACCTTGAAATCACATTCAACTGCAGTAAACAAGAGTATTGAGATAGCATTTTGCTGATTAATTTTAAAAACCTGCACATTTAAACAGCACAGGGGTTTGAGTTGACAATTTGTAAAATTATGTAGGAACTAACAAGGACATTTGGCTAAATAGGAACTGAACACAATTTCGAGTTAAGACTTAGAACATATTTGATGTTTGTCAATTTACAAATGCACAGGTTACAAAGATGCCATGAGGTGTGTGCACAAAGAAGTTCAAAAACACATGATTGCCTAATAGGGCCATAAAATGTAAAATGCAGGTTCAGTGGAGTCTACACAACAAATAGCAACTATAATGGGTTTGCACACAGAACACATTTAAGTGAAGGGATTAACCTGATGCATTACAGTTTTTATTAAAAGGCCAATAACTTTGGGGGGACTATGTTCACATAAAATACTTGATAACGAAGTACTCCTATAAAAACTTAAAGGATGGAATCTTTTGAGACCATTTTAAGTTGTTAAAAAAAGCTGGAAAGACATAAAGACATAATTTTTTTTCTATTTTGGCAAGTTTTCAAAATAGAAAAATGTATACCTGTGCAACATACATATATAGACATTCTGTGTGCACGTGTGGTATGTGTGGCATAGTTTGCATATCAAGAGTATCTAAAATTATCAAATCATGAAAGCGCAAATTAAAAACAAAACTAAACAAAAACCTCCTTGGTCTCTTAAATTTATCTGACCAGCAAGGGGACTGTTGCTGTTGACCCCCGTCTCCCTGGGTATGTTAAGGTTTTTAGTAGCATGATTTTCTTATCCCTATTGACACCAAGCAAGTTAGGTATTGGTGGTCTCTTTGGGAAGATCTTTCGGTGGGATCTTATGGAAAGATCAATAAAAATTGAAGAATATCTCCTATTCTGAAAGAATTCCCAAGATGAGAGAAAATAGAATGTGCATGTCGGTTGACTTCTGCTTCTAGACTCAGGTCTCCAAAATATCAGCATAATTTTAATACTTAATAATTATGATGGTTCTCATTTTAACCTATACACTTAAGGACAATTATGAGACATTCAGATGTCCTTGCATCTCCACCATCTTTTTTAAATTTAGTTTTTATTCTAGCTTTATTGAGATGTAAACAAAACAACATTGTGTAGATTTAAGGTATACAATGTGGTTTTTAATATAAGTGTACCTTGTGTGATGATGACCACAAACTGACCTATCCTTCACCATAATAGTTACTATTTTTATTAAGTATTTTTATTAACATCTAATGTATTATTTGCCCCAGGGGTACAGGTCTGTGAATTGTCAGGCTTACACATTTCACAGCATTCACCATAGCACATGCCTTCCCCAGTGTCCATAACCCAACCACCCTCTCCATAAGCCCTCCCCCCATCAACCCTCAGTTTGTTTTGTGAGATTAAGAGTCTTTTATGGTTTGTCTCCCTCCCTATCCCATCTTGTTTCATTTTTTCCTTCCCTATCCTCCAAACCTGCCACCCTGCCTCTCAAATTCTTCTTATCAGGGAGATCATATGATAAATGTCTTTCTCTGACTTATTTCGCTCAGCATAATACCCTCTACTTCCATCTACATCATAGCAAATGGCAAGATTTCATTTCTTTTGATGACTGCATAGTATTCCATTGTGTATGTATGTGTGTATATATATATATATATATATATATATATATATATATATACCACTTCTTTATCCATTCATCTGCTGATGGACATCTAGGTTCTTTCCATAGTTTGGCTATTATGGACATTGCTGTTATAAACATTTGAGTGCATGTGCCCCTTTGGATCCCTACATTTGTATCTTTAGGGTAAATACTCAGTAGTGTGATTGCTGGGTTGTAGGCCCCTTCGGATCCCGACATTTGTATCTTTAGGGTAAATACTCAGTAGTGTTATTGCTGGGTTGTAGGGTAGCTCTATTTTCAACTTTTTGAGGAACCCCCATGCCATTTTCCAGAGTGGTTGCACCAGCTTGCATTCCCACCAACAGGGTAGGAGGATTCCCCTTTATCCGCATCCTCGCCAGCATCTGTCATTTCCTGACTTGTTAATTTTAGCCATTCTGACTGGTGTGAGGTGGTATCTCACTGTAGTTTTTATTTGTATTTCCCTGATACTGAGTGATGTGGAGCACTTTTTCATATGTCTGTTGGCCATCTGGATGTATTCTTTGCAGAAATGTCTGTTCATGTCCTCTGCCCATTTCTTGACTGGATTATTTGTTCTCTGGGTGTTGAGTTTGATAAGTTCTTTATAGATTTTGGATACTAGCCCTTTATATGATATGTCATTTTCAAATATCTTCTCCCATTCTGTCAGTTGTCTTTTGGTTTTATTGACTGTTTTCTTTGCTGTGCAAAAGCTTTTGATCTTGATGACATCCAAATACTTCATTTTTGCCCTTGCTTTCCTTGCCTTTGGCAGTGTTTCTAGGAAGAAGTTGCTGCAGCTGAGGTCGAAGAGGTTGCTGCCGTGTTCTCAAGAATTTTGATGGATTCCTGTATCACACTGAAGTCTTTCATCCATTTTGAATCTATTTTTGTGCATGGTGTAAGGAAATTGTCCAGTTTCATTCTTCTGCATGTGGCTGTCCAATTTTCTGAACACCATTTGTTGAAGAGACTGTCTTTTTTCAATTGGACATTATTTCCTGCTTTGTCAAAGACTAGTTAACCATAGAGTTGAAGTCTATTTCTGGGCTCTCTATTCTGTTCCATTGATCTGTGTGTCTGTTTTTATGCCAGTACCATACTATCTTGATGATTACAGCTTTGTAATAAAGCTTGAAGTCTAGAATTGTGATGCCACCAACTTTGGCTTTCTTTTTCAACATTCTTCTGGCTATTCAGGGTCTTTTCTTGTTCCATATAAATTTTAGGATTATTTGTTCCATTTCTTTGAAAAAATTTGATGGTATTTTGATAGGGATTGTATTAAATGTGTAGATTGCTTAGGTAGCATAGACATTTTCACAATATTTGTTCTTCCGATCCATGTGCATAGAATGCTTTTCCATTTCTTTGTGTCTTCCTCAATTTCTTTCATGAGTACTTTATAATTTTATGAGTACAGATTCTTTGCCTCTTTGGTTGGGTTTATTCCTGGGTATCTTATCATTTTGGGTGCAATTGTACATGAGATTAACTCCTTAATTTCTCTTTCTTCTGTCTTCATGTATAGAAATGCAACTGATTTCTGTACATTGATTTTATATCCTGACACTTTACTGAATTCCTGTATGAGTTCTAGCAGTTTTGAAGTGGAATCATTTGGGTTTTCCCTATGAAGTATCATGTCATCTGCAAAGAGTGAGAGTTTGACTACTACTTTGCCAATTTGGATACCTTTAATTTCTTTTTGTTGTCTGGTTTGCTGAGGCTAGGACTACTAGTACTGTGTTGAATAGCAGTGGTGATAGTGGACATCCCTGCCATGTTTCTGACCTTAGGGGAAAATCTCTCAGTTTTTCCTCATTGAGAATGATATTTGCTGTTGGTTTTTCATAGATGACTTTGACGATATTGAGTTATGTACCCTCTGTCCCTGCACTTTGAAGAGTTTTGATCAAGAAAGGATGCTGTACTTTGTCAAATGCTTTTTCAGCATCCATTGAGAGTATCATAGGGATTTTGTTCTTTCTTTTATCAATGTATTGCATCACATTGACTGATTTTCAGATGTTGAACCAACCTTGCAGTCCAGGAATAAATCCCACTTGGTTGTGGTGAATAATCCTTTTAATGTACTGTTGGATCATATTGGCTACTGTTTTGGTGAGAATTTTTGCATCTGTGTTCATCAAGAATATTGGTCTATAATTCTCCTTTTTGGTGGGGTCTTTGGTTTGGGATCATGATAATGCTGGCCTCATAAAATGAGTTTGGAAGTTTTCCTTCCATTTCTATTTTTTTGGAACAGTTTCAGGATAATAGGTATTAATTCTTTAAATGTTTGGTAGAATTTCCCTGGGAAGCCATCTGGCCCTGGGCTCTTGTTTGTTGGGAGATTTTTGATGACTGCTTCAATCTCCTTACTGGTTATGGGTCTGTTCAGGTTTTCTATTTCTTCCTGGTTCAGTTTTGGTAGTTTATACATCTCTAAGAATGCATCCATTTCTTCCAGATTGTCAAATGTGCTGGCATATAGTTGCTCATAATATGTTCCTATAATTGTTTGTATTTCTTTGGTGTTGGTTGTGATCGCTCCTCTTTCATTCATGATTTTATTTACTTGGGTCCTTTCTCTTTTCTTTTTGATAAGTCTGGCCAGGGGTTTATCAATCTTACTAATTCTTTCAAAGAACCAGCTCGTAGTTCCATTGATTTGTTCTACTGTTCTTTTGGATTCTATTTCATTGATTTCAGCTCTGATCTCTATTATTTCTCTTCTCCTGCTGGGTTTGGGTTTTCTCTGCTGTTCTTTCTCCAGCTCCTTTAGGTGTAGGGTTAGAGATAGTTACTATTTTTTACATATGGTGAGAACACTTAGGTTGGAAAGGATGTGGAGAAAAAGGAACACTTGAATGCTATTGGTGGGAATGTAAATTTTGACTGCTGTTATGGAAAACCATATGGAGTTCACTCAAAATTAAATAGAACTACCCTATGCTGGAGCAGTCCCACTTCTGGGTATTTATCCAAAGGAATTGAAATTCATATCTCAAACACATAACTGTATTCCCATGTCCATTGCAGCATTATTTACAATATCCAATATATAGAAACAACCTAAGTATCAATGGCTAAATGGAAGAAGAAATTGTCCTGTACATGCAATGGAATACTAGCCTTAAAGAAATCCTGCCATTTGCAATGATACAGATGAATTTGGAGCACCTCATCCATAAGCCAGACACATGAAAGATCCTATTGAGTAATAACACTTACGTAGAATCTGAAACGGTAGAATGGTGGTTATCAGGGACTGGGGCCAGTGTAGGAAATGGGGAAGTGTTGGTCCAAGGATACAAACTTTCAGTTATAAGTTCTAGACATCTAATACTCAGAAGTTAAACTGAAAGACAAGGAATTGGAGCAAAGAGAAAAATAGCTCAATAAGGTTTATACCATGATAATAATTAAAACACATATGATTGTAGAGAACACTGGGAAACAGTATAAAAAATCTCAAGAACTGAAGAATACTCCTTCCTCTTTTCTGCATTGAAAGTGTTCCCTGAGCCCCAGTAAAACAAGGAAGACCCCACACCAAAACCTGTTATTATGAAACTTGAGAACAGGGAAGCAATTAAAAGGTTTTAAAAGTTAAATAAATAAAATTTGCTGTACAAAGAATTAAGAACCAGAAAAGTATCAGATTTATAATATGAGACAATGGAAGTGGAAGCTGGGAAGATACTTCAAGAGAAAGATAATTATCTATAAAATTATTAATGAAATATCAGGATAGTAAAATGACCTTTTCAAGCACAAATATACAAGAGTACCTCCAAATGATCTTATCTTGGGTTACTACTTGAGGATAATGTGCCCAGAGAGAATAGTGGGGTCTAAACCAGGAGTGAAGCAGGATGGGTGCTGCAGGATAAAAGTAGGGCAGGAGGCCTTCAGTCCAACATGGAGAAAGAGGTTCCAGACTTCCTTTGGAAATCGGGACAGTTAGTGGTAAATGATCTTGAAAAACTGAGCTTACAAATATGAAGTCCAAGACAATAGTTTCTACTTAAATGTATTAGCTGTTAGAATTTAAATACTAATATTGTGACCTGCCTATTGCAAGATTAAGAACAGAAGCCTATATAAGTACATGCACTTCAGAGGGTTGGTGAGAATGAATGGGCCAAAAAGCTAAATCATCATTTACTAGGGTAGGAAAAATCAAGTAGTAGTGTGAGTGGTGTAACTATATTAATTGGAGACATGGAAGTAAATACAGAAAGTTTCCCTAAGAGATTGTAGTTGTCTATGAGCACTAGGGATTTGAAGTAATGATGTGGTAAGGTGGGGACTGATGATTCTTATTTAACTTTGGAAATTGTATATATTAGCTTATAAACATAAATGAACTATAAAATAAACACTTACATTTTTAATGCTTTAAAATATTCACCACCCATATTCATAAAAATAGAATTGCAACATTATTTGTAACAGCAAGATTGGAATTGGTCTAAATATCCATTAGGAGGAGCATGGGGAGAGAAAACCATTTATGCAATGGGATAATATGCCTTTGTCAACAAAAACGCAAATATTGATCTGCAACTCCCTCTGAAATTACTAAGCCAGAAAATCAGAAAAAAGTCTAGGTTTTACCTAAAAGTAAAGTAGTAGTAAAGTATATGTGTGTAGGGAAATATATTTAATGTAGTATGAGTTATAGAACTTGTTTAGAATTATGCATAATGTACACATCTCCATCTATGCATTTACAGTAGTTTACATGTACAGAAAACAAACCCATGTGATTCAGTCAGATCACCTGGATCTTCACCTTGGCTCTACCACTTTCTCACTCTGTCACCAAGGAAAGAACTATTCTGTGCCTCACTTCTCCCATCAATACTCTGAGTACACCTCTTCTCAGTTGATCACGATTTACTTACATTAGTTACCAAAGAGTTTCAAGTTTAAAATTTTCTGATAGTTACTGGGATGCCCGAACCAGATAAGTCTAGTAGATTATTTCAGTCGAAATCTTGTCTGAAATTATCAAATGTTTTTAAATTGATAACTACTTATCCTCATAACTTCATTTCTGTGATGCTATAAGGAATAATTGTATATGTGTATGCATATCCCCTAAATTTTTCATCACAGCTTGATTTTAAGATTAGAAACATTAAATTTCCAGTAATTGCCCATTATTTAAATGCAGATTAAATGTACCAATAAAACACTTACTACAACTACATTTAAATGCCAGTATGTTGAAAATCAAAAGTTACAATGATGAAACTATGTATATATATACCTTGTGAGTCAAACATGAATGGTACCAGCTTAAGGATGTATTGGTATGCCTTTCTCTAAGTGGAAGCAAAGACACTAAAATGACAGTGGTTACCTGCAGTGGCTTGATGACAGTATTTCTTCTGCTTTCTGCTTTCCTTCCTATCTACCTCTTCCTCCTTCACGTTTCTCAGTGTGCTACATTGCTTGAAATGTCTGAACACGACATATGCACAGGCTAGGAAAGCCACATGTTACACCTGCATTCACCTTGACAGATGTTTTGCCTTCTGTCCTTCTGTGCCACCTGTGAGTATGCGTCTCTCTCACAAGCTGTAACCTTACCCAGAGGGATAGGTGCCATGGCTCTGTCACACTAGCACACGGACTGCTTTGAGCACACCTTGGTCATTAGCAGAAATAAGCCAGTATTTTGAATGTTGCTTAGTTAATGAGAATTCTCTAGTAGTAAAAATTTAGAGTGGAGCCTCCTTTGGTAAATTCTGGTTAACATCATTATATAGCAAAGCAAATGTTTGGTATAGATCAATGGCAGGGCCGCCTGATGGCCTAGGGCTTAGCTTTACAAGTATTCTTATTTGGGGGCTATTCCACGACTGATGCAAATTATGACAAGTTAGAGTGATTCCTAGCAGCTGCTTTTGAAAAAGTAATTCATTATTTTAAATATTAAACTTCTATTTCTTAAAACCTCAACTTTTACAACCACTAACCTGAAGTTACTGATTCCTTAGGGTGGTTTGGTACTAGCTGATACAATCAAGGTTCCTATTCTCATTGGGTTTAAAACATTTTTACATGGCTTAAAAAAAAAAAACCAAAAACCCTCTATAGATCCTATAGATAAAACCTACCTTCCTAACTCACTGGAGAGAGGGAAAAAAGTATTCTCCCTAATGTGGGAGATCTATTTGTTGTTTCAATCATCTCTGTTCTAAAGCTCCTTATACTCTTACTGATCTTGTTTCTATGGTTACCTTGGAAAAGAAGAATGCATATCATTATGCACAAAACCACTATTTTAAGAATGACCAAAAGAATAGGAAACCACACATTTTCATTGTTTTTATCCCAGGCCTTCACAAGATTAGAGGGACAAAGATTAGTGTGGAGCGGGAAGTGAAAGTCAAAAAGAAAAAAAATGGCACAGAATTCTTTGAACATAGTATTAATATGCCCTCCAAGGACATAAAGCACACTGTGTATGTGTGTACTTTAAAATCCCATAAATTGATGGGAAAGAGTAAGTTTGATGGAAAGACCATGAATTGTAGGGATGACTGTCTGCAGTATAAACCTGGGGTGGGGGGAGAGAAAACTTCTCCATTTAACTGTTAGCATAATATTGAATTCCTGTTCATTTATCTCAAAGTTGATGAGCAATTGCATGAAAAGATTATAAAATAGAACTTTTGAATGTATCAAGTGCTGTAGACAAAAAAAAAGTAGTTTCTTGGGGCGCCTGGGTGGCTCAGTGGGTTAAAGCCTCTGCCTTCGGCTCAGGTCATGATCCCAGGGTCCTGGGATCGAGCCCCACGTCAGGCTCTCTACTCCGCGGGGAGCCTGCTTCCTCCTCTCTCTCTGCCTAGTTGTGATTTCTTTCTGTCAAATAAATAAAATATTTTTTAAAAAGGGTAGTTTCTATCCTAAAGAAGATTATTTATATTTAAGAAATGAAGACCAAATCATGATATCTTAAATGTTAGAATGTGAAGGCACAAGAAAAGGAACAGAAGACCAAAAAGATCTGAATTAGACTGGCAGATACCTGTCCTAGAACATTCAAAAAGGTTTTTAAAATATGTTAAGAACACTCTTTACAAAATGTTGTAAAGCATGTGGAGAAATAGGAATGTAAACCAAAGTAATCATTCTGGATTATAGTCTACTATAGCTTCATAAAAGGGAGAGAACGGATTCCCTATAACCCAGCAATCCACACCTGAAAGAATGGAAGGAGAATGCTGGTTATGGCAATGGGGAATTGGAATAATGTGGTCTTCCAGGGAAGTGAAGGGGCTGCATAGAATTCTATGAAATGCTCCTCAGCAATTTGATCCATAAGAAGACACACACTGAGTTTGATAAAGAATCTTAGTACACATTAGGAAGAGGAAGAACTCTGATAGGTGTACATTTGTACTGGTTCACATAAATTATCTTCTATCTATGGACATATGTTAAACTTGTTATAGAAGAAACCTAAATGGAAAAGGAAATGAAGAATGGGGAGTAGAAATAATACAGGATAGGGAGGACCTCAGGTGTTAATGATGAAAAAAAGACATATTCAACTCTCTAGCTCTCTTCACTGGAAAAATTGGAATGATAATCACATGTCTTTGAGATTTTGAGACTCAATTATCGTGTAAGGTATTCCAATACGTCAGTATCTTTCAGTACCAATGAGAAGGGTTGCCTGAGATTTCAAGCATTCCTACTAAGGAATGTAGCTATTAGATCCTTGCAGTTTCCTTACTAAGTATTTAATAGATATTTAACATACAAGTTTTATCTTTTTACAAGTTATATCCATATTCATTCTGCAATTGTTGTGTGTTTTTGTAACTAAAAGTAACAAGATCAGTAACCATGGGATTTAAAGAACATGGAGTACTATCCTCAACCTGGCTGCTGACAGGATCTTCTCAAGGGTTAACACAACATAAAACAAGTATTTGTATCTATTTCGTGAAAAGTCCCCTTTGTTTTCTAAGAAATAATATACTTGGAAAGAAATCCTGTTCAGTGTGGAACATTTTTGCTTCAGTGCCAAACCTACCGATGTTGAGATGAAGGGGGTGTGACACTTTATTTACATCAGTCCTATAGGTAAAAGTCTCCCACAGTTTGAGTACTGCTACGAAAGAAAAGTGGGCATATCTGGAAATAAAGCCAGATAGGTACTTAAATAACATAGTACAAATACTGACTTCAAGGACTTTATTGCCTAATGTAGAAGGCCAGTTGGGAAGCAGGTATTTTGGGGGAGCCTGGGCAGCTCCTCTGCTTTCAGCTCAGGTCATGATCTCAATGTTTTGAGTTGGAGCCTCATGTTGGGCTCCCTGCTCAGCAGGGAGTCTTCTTCCTCCTTCCCTCCCTACCTTCCACATGTTCTCTTGCTCTTTTTCTCTCAAAAAAAAAATTTTTTTTTCAGTAGAGTGCTTTTGTACCATTATGAGGAAAAACTAATGCAGGATGCTATGTAAGAGTTTAGTGTTAAGTTATCTTAGTTTTCTTTGAGAGAAAGATTTACTTTGAGACATGAAGTCTGATATATCCAGGTAATTGGGAGGTACAAAGTATTCTTAGAAATGGGAAAATAGTCTACAGCCATACCATCCTGAACTCACCTGATCTCGTCTGACCTTGGAAGCTAAGCAGGGTCGGGCCTGGTTAGTACTTGGATGGGAGAAATAGGAAAATAGTATACATAGACAAAACAGAACGCAGTTCATTCTGCCAACTACAAGTACTATAGGAATAGAATATGCAAGTCGGTACATCATATGAAACAAAGGAGGTAAGTGGGGGCCAGATATCAAAGAGCTTTAGATCACTGATGGGGACTAGAGACCATGAGAAGTCCTTTAAACATGATACTGGTATAATCAAGTTGTATATCAGAAAGATCAAACTTCTTTATGGAAAACTTGTAATAGGGAGATTTATAGGAAATGTGGAGATCTATTAAAACAGGCATGCTTATCCTGAATGAAAAGAAAAAGCAAAACTGGAGGAAGTAAAAAGATGAATGGTTGCCAGGGTTAAGGGAGAGGGGTTAATAGGCAGAGCACAGGATTTTTAGGGCAGTGAAACTTGTGTATGACTCTATAACGATGCATACATGTCATTACACACTTGTCAAAATCCACTGAATGTAAAGTACTAAGTTAACCCTAATATAAACTGGAGTTGGGTTGATAATGTGCCAGTATAGATTCATTGATTGTACTCAATCCCATCGTGGTACAGAATGTGAATAGGAAGATTGTGGGTATCTGGGATGCGAGAGATAGGAGAACTCTTCCCATTCAATTTTGTTATGACCTTGAAGTCAAGATTTGTACTTTATTACTTAAGTACCTACCTGGCTTTTTTTTTTTTTTTCCATATATGCCCATTTTTCTTGAGTAGCCGTACTCAAACTGTGGGATTCCTTTACCTACAGGACTGACATAAATAAAATACATGGACTACTACCCTCAACCTGGCTTCTGTCATGACCGGATCTTCTCAAGTGTTAATACGGTGTAAAACCATTATGTATATCTCTATTTAGTGAAAAGCCCCCTTTGTTTTCTAAGAAATAATATACTTGGAAAGAAATTCTGTTCTGGTGTGGAATATCTTTACTTCAGCGTCAAACCTAACAATGTTGAAATATGAAAGGTAAATGGAATAAAGGAGGGGAAATATGTGAGCAATGATTACTTCTGATCACACCAAACCTCTGCAACTCATCAGATGCTGCAGTAGAGATGACTGAGAAATGGTGGCAGGGGCAGAGGTCAACAGCTTGAGAGCATGGCCCCAGAAAAGCAAGCTCTAAACATGAGTTCACTCACAGTGTCTGGACTGGATGTTGCACAGTGTAGTCCCGTAACACAGCTTTGTGTTAGGATTATGGTATCAGTAATAATAGTGATAGCATTCCTTTCCTGATATCCCAATGACCACCTCTGTAAGTGCGGAAGGAAGAGAAGAATTTGCTACTTAGATGGTTACCTTTAATAAGACATGCTTATTATCAGAACCCTTGTGATGGAACAGGTAAGGGTAAGCCAAGATGAAGGAAAGGTTTATAGTAAGAAGAACGGACAAAAACTATTCTGGGTTTCATCAGAGAGAGGTTAAATTAAAGCTAAAATATGCTCCATCCCCCCATGGCAATAAAACGATGACCATTGAAAACTATCTTGTGTATATATGTGTCCTGAACTGTGCATTGGGGATCTATTCATTGTAAAAGGTTATCCAGGACCTATTAATTCTATAAATAGTGTTCTTAGTACAGAAATAGGCTATATCCTTTTGACCAAAAAAAAAAAAAATAGTATTTGGAAAGATGTTTTCAGAAAAGGTCATTTAGTAAAAGAACTGGTATGTTCAGAACTCTTACTACTGAGAAAAATGGATCAGAATTAAATGACCCACTTTCAGACTTGCTCATGGCTTGGAACTCCGTATCCTTCTGGAGCCTTGTAAAAAGGAGTTGAGAAGATGTTTGAATCATAACCCCAGGAGGAGCCCAAGAAATAAAGTCCCCTTTTGTAGAAGGTGTAGAATTTGTACCAAAGAGTTATTGGTCATCTAAGCCCAGTTTTAGCTACTAAAGTCCTGCCTTTAGTAAGGAAGGTAAACTAAGGTGGCAGAGCCAAGCTAAAAATGGAGAAGTTTGTGGGAAAATGCACTCCCTATGAAAGACAAAATCTTCACTTATGCAGGAAAAGCAAGCCTAATTACATTAAAACTATAGATAGTCTTTTTGTGTGGATAATCTTGAAATTACTTGGATGTATTAAGTTCTCCACAGAAACAGAGCCAGTAAGACATGTATATGCATGTGTTCAGACTTATTTTAGGGAAATGGCTCACAGGAGTATGGTGGTTGGTAAGTCCAAAATCTGTATGGTAGGGCGGCAGGCTGGAAACTAAGGAAAGAGCCAATGTTTCAGCTTAAGTTCAAAGGCCATCTGCTGGCAGAATTCCCTCTTTTACCAGGAGATCAGTCTTTCTATTAATGCCTACAGTTAGATGATGCCCACCCATATTAGAAAGAGTATACTGCTTTACTTAAAAATTGACTGATAGCAATGTTAATCTCTCCTAAGAATACCTTTACAGAAATACCTACAGTAATGTTTGACCAAATACTGGGTACATGATCTAGCCAAGTTGACACATAAAATTATACTTTTTTTTTTCAAAATTTGTGAACTACTTCTCAGTATAATGGTATAATTGGTCTCTGGCAGTGGGCACAAGAGGGTGGCCAAGGAAGGATGGTTAAGCTCTGCCCCATTTTCTTGATTCAGAATGAGAAATGAATAGGTCTAATAATTTGGCATGTGTGAGCGGGTAAGAAAATACAGAATGCTTACACACCATAGATGAATGAACAAGTTTTCTGATTTCCTTATGAGTTTTGAAATAGAAGCCTTCTCTTGCAGTTGACAAGAAGAGACCTTTTGCTCCTAAGAGTACTTTGGATATCCCTAGGTTTAGACAACCCTTCTCTTTTCTTTAAAATATCGATCAGATCTTTGTAATATCAAATCTTATATCAGTGAAATATCAAAAGTAATTGTATACTCATAGGAGTTCAGTCATCCAATTTCTAAGAAAATTCCCATCTGTTAATAAATCAATAGTCTGGTCTCCAAGAGCCTTGGAACTTGGCCTTTGGACTCATAAGCTCAGTATTCCATAATGTCTAGAGATGATTTTACTACAGTTGGTTCTACTGACCTCCAAACATGATGAATTTATGAATTATAGGTGAAACTAATTCCAGAGAGGGTGCTCCTATGTTGAGGTACTCACGGAAAATATGGCTCAGTTTCTTTGTTTGTTTGTTTGTTTGTTTTTTAATAGCTCTGGTATTTAGAGTCCAAAGATCATTTCTCAGACTTTACATTGCAAGGTATAACATAGTAGTAGCCTTACTGTCTTCAAATGAGTCTGAAGACTTGCTGAAATCTTTTTTGCGAATCTCTTTTCTCAGCCTCTATTGGATAATGAGCTATGAAAACTGAGCTAGCAGAAGTTCCTTACCAGCAATGCGGACCATGACAATCTTAGCACAAGATAAACTCACTGTTGTTCTATTTTCCAGGATATGGAGGGAGAGTTTGAAAAGCTGAAAATGCTTTACTGAAAGATATAGATGTGTTGATCTAAAAACGACTGCACTCTCACAGAGAAACCGGCATGCAGTCTGTTGTACAATTGTAGTCCTGCCCACCTCCCCAACTCTAATTTCTAATGATTTCTCAGAGCCGCCTGTGGGTAAGCTTTGAGATAGGGTGGGTAATTATAATCTGAGGTAAAGTTTACAGTAAGGGTAAGAAATGGAATTAGTAAATGACCAATTGCAGGTTCATATGCTTCACCTATCTGACTTCCTTGAACCTGTTGTGTCCTAGACCCATCTGCTGCCATCATTCATGACCTGCTACACAAGTTGAAGCCAGATATTTTGGGAGCGGGACATTTTGAGGTATACTGAATCCTCAAAAACTTTGGAAATTAACTTAAAGTAACCTTGACCATATGTGTAAATGGGCTGCTATGTGTATCATTGACGATATCTCATCAACTTCCTGTGGATGTAGATGCTTAATGTTATAAGGTATGCAAGTTCTGACAACCCTGCTATTCTGTAGCTAATGTATTCAAGAGCGGTAGTTAAACATGGAAATGGAGCTGGAGAGGATTTGAGGCACTAGAAGTCTAGCATAATGAATGGTGAGCTATGTTTCCTGGTCTGGTTTGCCAGGCACCAAGTAGGATAACATAATCTTATAGGATATCAAACTTCTGATCATAAAATAGTGACTTACCATTTACAATATGGTTCAAGTTTATGAAACTTGGAATTCCTATAACAACCATAACCAATTTCTTAAACAGTTTCATTAGTACCACCTATGAGCCTTGTAAAACTCTGTAAATATATACCATATGGCTAAGAACAAGATCTGGGAACATAGTGCATTGTCAAATATAGACATATAATTTACTAAAACTTAGACTGAGCTAAGAAAACCTATTTAATGGGCAATATCTATGTCCCCAAACAACTCATGGATGGCAGGTAAGTTTAGGCAGACCTAAAGCAGTATACAAAAAGAAACATTAGAGACCCAGGTGGAAGGATGACAGTGGATGTGGTGTGACTGTAGGATGCTAGGGTTAAAAATGAACACGGAATCAGCTTGGAGTAATTGCAGTAAGAGGAATGACTCATTCTGAGCAAGGACAGCCTTTGAGAGAAAGAGTCATAAACACAGTTGGCAATGATTATTAACTTCCATTTGTATGCTGCACGATACATTGCAAAACACTTGTACATGTTTTATCTCCATCGAATTGGAAAACAATCCTGAAAGTTAGAAAAGGCAGGTATTGTTCTGCCTGTTTTATATGCAAGGAAAGGAACACAGAGGGGTTAATGGAGCTGGCTGAGGTCACATTGCTAGTTAGAGAACCATCAAGGAATAGAACCTAGGATGCCAGAATCTCTGTAATGTATTTTAACCACCCCCGGCTGCGCACAGCCGTTTTGCTGAACAAAGAGATCCCTGCAGTCATGTACAGCTTAGAGAACATTGGTGGTTTAGCCAGTCTTAACGCTACAAATGATATTTGTCTGACCCTTCTCTAGCGTGAAATCACAGAGCCCCAGATGTCTTCTGGTTCATCCACCATCATTTGTGCTTCAACATTCACCGGTCCGAGATGACGCAGACCTTTTTGGCAGCCTCATCAAAAATATTTCGTCCTATCGATCTTAAGGCCGAACATGTACTTTAGAGAAATGTGTGGTGTATGAAATAACTTAGTGTTACTTTTGAAAATGGAATCTTCCCTAAAGAACATACTCTAACTGCTTGGCCTCAGGGGCGGGTGAGAAGAATGTGAAGTATTTACAATGTGTGATATATCTTGGGCTGTGGATGCTTAAAAATCACCTTAAGATACATGTTCATGCATATTTTCAAACCTAAGATACAATTTCTTTATTCCAGATATAGGAATCAAATTCTACAGCAGTCAGTGCTGGATACGGCAGGAGAAAAACTCTTGCGGTTGGAGGTCTAATCCCAACTTGTCAGTATCTGCCACTGATCAGCGGTGGGCTCCACTTTCAATTGTCAAATAATTGATTTTCCCAGGCAGTATGGGTAAAGTGGAAGAGAAAAATCTCCTGTTTGTGCCCAGGATAATTCTTTCTGCTGAGAAGGTCTGAACCCCAAATCAAAATAATTTTTCATATCCTAATTATATCCATTCTCAATGTCTCCAGCATCCCAAAAGTCTCTTTCCAGTTAGGCATCTCCAGCAACAAATATATAATCTAAAGTGGGAGTGAAACACATGATCTGCATCAAGAGATCTATTTTACATAAGTCAAAGCTGCTGTAGTTCGCATCTGAATATATTTGAGTTTTTGAAGATCTGCATTTCTCTTCCTACAAGGGTATTATCATTGATTGTGCAACTTGCATGAGCAAATGAGGCTTAAAAGACAACTACATGACTTAAAGTTCTTTCACCAGTGAGAATACTTGTGATTTGTCCTCTTGTTACAGACTCGAAATACTGCTGGCAAAACCTGAATTTGTTTAATGTTCTGCCTTTTTCCTCATTGGCTGCCTAATGTTTTTGATCTAGTCCATTCAGCCCGTTGTTGATTGATGGGTACCATGGCAATCTAGTGGCCCGTGCTCCTTCTTGCCTACAATCAATATTAATGGGACATGGCTTCATATTATAGACCAAAATGCTGCATTCCTTTGCCATGCTTTAGTGAGTCATATTTCCTTTTCTTTAAAATCAATTCCACATGTTTGAGCTTCAAAGTAATGACAAGATACTGCCTATGGAGAATAAAAGGTATATAAGACATGGTCATCGATCTCAAAAAATGAGATCAGTATTGAGCCCTTAAAGTCTGGGCTACACCAGGCCTTCCAAATGTAAAGATAGATATCCTCATTCTCTTAAATAAGAGGACACTGAGACTAAAAGATATTGAATCACCTGCTGAAGGTCAATCCGCAAGCACAAGGCATGTTTCTGGTTCCAAAGCCAGTACTCTTCCAAAACACATCCTGTGGTCTAGCTGAGAAATGAAACAACGGAAGTGATCTAAGTTACAGGATAATAATGCAGACGACATAATGAAGGCATTTTAGTGGTCGTAGGACACAAGGTCCTGAAGTAACTATAGGATATTAATGTTGGAAATTATTTCAGGTGAAGATGTTTTTAAAAGGCTTTGAGGTTTAAGATCATGAAACCATCTCTTGCATAGAATTTGAATGGATGAGAAGAATAGGTATCTGAAGTATATTTAAAACAATGTCCCTCGGTGTTTCAATAGAATGTAGGGTTTGCTGTGCTTGCCTTTTTTTATTCTTAAAGCATGGACTGACTGAAATGTGGTGTCCTGCACCACAGCCAGAACAGATATCCAGCTCGGCAGTGGCAGGGGAAACCAGGCTCAGCAGCTTGTTAATCCCCCAAAATATCTACCTCAAATGGCTGTGTGATTCTTTGACATTCTCAGAAGTAGCTTTCAACTTAAGTTTTTAAGCCTATGTAGTGAGTGTGGCATCTCTTGACTAACCATATTTGTTTGAAGTTTTTCACATGTAACTGCTACACTGTCACTGATATATTTGTTACCTGAATATCATGGACATGACACCCCAACTAGTCCTGAGGCTCATGAGATGATCAACAAACAGGAGACTTTGCCTAAGGAAGATAAGTCTGAGAGTAGGTGAGCAGGGAAGAGAGAAAAGATGAGGTTCTCTAAAATGGTGGGAGCAGTGAGTGCACTTGCTGGCAGGGCAAAGAAGTAGGAAGTACTTCAAGAAAGTCTGAGGATGCACTGATGAACAAAAGGGCATTTTTAGTGAAGATAATGTAACAAAATGATTGTCAAGAATGATTACTATTTACTTCCTGGAAGTCTCTGAATTCATTTTAGTAGTTCCTACATTTGGAGAAAGAGTAAGTCACTGAGAATAAACTGTATTTCACGACAGTAAACATTCAATATTTTTATTTTCTTAAATCATTTTTTTACATTCAACATGTTTAAATGTTGAACAGAAAACTAGAATTATTTTTAAAAGTATCAGTATTTTCTATTGTATTACATTTCGAACCACAATAAAGTACACCTGTATTTTAAGTAGGGATTTTTTTTGAGCTGTAACTGACAGATATTAGTTTCAGATGTAGTGATTCCATATCTGTATATATTATGAAATGATTGCCACAATAAGTCTAGTTAACACTGGTGATCATACATAGTTTTTTTCCTTATGAGAACTGTCAAGATCTACTCCTAGCATACTTCAAGTATACAATACAGTATTAATTAGAGTCACCATGCTATGTAGCACAGGCTTAGGCCTTTTAAGATAGGAGGTTTGTACCTTTTGATCACCTCATCACTGATACTTGTCTTTTTCTGACTTATTTTACTTAAGTGATACCCTCAAGGTCTATGTTGGTACAGATGACAAGACTTCCTTTTTTTATGGATGAGTGATACACACACATGTGTGTATGTATATATGTGTGTGTATATATATATATATATATATATATATATATATCACATTTTTTTATTAATAGACTCTTAGGTTACTTACATGTCTAAGCTATTACAAATAATACTGAAGTAAACATAGTGGTATAGATGCCTTTTCAAGTTAGTGTTTTGTTTCCAAGAAAAATATGCAGAAGTGGAAATGTTAGATCATAGGGTAGTTTTAATTTTTTTATTAATTATTTTTATTAACATGTAATGTATTATTTGACCCAGGGGTACATGTTTGTGAATCATCAGGTATATACACTTCACATCACTCACCATAGTACATATTCTCCCCAATGTCCATAACCCAACCACCCTCTCTCCATCCCCCCACCCCCCAGGAACCCTCAGTTTGTTTTGTGAGATTAAGAGTCTCTAATGGTTTATCTTCCTCCTGATCCCATCCTGTTTCATTTTTTCCTTCCCTACCTCCCAAAGCCCCGACTCTGCCTCTGAAATTCCTCATATCAGGGATATCATACAATAATTGTCTTTCTCTCATTGACTTATTTCACTCAGTATAATACCCTCTAGTTCCATCCACGTCATTGCAAATGGCAAGATTTCATTTCTTTTGATGGCTGCATAGTACTCCATTGTATATATGGTAGTTTTAACTTTTAAGGAAATTCTATTCTTTTTTTTTTCCATAATGGCTGCACTGATTTACATTACCACCAAACATGCAACAAGCATTCCCTTTCCTCCACCACCTTGCCAAGCAGGCAAGGTGTCTTTTTGATAATGGCCATTCTAACAAGTATGAGGTGATATCTCCTTGTGGTTTTCATTTGTATTTACCTGATGTTGAGCTACTTTTCATGTAGCTGCTGGCTATCTGAGTGTCATCTTTGGATAAATATCTATTCAGAAACTCTTATCTATTTTTAATCACATTTTGAGTTGTAGGAGCTTTTCAATATTTGGGATATCAATTATTTGTCACAAATGATTTGTAGATATTTTCCTCATTGGGGAGGTTGCCCATTCATTTTCTTGAGTTTGGGTTTTGCTGTGCAGAAGCTTTTTAGTTGGATGTAGTCCCATGTGTTTTTGTTTTACTGTCAAATCCAAACAATCACCATCACCACTGATATTAGAGAACTTAATGCTTTATGTCTTTTTAAAGCTTTATGGTTTCAGGTCTACTTAAGTCTTTAATCCAGTTTATTTTTGCATGTGAAAGATAGTGGTCCAGCTTCATTCTTTTGTATGTGGTTGTCTGGTTTTCCCAACCCATTTAAGTATCTGTCCTTTTCCAATTGTATATTTTTTACTCCTTTGTCATAAATTAATCAGCCATACCTGCAGTTTTATTTTGGGGCTCTCTGTTCCACTGATCTGTGTCTATTTTTATGGCAATATACTGTTTTGATTACTGTGGCTTTGTAATATGATTTGAATTCAGACATGGTGATGCCTCCAACATTTTCCTTAAAAATTATTTTGGCTACTTCAGGATTTTGTGGTTCCACACAAATTTTAGGATTGTTCTATTTCTTTGAAAAAAAAATCTATTGGAATTTTGATAAGAATTGCATTGCATCTGTAGATTGCTTTGAGTAATATGGACATTTTAACAATATTCTTCCAACTCCTAAGCATGGATACATCTTTCCATTTCTTTGTGTCTTCAATTTCCTGAACGTTTTAGAAATTGAATGTACATGTCTTTTACCTTCTTGGTTAAATTTGTTCCTAGCTAATTTACTTTGAGAAATGCAGTTGAATACAAGATAGTTTTTCTTAAGTTTTCTGATCACAGATCTTTATGTATTAAGTTTGTATCCTGCAACTTTACAGAATTTGACTTCTAACAATTTTAGTGGAGTCTTTAGATTTTTCTCTAATCTCAGATATTGTGAGTTTGTTAGTGAATGTAAAGGGCTTGTTGCTTGGGGTCAATCAGCCAATACATGAGCCCCAGTCTTTTGGTTTGAGCCAATGTTTTTTTATTACTTGCAATGAGTGAGTCTGGAAGATGATTCTCGAAGCACTCTCTTTGAGGGTTAGTGCAGGAAGCTTTTCTTCAGTTTGTTAGGTGGACAGGGGTAGAGAGCTTGTCATAGTAAGGAGCATATATATTTGCTGTTAGGCACTTTGGGTCAGCTCTGCATTCATAGCATATCAACATGCTAGTACATCATATGTTCAAAAAAATGGTGGAAAAATCCCATCCCTAGGAAGAGAGCTTACTATAATGACCTGAAAGTCACTTTAGGGCAACTTGGGTCCTCCTCTTCAATCAGGCTCAAGCTGGCTCATACAAAGGGGTAGCTGCTGATCACCTAACCATACACCTCCTTGGTAAGAGCTATTTCTTTTGCAAAACAGATACCCTCACTCTGAAAAACAACCTGAGGGATTTGAAGGGATGGGGGTGGGGGGTGGGAGGTTGGGGAACCAGCTGGTGGGTAATAGGGAGGGCACGTATTGCATGGAGCACTGGGTGTGGTGCAGAAACAATGAATACTGTTACGCTGAAAAAAAAAAAAGATACCCTCTTTCCCTGTTTTTTTTTTTATTTGTTTATTATTATGCAGTACGTGCCCTCCCTATTTTTCTTTTTACTTTTTTAAAAAATTTATTTATTTTTTTCAGCATAGCAGTATTCATTGTTTTTGCACAACACCCAGTGCTCCATGCAATATATGCCCTCCCTATTACCCACCACCTTGTTCCCCCAACCTCCCACCCCCGCCCCTTCAAAACCCTCAGGTTGTTTTTCAGAGTCCATAGTCTCTTATGGTTCGCCTCCCCTTCCAATTTCCCTCAACTCCCTTCTCCTCTCCATCTCCCAATGTCCTCCATGTCATTTGTTATGCTCCACTAATAAGTGAAACCATATGATATTTGACTCTCTCTGCTTGACTTATTTCACTCAGCATAATTACTTCCAGTCCCGTCCATGTTGCAACAAAAGTTGGGTATTCATCCTTTCTTTTCTTTCTTTCCTTTTTTTTTTTTTAATAAACATATAATGTATTTTTATCCCCAGGGGTACAGGTCTGTGAATCACCAGGTTTACACACTTCACAGCACTCACGATAGCACATACCCTCCCCAATGTCCATAACCCCCTCCCCCTCTCCCAATCTCACCTCCCTCTAGCAACCCCCAGTTTGTTTTGTGAGATTAAGAGTCATTTATGGTTTGTCTCCCTCCCAATCCCATCTTGTTTCATTTATTCTTCACCTATCCCCCTAACCCCCCATGTTGCATCTCCACATCCTCATATCAGGGAGATCATATGATAGTTGTCTTTCTCTGATTGACTTATTTCACTAAGCATGATACCCTCTAGTTCCATCCATGTCGTCACAAATGGCAAGATTTCATTTCTTTTGATGGCTGCATAGTATTCCATTGTGTATATATACCACATCTTCTTTATCCATTCATCTGTTGATGGACATCTAGGTTCTTTCCATAGTTCAGATAAAGGGCTAGTGTCCAAAATCTGTAAGGAACTTAGCAAACTCAACACCCAAAGAACAAACAATCCAGTCAAGAAATGGGCAGAGGACATGAACAGACATTTCTGCAAAGAAGACATCCAGATAGCCAATAGACACATGAAAAAGTGCTCCACATCACTCGGCATCAGGGAAATACAAATCAAAACCACAATGAGATATCACCTCACACCAGTCAGAATGGCTAAAATTAACAAGTCAGGAAATGAGAGATGCTGGCAAGGATGCGGAGAAAGGGGAACCCTTCTACACTGTTGGTGGGAATGCAAGCTGGTGCAACCACTCTGGAAAACAGCATGGAGGTTCCTCAAAATGTTGAAAATAGAACTACCCTATGACCCAGCAATTGCACTACTGGGTATTTACCCTAAAGATACAAACATAGTGATCCGAAGGGGCACGTGTACCCGAATGTTTATAGCAGCAATGTCTGCAACGTGCCCTCCCTATTACCCACCACCTGGTTCCTCAACCTCCCACCCCACCCCCCGGCCCCTTCAAAACCCTCTGGTTGTTTTTCAGGGTCCATAGTCTCTCATGGTTCATCTCCATTGTATGCATAAGTTGGCCAACTGTTAGACTGAAAGCCAGGCCTTCTGTGCCGATCTGAAATTTCAACATGTCTTCCTTACTATTTCTAACTTTTGATCTAAGGGAGATATATGCAACTCTTCTTCTCAGCTGAACATTTAGAGGCCATCGTAAGTTTATTAATTGTTCTAATTTCAAAATTACTGTATTTTGGGGCATAGGAAAGCCTGAGGAGGGGAAGATAAATGGAACTGCCAACTGATGGAGCAGTCAAAATACATACATTTGATCAAGTCCCACATTTTATACGGGTGCAGTTTGTGGTGCCCCCAAACTATAGTAACATCAAAGATCACTGATTGTTGCTCCCCATAATAATTATAATAATGAAAAAATTTTAAATGTTGTGAGAATTACCAAAATGGGACAGACAGAAAGTGAGAAAATGCTATTGGAAAAGGAGTGTTGCCAGTCTTGCTTCATGCAGGAGTGGCACAAACATTCAATGTATAAAAAATGCAGTATCTGTGAACCACATTAGTGTGAAGTACAATAAAAAGGGATATGTCTGTAAGTTATCTGCAAGTAGTGGCAATTCTTCCTTACCAATTCGGATTCCTTGAATTTCTTTCTTTTTTTTTTAAATTTATTTCTTTTCAGTGTAACAATATTCATTGTTTTTGTACCACACCCGTGCTCCATGTAATATGTGCCCTCCCTATTACCCACCACCTGGTTCCCCAACCTCCCACCCCCCCCGCCCCTTCAAAACCCTCAGGTTGTTTTTCAGAGTCCATAGTCTTTCATGGTTCATCTCCCCTTCCAATTTCCCTCAACTCCCTTCTCCTTTCCATCTCCCCATGTCCTCCATGTTATTTGTTATGCTCCACAAATAAGTGAAACCATATGATAATTGACTCTCTCTGCTTGACTTATTTCACTCAGCATAATCTCTTCCAGTCCCGTCCATGTTGATACAAAAGTTGGCTATTCATCCTTTCTGATGGAGGCATAATATTCCATCGTGTATATGGACCACATCTTCCTTATCCCTTCGTCCGTTGAAGGGCATCTTGGTTCTTTCCACAGTTTGGCGACCGTGGCCATTGCTGCTATAAACATTGGGGTACAGATGGCCCTTCTTTTCACTACATCAGTATCTTTGGGGTAAATGCCCAGTAGTGCAATTGCAGGGTCATAGGGAAGCTCTATTTTTAATTTCTTGAGGAATCTCCACACTGTTCTCCAAAGTGGCTGCACCTACTTGCAGTCCCACCAACAGTCCAAGAGAGTTCCCCTTTCTCCACATCCTCTCCAACACATGTTGTTTCCTGTCTTGCTAATTTTGGCCATTCTAACTGGTGTAAGGTGATATCTCAATGTGGTTTTAATTTGAATCTCCCTGATGACTAGTGATGATGAACATTTTTTCATGTGTCTGAGCCATTTGTATGTCTTCATTGGAGAAGTGTCTGTCCATGTATTTCTTTTTCTTATCTCACTGCTCTGGCTAGGACTTCGAGTACTATGTTGAATAAAAGGGATAAGAATAAGCATTCTTTTCTTGTTCCTACTTTTAGGGGAAAAGCTTTCAGCTTTTCATGATTAACTATATTAGCTGTGGGCTTGTCATATATGACCTTTATTATGTTGAGGTAGTTCCCTCTATATACACTTTGTTGAGAGTTTCTATCATAAATGTTTAATTTTATCACATGTTTTTTTTTTAAGATTTTTTTTCCCATTTTATTTATTTTTTCAGCGTAACAGTATTCATTCTTTTTTGCACAACACCCAGTGCTCCATGCAAAACGTGCCCTCCCCATTACCCACCACCTGTTCCCCCAACCTCCCACCCCTGACCCTTCAAAACCCTCAGGTTGCCCCAACCTCCCACCCCTGACCCTTCAAAACCCTCAGGTTGTTTTTCAGAGTCCATAGTCTCTTATGGTTCGCCTCCCTATGGACATTATCACATGTTTTTTTGCATCTATTGAGATATTCTTTTTAGTCCATTTTTTAAATGTGTACCAGTTTGATTTTGTGGATATTGGAGTGTTCTTTTATCCCTGGAATTAACCCCACTTATGATGGTGTGTGATCTTTATAATCTGTGGTTGAATTAAGTTTGATAATCTGTTGAAGGTTTTTGCATGTTAATTATGGATGCTAGCCTGTAATTTTCTTGTGCTGTTCTTGTTAGATTTTGATATCAGGCTGATATTGGTCTTGTGAAAGGAGTTTGAAAGTGTTCCCTCTTCTATTTTTCCAGAGCATATGAGATTGGTATTCCTTTCAAAATGTGTGGTAGCATTTACTGGTGAAGCCATCTGGTCCTGGACTTTGGGATGCTTTCTATCACCAACTCAATCTCCTTATTAATCATTGGTCTGTTCAGGTTTTCTGTTTCTTCATGATTTATTCTTAGTAGGTTGTATGTTTCTAGGAATTTGTCCATTTTTTTTTTCTAGGTTCATGGGAATCTTAACTAAAGACAAAGTGGCTAAATCATTTGAGAAAAGGTGAAATAGGACACAGAATCTACTATCACCTTATCTAAAGGCCTTTTCACCTTAACCACTTTTCACATTTTCTAGGATCTCTTAACTTACATGATAAAATAGCAATGTTTTCTGTTTAGCTGTATATCTCACACATCTTCACATACCTGAAACAACTTTTTATACACAGTTGTCACTTCATAAATACTTGGTTACTTCTGAAATTTATAATCTCACATGTGTCTGAGATTTTGAAATACCTGAAATTTTTAGAAATCATTGAATGGTGGATGCCCAGGAACTATTTGTTGGATAAATACATGAATGAAGAAAGAATAAGTGCATACACTTACATAACTATGTGCTATTCTACATGGTTTACATAGTGTTACATGTTGCTCTTTTAATATTAGAAACTATGACCTAGGTAAATGTATATCCCCTTGTTACAGATGATACAAGCTGAGTGTCCAGACTGTTAGTAAATCAGAGCCAATATTCAAACCTAGGCATCCTGACACAAGTCATTTCTCCTAACCATTACACTATGAGATAAGTTCAATAAATGAGTAACTGGAACTACATAGTGTAAGGTCTATCAGTCATTTTTCTTTTTTTTTTTTTTTTTTTTTTTTTAATATTTTTTTTTCCCTTTTTATTTATTTTTTTTTTCAGCGTAACAGTATTCATTCTTTTTGCACAACACCCAGTGCTCCATGCAAAACGTGCCCTCCCCATCACCCACCACCTGTTCCCCCAACCTCCCACCCCTGACCCTTCAAAACCCTCAGGTTGTTTTTCAGAGTCCATAGTCTCTTATGGTTCGCCTCCCCTCCCCAATGTCCATAGCCCGCTCCCCCTCAGTCATTTTTCAATGAATTTATAGCTCTAACCAGTTTGACTATTTAATGTTGCATTGTGATAGCTTAATAGAATTTGGATAAAATGCACATTAATAGTAAAAGTTGAAATCTCTCATTGAGTCCTGCATCATTTTATAAACCGATAGTAGATGTGCTTCCTTCAATTTGAGGGATCCTCTCTTATGAATACTATCTGGACAATGCAAATACTCTGCCAGTTTCAATACTAGTAGCACTACAAGGAAGAGAAAAGGCAACAGTTGAAAAATTACATCATTATGGATGCAATTTCCTCAACATTTCTTAAATGTACCTAACCAAAGATTGATAGCCCATTTAATGAGCAATCTGTTCTTATGCTGAATGTGCATGATGCTGTTATATGAAATGGAAACAACTGGAAATGTGTCAGAAATGCACTTTACAACATTAGTTGAAAATGTCATTGATCAGTAACACACTGTGTTTGACCCCAAGAATTACCTTTGCAGTGAGCAAAACAAATGACATATAAAAGTCTCAAGTAATACCCATGTTTTAAAAATGTTCTTTCATAAAAAAAAAAGTATCTTTGAAGCAATATGCCAATATAACATCTCCTGATGCGTAAAGGAAATTAACCAACTTGGTAAACTATGTTGTCTTACCACTTGGATATGCCAGGCACTCATTTGGTAAACTGCTGCATGTATTTTCTACTTACAATTTATATCTGGCTTCCTCTAAACTGCAATTTACTTACTGGAAATTTATTGAGAAATCATTCTCGACTGGTAAAATATAGAGGAGAAACAGAGGTCATTAAATGGTTTGCGGAATGCCAGCTCAGACTGGGGGGAAGAAGCAACATATAATGAATAGGTGTTTACCTTGAGTGGATCCCAGATGATTCCTCTTAGTTTCCCTTTTCTACACCAACAAGTACTAATTGATAGATCTGACTGATTAAATTTAGGAAAAAGGGCCATCACAGCAGCTGGAAGCAGAGAATCAAATTATAATCATTTGGTTGAAACAAGAATTAGCAAACTCAGAGGTCTTCACTTTTGACTTTGTTTAATTCTCCTCTACCCCCCAGTGGGGGATAAGTGAGGATAGAGGTACTAATTGAGCCAAAGCATTCATAAATCTACCAGGGAGAAGGTTGGCAAAATTTTCCTAAAGCGTGAAGATGATTAGCTAATTTGGAGAGGGAATTGAAGGAGTTTGGGATTATGTCCTTGGCTGATCATAACAAGTAACATGACCTTGTTACTACCCTATGAGTGAAAATTGATAATTTCAGAGCAAAAACCCACACAGAAAAAGATAGGATAATTTGAAGTATTAAATGTTTCAAATTAAAGACAAGGCAAAAAAGACTTAACATTATAATTTTAAAATTACCTTTAAATATGTAAAATAGTATCCAAGAATTTGTATTCAAAATTTAAAACTTTGAGTACCCAGAGACAAATTCATTTAGCCATTTGTTATTTGTTATTCTAATGGTAATGCCCATATTTCAAAAAGATAAGTAATTGAGCTCTTTCATAATAGTTTTGTCCATTATCTTTGACTCCTGGTATGAAAGTCAAGGGTGTTAACTTTTTGACACTTTGCCTCTTGCCCACTCAACCAAAATCTTAAATCACTTTAATGTTTCAGTTGATAGTTTGTAAATGAAAATGACAGTGACACATACTCTTTTATTTCCAGTTTAATCTACTTTAGACATTCTTTTTATTTAATTGAAGTTTAGTTGACTGTTATATTTTAGGTATTCAACATAGTGACTTGACAATTCTATACATTACCCAAATGCTCACCACACTCAGTTACCATCTGTCACCATACAACATTACAATATTTGTGACTCTGTTCCCTGTGATGTACTTTCCATCTCCATGACTTAAAACTAGAAGTACCTCTTAATCCACTTCACCCATGTCACTCATCCCACACCCCTCTCACCTCTGGCAACCACCAGTTTCTCTGTAATTAGGAGTCTTTTTTCTTTGTTTTGCTTTTTAGATTCACATTTAAGTGAAATCTTATAGTTATCCTTCCCTGACTTCCCTTAGGATAATATCCTCTAAATCTTTCTATGTTATCATGAATTACAAGTTTTTATTTTTTTATGGCTGAGCAATATTTGTGTGTGTGAGTGTATACCACATCTTTACCCATTCATCTATCCATGGACACTTCAGTAGCTTCTATAGCTTAGCTATCAAAAAAAAAAATATTTCTGGGCTCTCTATTCTGTTCCACTGATCAATGTGTCTGTTTTTGTGCCAGTACCATGCTGTCTTGATGATGACAGCTTTGTAATAGAGCTTAAAGTCCAGAACTGTGATGCCACCAACTCTGGCTTTCTTTTTCAATATTCCTTTGGCTATTCGAGATCTTTTCTGGTTCCATATAAATTTTAGGATTATTTGTTCCATTTCTTTGAAAAAAATGGATGGTATTTTGATAGGGATTGCATTAAATATGTAGATTGCTTTAGGTAGCATAGACATTTTCACAATATTTATTCTTCCAATCCAGGAGCATGGAACATTTTTCCATTTCTTTGTGTCTTCCTCAATTTCTTTCATGAGTACTTTATAATTTTCTTTGTATAGATTATTAGCCTCTTTGGTTAGGTTTATTCCTAGGTATCTTATAGTTTTGGGTGCAATTGTAAATGGGATTGACTCCTTAATTTCTCTTCTGTCTTGTTGGTGGTGTACAGAAATGCAACTGATTTCTGTGCATTGATTTTATATCCTGACACTTTACTGAATTCCTGTACAAGTTCTAGCAGTTTTGGAGTGGATTCTTTTGGGTTTTCCACATATAGTATCATATCATCTGCGAAGAGTGATAGTTTGACTTCTTCTTTACCAATTTGGATGCCTTTAATTTCTTTTTGTTGTCTGATTGCTGAGGCTAGGACTTCTAGTACTATGTTGAATAGCAGTGGTGATAATGGACAGAACCTAGATGTCCATCAACAGATGAATGGATAAAGAAGATGTGGTATATATACACAATGGAATACTATGCAGCCATCAAAAGAAATGAAATCTTGCCATTTGCGACGATGTGGATGGAACTAGAGGGTATCATGCTTAGTGAAATAAGTCAATCAGAGAAAGACAACTATCATATGATCTCCCTCATATGAGGACATGGAGAAGCAACATGGGGGTTAGGGGGATAGGAGAAGAATAAATGAAACAAGATGGGATTGGGAGGGAGACAAACCATAAATGACACTTAATCTCACAAAACAAACTGGGGGTTGCTGGGGGGAGGTGGGATTGGGAGAGGGGGAGGGGGTTATGGACATTGGGGAGGGTATGTGCTATCGTGAGTGCTGTGAAGTGTGTAAACCTGGCGATTCACAGACCTGTACCCCTGGGGATAAAAATACATTATATGTTTATAAAAAAAAAAAATTGGAAGGGGAGGTGAACCATAAGAGACTATGGACTCTGAAAAACAACCTGAGGGTTTTGAAGGGTCAGGGGTGGGAGGTTGGGGGAACAGGTGGTGGGTAATAGGGAGGGCACATTTTGCATGGAGCACTGGGTGTTGTGCAAAAACAATGAATACTGTTACGCTGAAAAAATAAATTAAAAAAAAATTCAACTAAAAGAAAGTGAAAAAAAAAACAAAAACAAGATTTCTCAAAGTAGGTAAAATAGAAAAAAGTGAATATAATGGCCCAAGCTCTTGTTCTTATACATCTGTCAGTCAATTCAGATTTAATATTCAACCTTAGTCTCCTTATTTTTGAAATGGGGATAGTATCTATCTTCTCTGGTTGTTGAAAGGATCCAAAAAAGATATATGTGTAATCATAATGTAATAATAATGACTCAACAATTATAACAAATATACAATACTAACACAGGGTGTTAATAATAGGGAATGGGGGAAGGGGGTTGTAAGTGAGAGGAGATATGGGAACATGCTCTACTTTCCACCATTATTTCTGAAAACTTAACTCCTCAAAAAAATAAAGTCTGTTAGTTTAAAAAAAAATAAGTAAAAATAAAAAAAAATAAAACAAAAATGCAGTAAACATAAGGGTACCTGTATCTTTTTGAATTAGTATTTCTATTTTGAGTGAATACCTGAAGTAGAATTACTAGATTATATGGTAGTTCTATTTTTAACTTTTTGAGGAACCTCCAAACTGTTTTCCACAGTGGTTGCACAGTTTACATTTCTACCAACAGTATGCAAAGGTTCCCTTTTCTCCACATCCTTGCCAACACTTGCTGTTTCATGTTTCTCAGACAGTAGCCCTCTGACTGGTATGAGATAATATCTCATTGCAGTTTCGATTTGTATTTCCTGATAATTAGTGATGAGCATCTTTTTCATGTTTCTGTTAGCAATCTGCATGTTGTTTTTGAAAAATACCTATTCATATCCTTTGCCCATTTTTAATTCTATTTTTGGGGGCGTGTTGTGTTCTAGCTCATATTTTTGGATATTAATCCTTTATTAGATGTATTTGTGAGTATCATCCCCCATTTAGTAGGTTGCCTTTCCATCTTCTTGATGCCTTTCTTCACTGTACAAAAGCTTTCTAATTTGATGTAGTCCCAATAATTTTTGCTTTTGTTTTTCTTGCCTAAGGATAGATAATTAGAAAAATGTTACCAAGGATGATATCCAAAAGATGACAGCCTGTATTTTCTTTTAGGAGTTCAATATTTCAGGCCTTTAATCCGTTTTGAGCTTAATTTTGTGTATGGTATAAAAAAAAATAGGCCAGTTTCATCCTTTTGCATATAGCTGCTCATTATCCCAACAGCACTTACTGAAGAGTCTTACCCCATTAAATGCCCCTTGCCTCCTTTGTCACGGATTAACTGACTATATCAGTGTGGGTTTATTTCTGGGCTCTCTCTATCTGTCCCACTGATTTTTGTGTCTGTTCTTTTTTTTTTTTTTTTTATTTGACAGAGAGAATACACAACTAGGCAGAGAGGCAGGCAGAGAGAGAGAGGAGGAAGCAGGCTCCCTGTGGAGCAGAGAGCCCAATGCGGGGCTCGATCCCAGGACCCTGGGACCATGACCTGAGCCGAAGGCAGAGGCTTTAACCCACTGAGCCACCCAGGTGCCCCTTTGTGTCTGTTCTTATGCTGGTACCATATCATTTTGCTTACTATAAATCTGTAGCATATCTTGAAATCTAGTACTGCAACACCTCCAGTTGCATTTTCAGGATCACTTCAGCTATTGAACCTTCTGCATATCCATACAATTTTAGGATTATTCTAGATTAGTGAAAAATATTGTTGGCATTTTGATGGAGATTGCATTGAATCAGTAGGTTGTTTTGGGTATTACAGCCATGTTAACTGTATTCTTGCAATCCATGAGCATGATATATCTTTCCATTTGTGTCCTATTCAATTTCTTTCATCATTGTCTTATAGTTTTCAGTACAGTGCTTTTTCACTTTCTTTGTTAAATTTACTCCTAGGCACTTTATTCTTTCTGATGCATTTGTAAATGAGATTGTTTTCTTAATTTCTCTTTCTTCTACTTTATTGTTAGTTTATAGAAATATATTTTTGGATCCTGAAACTTTACTGAATTCATTTATCCTAATAGTTTTCTGGTGGAGGCTTTAGGGTTTCCTATATGTAGTATTGTGTCATCTGCAAATAGTGGAAGTTTTCTTCCTTGCTAATTTGGATGCCTTTTATTTCTTGTCTGACTGCTACAGTTAGGACTTCCAGTATTATGCTGAATAAAAGTGGTGGCAGTGGACATCTTTGTCTTGTTTGTGATCTTACAAGAGCCTTCAGTTTTTCACCATTAAGTATGTTACCTGATATTAACATTTGTATATATGACCTTTAGTATGTTGACGTATGTTTCCTCTAAACCCACTTGAGTTTTTTTATCATGAACTGATGTTGGGTTTTACAAATGCTTTTCTGCATCTATTGAGATGATGATGTGATTTTATCCTTTATTTTGTTAATGTAGTATATTGATTTATAGATACTAAGCCATACTTTATCCCCAGAATAAATCCTCCTTGATCATAATGAATGATCCTTCTAATGTATTGTTGAATTTGGTTTGTCAGTATTTTATTAAAGATTTTTGCATCTAAATTCATCAGGGATATTGGTTTGTAATTTTATTTTTGTTGAGTTTTTGGTTTTGGTATTATATTAATCCTGGCCTCATAGAATCTGGATGTATTCCTTCCTCTTCTATTTTTGGAGTAGTTTGAGAAAGATAGGTATTAACTCTTTTTTAAATGTTTGGCAGTAGTCATCTGTGGAGTCATCTGATACTGGAAGTTTTTAAATTATTGATTCAATTGTATTACTAGTAATTGGTCTGTTCAGATTTTCTATTTCTTCTATTTTCTATTTTCTAATTCTATTATAATTAATTGTATTTTTCTATTTCTAATTCAATCTTGGAAGATTGTATGTTTCTAAGAATTTCTCCATTTCTTCTAAGATGTCCAATTTGTTGTTATATAATTTTTTGTACTTGTCTATTAAAATCCCATATATTTCTGTGCTTTTAGTTCTGATTTTGAGTCCTCTTTTTTTCTTCATGAGTCTGGTTAAAGGCTTATCAATTTTGATTATCTTTCAAAGAACCAGTTCTTGGTTTCATTATTCTTTTGTGTTTTCGAGTTTACTTTTTAATCCGTATTTCATTTATTCCAACATTGATCTTTTTTATTTCCTTCTATCAACTTTGGGCTTTGTTCTTTTTCTAGTTCCTCTAGGGAAAAGGTCAGATTGTTTATTTGAGATTTTTGCTGCTCGAAGTACGCCATATCACCATAAACTTCCATGTTAGAACTTTTCCCTGTGTCCTAAAGATGTTAGGTCATTGTTTCTATGATCATTGTTCTCCATGTATTTTTTTAAATTTCCTCTTGTATTTCTATAATCCATTGGTTATTTAGTTGAATGTTTAGCCTGGGTTTGTTTGTTTTTGGTTTTTGGTTTTTTTTTTTTTTTGCCTGGTTTTTTTTTTCCCTTGCAATATCTAGTTTCATATTGTTGTGGTCAGAAAAGATACATGATACATTTCAATTGTAAATTTATTGAGAGGGGTTTATTGAGACTGGTAAATTTACTGAGACAGGTCTAACATGTGATTCATCTTGGAGAATGTTCCCTGTGCACTTAAAGAATGTATTCTATTGTTTCTGGGTGGAATGTTCTGTATATAACTCTTAAGTCCATCGGGGCTAATGTTCCATTGTAAGCCATTGATTCCTTACTGATTTACTGTCTGAATGATGTAAGTAGGGTATTAAAGTCTACTGTTATTGTATTACTGTCAATTTTTCCCTTTGTCTTTAATATTTGCTCTATATATTTAGATCCTCCTATGTTGTGGGCATAGGTATTTACAATTGCTATATCCTTTTCTTGGGTTGATCCCTGGCAAGATGGCTGGAACTGAAGTGGGCACAGGCTGGAGGGGCCCTGGGGTGTTCTGAATAAGGGGGTATCATAGAAGGCTGGCTAGAATTTAGACAGGTATGTATTGGGGATATCTTGGGGTACTCACTACATGGATGCCCTGGCAGGGCAGTTGGAACTGAGGCAGGTGTGAGCCGAGATATCCTAGGCTGCTCTCTGCAGGGTTATCCTGGCTAGTCATCTGGAGCTAAAGTGAGTGCAAGTATCCCAGTATGCTTTGTGTCTGTGCCACCTTGGTGTGACATAGCTGAAGCTGTAATGGGCGCTGTTTGGGGATGTCCTAGTGTGTGCCATACTGGAGCCCCCTTGGGGATGGGCATGGGTGGGATTTGGTTGGGAATGGTTTCTTAGATTCCTGGGGAAATGTAAGTAATACCACTTACTAGAACCTGGAGAATGTTCCAGCAGTTTTCCTGTCACTTGGCATTTCTGGTCTAAATGCTCTTTAAACCAGAGATTTTTTCCCCTGTGGCTCAAGGGGGGAAAACCTATTCTGGTCTGTGTCTGTACTGTGCTCCTCTAATGTAGTTGTTAGTGTTGAGGGTGGAACTCCTGTCCTTACCATGTCTTTTATCTGACCTGCTGTTCTCTGTGGTCCCTCTCTCCTTCATTGTGGAGAAGCTGTTTGGTCAGCCCTTCTTCAGAAGGAACTGCTCTATATTTTGAGCGTATATTCGATGTATCCATGGTGAAGGTGAGTTTAGGGTCTTCTTATGCCACCAGTTTGGACCCCTCCTTCTCATTTTCTTTTAATTACTTCATGAGTATGGGCTCCACATCTCCTTGTTACTCCCCACTTCATTTTCAACATTTGTAGTTCCCTATATTTTTATCAGGATAAATGCTTTTTTCTTTAAAAAATAATTATGTAGTTCTTGGTCCAAGGATAAGTTGTGAAAGTTGAAAACAAGAATTTCCGTGAATCTGACTAAATATTTTTCATCGCAAAAATAGAGAAGAGGTTAAAACACTTCACTCTTTGTTAGCTTCTGTAAGGTCCAGTGTTAGGACAGGAATGACACTAAGAAAATGTTTCTAACATCAAGGACAAACTGTATTTCTTATATTCTGTTAATTGTTCCCAATAACAACATTTTACTTTTGTTCATATGTACAGCTTGACTTTCCATTATTTGCATTTGGTTTGTTGTTGTTGCGATTTGTTTGGTTTTCCTAAGCTTTCTAATTTTCAGTGCTTTGATCTTGTGATGAAAAGATAATTCATTGTATATATGACTATCTTCCATCTTTTTCTTTTACCCTCAGTAGCTTGTTCACTAGCCAATGTCTTTTTCAAATAACGATTCTGGAGCCACTGATGTTTCAATCCTAATATAACTACTTTACAATTGCTATAGAATGAACCTACCCCCATACAAAGTCATATGTTGAAACTCATTCCCCCACTGTGGTGGTAATTAGAAGTTGAGCCTTCAGAAGTTGATCAGGTCCAACCTCATAAATTAGATTAGTCCCCTTTCAAGAGAGACCCCAGAGAGCCTCTTGCCCATTGTCACACAAGGTTACAATGAAAAAATGGCTGTCTATAAATTGGGAAGTGGTCTCTCACCAGACTCTGAATCTGCTAGTACCTTGGTTTTGGACTTCCATGACTCCAGAACTGTGGGAAACAAATATTTGTTGTTCACAAGCCCCTTATTCTCTGGTATTCCCTCTAGTAGCCCAAATGATGAAGGACACAAAGCCCGCTACGCAACCATCATTCCAGGGTTTCATTTCATTGATCTCTTCAGTCATGGCCACTGTTTATGCAATTCCACTGCCTCTGTTCTCACTTGTGTTTTACCTCTGTATTGAGTAAGTCTGAAACTGTGCACAAGGATAATTGTTTAAGATGCTCTCGTTTATGAAAATATATTTATTTTGTATCTATAATTGGACAATTTGCCTCAGTGTAGAATTCCAGGTTGAATATCATTTTCCCTTTAAAACTTGAGGTTGTTGTGCTTTTATCTTCTACAGTCCAAAGTCCAAAAAAAATACACGTCTTAACCTCCTATGGAGCTGACCTGTTAACCTCTTCAGTCTTGAAGTATTTGAGAACTTCTCTTGATTCCTAAAATACTGAAAATTATGCAGGCCTTTTAAAATTACTCCTGTACACCAATTTATAAATGCATTTCATTTGAATCCTTCATTAGGAGTGGCAAACTTTCTCTTCCTCCAGTTCCTCTTCTTGGTCTTTGTGTTCTTTTTTAAAATTCTAATTTAAGTATAATAGACACATGAAGTACAAATATCAATAAATAGACTATTCAGTGAGTCATCCCTAGTAAAACATTTCTAGTATGTTGACCATCCAAGTCAAAAAATAAGATTGTAAACAAAAAGATTCCCTTGTGGTGACTTCTAATTATATTTTGCATCCTATAAAATTTTAATCTCTTTCCAATTTCCTGGTTGTGGTCTCTAGCAGATTCCCCATGACTCTAGGCATTGCTTGGGTCCCTGCTGTTGGCAACCATTCTCTGCAGCTGCCACCCCCCACCCACTCCAGACCCACGGGTCCCGACAGGGACACAGAGAGCAGGCAGTCTGTCCAGAGAGGACCCATCGGGAAGCACGCTTGTCCTAGAGTCACTCACATCTTGAATTTGGTCCTCTTCACTTTTCGTTCCCTGCTAATGAACTCCAGGGCAACTGGCTGGCTCAGTCAGTAGAGCATGTGACTTTTGATTTTGGGGTTGAGGGTTTGAGCCCCACTTTGGAGGGGAGATGGTTTAAAAATTTCAAAAATGCCTGTTTTAACTTTATGAATGGAATTATGCAATATTTATATGTATGTTTGACTTCAACATTAGTTTTGAGATCAAAACGTGTTAAATATAGTAGTGGTTCCTTTATTTTGAGTCTTAATGATATTAGAATATCCAGTTATATTAATTTTCATTTTCCCATTATTTGATTAGTTTTTAAACCTTACTGAATATTTGAATGCCAGTTTTTGGTAATTCCTTATTTGCAAATTGTCAGTTTTCTATTAGGTTGTGTGTCTTCTCAATACTGATGCATAGCAGTTACTTTTATATTCTGGATATAGACCATTTGTGGGCTCTATTTGTTGAAATATTTTCTTTGTAGTTTTTTTATGCTTTTACTGGACCACTTCATAAACTAATACTATCCAAGTTACTGGGTTTGGGTTTTTTTTTTTTTTAATTCAAGGCTTTTGTGTACTGTTTCCTCAAGCTCATAAAGTTATTTTTTTACTATATTCTAAAGACTTTAATGTTATACCTTTTGTACTAAATCAACATGAAATGGATTTTTGTTTGTGGTATGAGATTAAAGGTTAAATTTCATTTTTTTATGGGACTCCAGTTCATTCAGAACCTTTTATTGAAAACATCTTTCCTTTAATATTACCCAATATCATTTTTTTCTTTTTTTCTCAGTTTTTTCAGTGTTCCAAGATTCATTGTTTATGCACAACACCCAGTGCTCCATGCAATACATGCCCTCCTTAATACCCACCACCAAGCTCACCCCATTCCCCCTTCCTTTCCAAAATGCTGTTTGTTTCTCAGTCTCTCATGGTTCCTCTTTCCCTCAAATTCCCCATTTCACTTTTCCTTTCCTTCTCCTAATATCTTCCATGTTGTTCCTTATGGTCCACAAGTAAGTGAAACCATATGATAATTGTCTTTCTCCATTTGATTTATATCACTCAGCATAATCTCCCCCAGTCCCGTCCATGTTGATACAAAAGTTATCCAATATCATTCTTATCATAAATCAAGTATCCACATATGTGCAGATCTATTCTATACCACTGGCCTTTCTGATAGTCTTCCAATTTCATTCTGTATTCATTCACGTGCCTTTAAAATATTTCTTGGTTTCTGAGATACTAAATCTTCACTCCTGGTTAGTCTTCAAGAGTGCCTTAGATATACTTTGCCCTTTGCATTTTGACATTTTAGAATGATTTTGTCAAAGTCTACAATAAAAAAAATTAGTAGCATTTTAAATCTCATTGCATTAAGACCATAAATCAATTTGGAAAAGTTTGATAACTTTACAATTCTGAGTCTTTCAGTATTTCAACATTGTGTATTCCTCCACTGATCTAGGTCTTCCTTCAGGCTCCTAATAATGTTTTATGGCTTTTGTAAAGGATTTCTAAATACTTCCTTAGATTTGTTCCTAGGCTTTTGATGACTTTCAGTGATAGAGCAATTATATTTAAATTTTATTGTCTGGATTATAGCTTTCAGACATAATAGAGACCTAATTTACCTTCCAACTTTAACAACTAGGGCCTAGACAAAATATCTGAAATAATTATTTCAGACAACAGAAATAAGCAATGCAGGCCTGAGAGGTCTTAGATGAGGAATATGAAGAAGATAGGCCATGCAATTATCTCTGCTTGTTACTTGGAGATAATGGTTGAGAAGATTCTGGGATGTAGTACCTTACTAACACCATGTAGTGTTGCTGAGTTGAAGATATTGAGGTAGGAATTTAAGGAGGTCAAGGGAGCCATAATTTGTAGGGCAGAATACTAGAAAGATGTGGCATAGAGAGTCCAGAGATTTGTGAAGGGAATTCTGAATTCCTAAGTACCTATTTCAATATATGCAACAACTTATCTGATACTAGAGAAGGAACTACTAGAAAACAGTAGATAACAATTCCTGAGGCTCACATAAGGCTTAGAATAATTTGTGTCCTATTAGCCAGAGTGGAAAGACCTTATTAGCCATAGATATTGAGTACAACTCTAAGAAGGTTGTCTTCTCACTGGGGGACTGAAGTGGCCCTATGTTAAAAAGATGTCATAAGCCTTCCATAACTAAGAAGGTATATAAAACCCAAAAAGACAAAACTTACAGGTAACTTATTACCAGAACAAAGTTTGACAACCAACAATGTAAAAAATCAGAATATACAACATCCTATCAAAATTTACCAGGTATGCAAAGAATCAGGAAAATATGCTCTATAACTAAGGAGTAAAAAATTAATAAGACCCAGAAATAAGATGATGGAATTAGTAGCTGCTATAAATATATTCCATATATTTAAGGAGGTAGAGGTAGTTGTGAACAAATTAGAGAAAGATTTGATATAAGTTTTTAGTTTATTGGTTATATGTAAAAATCTTAATTTTATATAGTCTTACTGATTGGAGGGCACAGAGATGGATAGGTCATAAAGCCCTTCAAAAAAAAAAAAAAGACTTGCTGCCCACTTGTAAAAGGCATAGTTAAGTGACTAATTCTAGTTATCGGTTTTCTCTGGATCTTCCTCAGAATTTGATCTGAGGTCACACTCTTTGCAGAGTGGCCCCTAGCCAATGACTAAGCAAGAAGACAGTGGCTGAAGTCACTTCCGTAGTCCCTGAACTACTGAACCAAAGCAGTGATATCAGGCATCAATTTTCCCTAATGGGGAGGGATCTCTTATGTCCAGAAGGAAAATGATCTTGATTCAAATGTGTGTTTAAACAACTGAGTTGGCTCACTATATGGGAGTTAATTGAAATAAAATGTAGCTGTGGTACAGTCCCACTCAGGGGTATCCGTAAAAAACACCACTGATAGAAAATCCTGATGGGCAGAAATTTTGGCGGTATACCTGACTGTCCATTTTTATGTGGAAATAGAAGTGACATTTAGACCGTATCAATATTTAGGAGAAGAAACGAATGGTTGAGTGAGGGGCCTGGTCAGGAAGATTAGAAGATTGAGGACAAGGAGTTCTTGGGTAGGGAATCTGGATGAACCTTTGGGAGAGCCTAGTGGGAAGTTCAATGTATTTCATACTAATGCCTGTCAGAAGGCATTCATCATGGAACAGGCACTAAACATCTAAGTCTTCTGGACTCCATTATTGTGCAATGGAGTCACTGCACAATGTGAACAGAATCACTATGGTGGTTCCTATTCAAATCTATCTACTGCTTTCACCAAGTGTTCAACCCTCTAGACAGACATGCCAGCATTGGGCCCTTGTTACATGCATCATCCTTGTGACCTCCATCATCCTTGGAGTACTAGGTCCACCAGCCACTTGGTGGCAAGGAAACACATTTAACTGCTTTTCATTCAATTAATTTTGAATAGAAAATTTGCAAAGTATCTGTATATTTAGCTTTTCCTTCCTGCAGATCTTCAGCAAGTGCCATTATTAAAATGTTTATCAGTTGCTGATACAGTACCAGTGGATCACATGCAAACTTTAACCAGGTCAAGAAATCTTTCTCAGCAATTGGTCCATGACCATGCTATCCACTGGTCCTGTCCTGTACCACACTAGTTAGAAGTTGCTGACCTGCTGGAATGATGGATTAGTTGATGGCATAGCTTAGGTGACAGTTTGGAGAGGTTACCCTGTGAAGACTGACACTTATTTCCAGTAACTAGTGTACATCCTAAATCAACAATTATGTGAGGCTAAGTCCCCAACAGATAGACTACATATGTCCAAAAACCAAGAGGTAGAAATGTAATAGGCCTCACTTACCACCACTTCTAGTAACTCACTCGGGGGAACTTCTTTCCTCCATGGCTCTATATTCTTCAGATTTAGAGGTCCTGCTTTCTCAAAGGAAAACACTTTCAGGAGATCCAGCAAAGTTGCCATTGAATATAAACCTGCCACCTGGGTACTTGGAGCTACTTGGGTCAAGAAAATAGAAAGCGAGAACAGAAATTGTCACTTGATGAGGGTAAGTGACCCTGAAGAGAAAGAGAAAGCATAGAACTGATGTTACACATGGAGGTATAGAGGAATGTGTTGGGAATCAAATGATCCAACTGGCTAATTCTTGGTACTCAACAAGTGCAACAGCCATGTTCTTAAAGTTACGGTGAGGAGGCTTAAACTCTTTGCAAATGATGATCTGTTTTATTTTGACAAGTAGGCCATTTGGATGGGGAAAAGTACAAACTGAAAGTTGAAGGGCATCTAAAAATGGATAATAGGGGAGTATGAAGATGGAGAGCAGTTGTTCCTTCAAGACCTAAAGGACGGTAAAAATTATAATTAATATTTTGTAGATTTCCTTTGGGAAATGAAGCTCACCAGTAATTTCTCTTAGGACTCATATTACTAAAATGAATCTGAGTGGTGCAAGGCATCACTACGGTGAACCCTGCTCCATTACCCTCCAGGGCTAAAGGATCAATTTCCCAGGCTGTTGCTGGAAGTATGGCCAGTTGTTGACCTTTGTTTATCAACCATCTCTACGAATTCTCCTCAAATTAAGAGAACCTTGTCATTGTCTAAGGTCAGGACCTTTCCCAGGCAGCCTGCATCCAATGTCTGGTTGAGTTATAAGACCCTATTTTCTTGCCCAAATGAGGGACATATCTTGATGTTATATAGTGACTTTACTTGAAGTCCCCCGAGACCCTTGTATCAGAAGCTGTGTTTCTCTGCCCAGACCTGCATTCTTCCCTTCCATCCTCAGATGTTGATCTGAAAAGTATTCCCTAAGAAAGTTCCAAAATGCCTAATCTTGGCTTCAGTCTACTTCCTGGGAAAACCAAACTATAATTCCACATCACTGCAGTCAACTTCAGCCTTCATAAGCTTCTAGAAACTCTATTCCAGAAATTCATCAAAGGCTCCTACCCCTGGAGATCATCTGCTTCTACTTCATTGTGTAGGAAAGTTTCCTTTTATGTTCTTCCTTACTTTTTTTTTCTTAAAATTTGTACACTTCCATCTTTTTCATTCAATTCCCCGAACTTCTCCTCTGGAAACCACTAATCTGCTTGCTGTATCTGTGAGGTGTGTGTGGGGGGGGGGGGTTGTTTATTTGTTTGTTTGTTTTTAAAGATTTTGTACATATGTGATATCATATGGTATTTGTCTTTTTCTGACTTATTTCATTTAGTATAATGACCTCAAGGTCCATCAATGTCAGAACAGATGGGAGGATTTCCTTTTTATGGCTGATAAGTGTGTGTGTGTGTGTGTGTGTGTGTGTGTGTGTGTGTGTGTGTATGCATCACATTTTCTTTATCCTTTTGTCCATTAGTGGACACTTAGGTGGTTTACATATCTAGGGTATGGTAAATACCTTAATAAACATAGAATGTATATCTTTAATTAGTATTTTCATTTTCTTTGAATAAATACCCAAAAGAGGAATTGCTGGGTCATATAGTGGTTTTATTTTAGATTTTTGAGGAACCCTCATACTGTTTTCTGTAGTGGTTGCACAAATTTACATTCCCACCAACAGTGCATAAGGGTTATGCACTTAGCAAACATTATTTCTTGGTTTTTTTTTTGGTAATTGCCATTCTAATAAGTGTGAGATGATATCTCCTTATGGTTTTGATTTGCATTTCTCTGATAAGTGATGTTGAATACTTTTTCTTTTACCTGTTGGCAATCTGTATGTTGTCTTAGGAAAGAAGTCTATTGAGATCTGCTAAGTTTTTAATCTAATTGTTCATTATTGAGTTGTATGAGTTCTTTGTATATTTTGGATATTAGTCCCTTATGTAGGATTTGCAAATGCATTCCCATTCATAGAATGCCCTCTCATTTTGTTGATGATTTCTGTGGCTGTGCAGAAGTTTTACAAGTTGATGTAGTTTCACTTGTTTGTTTTTTGCTTTTAATGCCTTTGGTGTCGTGTCATTGTCTAGACTGACCTCAAAGAGTTTATGGCCAATGTTTTCTTCTGGGAATTTTGTTTCAGGTCTTAACTTTCAAGTCTCTAATCCATTCTGAATTGGCTTTTGTGTACAGTTTAAGAATGGGGTGAAATTGTAGTCTTTTACATGTAAGTGTCCAGTCTTCTCAAAGCCCTTGATTCCAGAGACTGTCCTTTCCCCATTGTATATTTTTGGCTACTTTGTCATAAATTAATTGGAGATTTATGCTTAGGTTTATCTCTGGGCTTTCTATTCTATTTTATTGATCAGTAACATACTGTTTTGATTTCTGTAGCTTTATAGTATAATTTGAAATCAAGAAGCATGATGCCTTCCACTTTGTTCTTCCTCAAGATTGCTTTGGCTACTTGGGGTCTTTTGTGGTTCCATAAAAATTTTAGGATTGCTTATTTTATTTCTGAAAAATACTAGAATTTTCTTATGGATTACATGGAATCTGTGGACTGTTTTAAATAGTATGAACACTTTAACATTGTTCTTCCAATTCATGAGCATGAAATATTTTTTCCATTTACTTGTGTATCTTTAATTTATTTCATTGATATTTTAGAGTTTTCAGACTTTCACCTCTTTTTTTTTCCGATTTTATTTATTTTTTTCAGCGTAACAGTATTCATTATTTTTGCACAACACAGTGCTCCATGCAAAACGTGCCCTCCCTATTACCCACCACCTGTTCCCCCAACCTCCCACCCCTGACCCTTCAAAACCCTCAGGTTGTTTTTCAGAGTCCATAGTCTCTTATGGTTCGCCTCCCTTCCCCAATGTCCATAGCCCCCTCCCCCTCTCCCAATCCCACCTCCCCCCAGCAACCCCCAGTTTGTTTTGTGGGATTAAGAGTCATTTATGGTTTCAGACTTTCACCTCTTTGATTAAATTTATTCCTAGGTATTTTATTCCTTTGGATGTATTTTTAAGTGAGATTGGTGTTTTTTTTTTTTTTTCTGCTACTGTGCTATTAGTGTTCTGTGTATATTGATTTTGTATCCTAAATTTTTATTGAATTCATTAATTATTTGTAACAGTTCTTAGGGGGAGTCCTTAGGGTCTTCTATGCGATATCATGTCATCTGCAAATAGTGACAATTTTCTTCCTTTCCAATTTGGATGCATTTTATTTCTTGCCTAATGCTCTGGGTAGGACCTCCAATACTATGCTGAATAAAAATAGGGATTGTGGGCATCTTTGTCTTGTTTCTGATCTTAAAGCTGAGTGCTGGGTATATTGTAGACTGTGATCTTGTCATAATAACATTTATTATAGAGGTATATTCTCTCTACATCCACTACGTTGAGAGTTTGTAGCAAAAATGAATGTTGATTTTTTTAAAATATTTTATTTATTTATTTGGCAGAGGGAGATCACACATAGGCAGAGAGGCAGGCAGAGAGAGAGAGAGAGAGAGAGAGAAAAGCAGGCTCCCTGCTGAGCAGAGAGCCCGATGCGGGACTTGATCCCAGGACCCTGAGATCATGACCTGAGCCGAAGGCAGTGACTTAACCCACTGAGCCACCCAGGCACCTGGATGTTGATTTTTTAAAATGTTTTTTAATGTATCTATTATCATGACATTTATTCTTTTGTCAATGCAGTATATGTCATTTTGATGGGCAGGTAATGTACCATCTTTGCAACCCGGGGATAAGTCCCTCTTAATCATGGCATATAATCCTTTCAATGTATTGTTGAATTCAGTTTGCTGATCCTGTTGAGAATTTTGTACCAACGTTCTCAGGGATGTTGGCCTGTAATTTTTTCTTGTGTCATGTCTGGTTTTATTATGAGGGTAATGCTGGACTTGTTTAAAAAACAACAAAAAAGAGTTGGGAAGTGGTTGCCTCCTTTTGTATTCCTCCCACCCTGAAGAGTTTAAGAAGATTTTATTAATTCTTTGAATGTTTGGTAGGTTTCACCAAATTAATTTTTATTTAACCTTCATTTTATTGCTTTTTATAAAAAGGATATATATTTACTGAGCCAGATCTTTCAGTAAAAGAAAAAAAAACTTAGTCCATGGACTGATAATTCCATACTCAAACATTCAACAATTTTATGTGAATTTAGATCAGTGATTAAAATGTAAGCAAATTTTTAAAAAAATCTCAAGCCTTTGTAAGGATGTAGTTCTGAGATATGAAATTATGATTGGCTTTTACAAAACAGAAATTTAGGTGATGTAATATGACAGCTATAAAAGAAATGCCATTGTTTAAATATAGCTGTGTTTGATGTAGCATTTATGTTATCATAAATGGCCAATATAAACAATCTATTACAGGAAGTTTTGTGGCTTAAGTTGTTTTTGATTATTTTTGAAGCTAAAATATTGAATTCATGACTCTCCTTGGTCTACTGTATTAATATATTTTTACTTTTGATGTTGGAAATATTTTATAAATATTCTAGATAGAGCAGTAGAACCTTAAATACCTATATTTCTATCTACACACATGTCTTAAGGTATGTTTCTATAAACTTGCAAATAAAATTAAACTTGATTTGTATATAGACAGATCAGTAACTCAAATTCCAGAATGGCAGATTACCTTGAAATAATTCTTTTGGCACATTTGTTTCCCAGGCAATGAGCTCAGCTTCAATATAATATGTCTTTTATAATGTCAGTGACCCAAAACTTTCAAATAAAGCTTTAAATAAAGCTCCCCTGTAGGTTCAAAATACATTTTATAACTATGGTACTGAACCAGTCAGCAATGCAAGTGAGATAAAAATTTATCAATGCTCTCAAGAATGTTTTGGTGGAAAAAAAATCTAGGTCTATACATGGTTATTTAAAAATTTATAAGGGTTCATATGCAGTGTAAAAGTTTACTAATGAAAGTGTACACATACTTACAAGACACAAGCTGTGGAAAAAGTATTCTTGGGAGCCAGAGGTAATTTTCTTTTATAAATAAAGCTCTTAGGGCGAGTCAAGACTGGATTACATATTTTTGTTTCATGGTCCCACATATTTCATTGACACAGATGCGTTAATTCAATATCTGTTTCTGCACTGGGAATCATTTACAAGACTTTTGCCTCTATCTTGCTAATAGAAAATTTTCTTTCAGCAATGCTCCAGCCACACAATTGCTGAATTAGTAAGGCACACTTGTACAATTTAGAAAGTGCAAAATGGCCCAAAGAACTCTCCACCCTTGACTAGCCTTGGGTCTGTCACATAAGTGTTAAATTATATTCATTTGGTTCATATATGTCAAGATCTGTTGAACTTTCTCTTGACCCAAAGAATGGCTAATGTGAAAGCACAGCTTTTGCTACTACAAAAAGATATTTGTAGAATGATAAAATAGTTCAGTATTTGTAGAAGATGATAGATAGATAGATAGATTTTATTCATTTGAGAGAGAGACAGAGAACATGAGGGGGATTGTGAAGAAGCAGAGGGAGAAAACTTACTCCCTGCTGAGTCAGGAGCCTAACAAGGATGGGGGCTTTATCCAACCACAGGAGATCATGACCTGAGTGGAAGACACTCAACCATCTGAGCCTCCTAGGCACCCCTGCAGATAAATTTTTAAATGATATCCTCAGAACTGTATTCCTAACAGAAAGATAGTGTTAAAATCTATGCTTCACTCTATGTGCATTTACTTGTTCCAATAAAATAGTCCTATTGGAACTAGGCCTTTTGCCTATTTCAAAGTCAATCACAAATGCCATGTTTAGAATGTACAAGTAAAATGTGAATGGACAGATGTA